>NC_134568.1:86077433-86393861 GCF_050947875.1 Dermacentor variabilis
CCACAGCTACCTTAATTCTACACATGAAAAGCAGGAAGATACCTATAAAGAAAGGGGTCGGATAGGGAGACACAATCTCTCCAATGCTATTCACTGCCGGCTTGGAAGAAGTATTCAAGCTATTAAACTGGGAAGGCTTTTTTAAAAGTAAGGATCGACGGCGAATATCTCAGCTACCTTCGGTTTGCTGATGACATTGTTCTAGTCAGCAACAATTCAGACGAGTTACAACAAATGATTGAGGACCTTAACAGAGAGAGTGTGAGAGTGGGGTTGAAAATTAATATGCAGAAGATAAAGATTATGATGAACAGCCGGGCAGGGGAACAAGTGTTCAAGATCCTCAGTGAGCCTCTAGAGTCTGTGAAGGAGTACGTTTACCTAGGTGAAATAATCACAGGGAACCCTTGTCACGAGAAGGAAATTCAAAGAAGAGTAAAAATGGGTTGGACCGCATACGGCAGACATTGTCAGCTCCTGACTGGAAGCTTACCATTATCATTGAAAAGGAAGATGTACAATCAGTGCATTTTGGCAGTGCTGACAGACGGGGCAGATACTTGGAGAATAACAAAGAAGCTTGACAACAAGTTAAGGACCTCGCAAAGAGCGATGGAACGAAGATTGCTAGGCATAACGTTAAGAGACAGAAAGAGAGCGGTTTGGATGAGACAGTAAACGAGTATAGCCGATATTTTAATTGACATTTAGAGAAAAAAATGGAGCTGGGCATGTCATGTAATGCGCCGGTTAGATAACCGTTGGACCATTAGGGTTATAGAATGGGTATGAAGAGAAGGGAAACGCAGTCGAGGACGGCAGAAGACAAAGTGGAGCGATGACATTAGGAAATTCGCCGGCGTTAGTTGGAATCGGTTGGCGCAGGACAGGGGTAATCGGAGATCGCAGGGAGAGGCCATCATCCTACTGTGGACATAAAACAGGCTGATGATGATGATTATAACGATGATAATGACGCCACTACGGCGTGCCTCATAATCCGGTAGTGTTTTGGCATGTATAGTACCATAATTCTGCCAACACGTCTGCCTGGATCCGCGAAAAGCTTTGTCGATTATATGGAGGACTGTTCGTGGCCTTCGCAAAACCTTTGGTCAGCGCCACCCGTTCAAATGTCTGGCACTTTATCTACAATGTAGAGATATTGACGTCGCTGAATCTTTCTGCAGAAAGATTGCTGGCGAGGAAAATTCCGATGGAACGGGTACGGGAACGCTCGACCACCCACTGTTCTCACGCGATCCCCGCATGGAATGCCCTTTTTCTATGGAAGAACTAGAAGCTGCGCTGGCTTTGTGCAGGCGTTCTTCAGCGCCAGGACCTGACGGCATTACATACCGTGCCCTGTGTAACCTAGGAGACCAAGCTCGGAAGGCACTCTTGCTCCTGTAAACGACTCCTGGCAGACGGGTACGGTTCTGCAAGAGTGGAAGTCAACTCGCATCATTCCACTTCTCAAAGCTGGCAAGTCGCTTTTGGACATTTCCTCATACCGTCCGATCGTACTTGCCAGCTGTGTCGGAAAAACAATGGAAAGAATGATTTTAACACGTCTGGAATGGTACTTAGAGTACTATGAAATCTATGCACATGCTATGGCCGGATTCAGACGGGGCCGTTCGTCAACAGACTTGATAACATTTGTGCAACAGCAAAATAACTGTAAGCGACTATCTGCTGCTCTGTTTCTAGACGTTAAAGGAGCTTATGATAATGTCACCCATGAAGCCATCCTTAGCACGTTAGAAGCCGGCGGACGCGGTGGTAAGATGTATATGTAGGTTTGCAACTATTTACAGAGGAAACCATTCTACATGCACACAGAAAATGGCCCGACATCCGAGCATTACGGTAATCGAGGAGTCCCTCAAGGAGGAGTCCTTAGCCCGACTCTTTTCAATCTCACCCTCAGTGGATTAGTTTACAACCTGCCAAGCACCGTACGACTTTGCATCTATGCGGACGATTTGGCATCAGGTGTGACACGACTTCAGCTTCGCGCTCGGCTTCAGAAGGCAGCCGCAATGACATCTTGCTACCTTCGTGAACAAGGACTTGAAATTTCGTGCGGAAAGTGCGCAATGGTGGCATTCACGAGGAAGCCAATGTCTGGTTACGGCGTATCTCTTAACGGACAACTTATACCATACAGCAGAAGTCACAGATTCTTGGGAGTCGTAATTGACAGAGACCTCTCTTGGACTCCGTACGTTAATTACGTGAAAAAGCGGCTGACTGCTATCTGTCACCTGTTCAGGTTCCTTGCAGGAAAAAGTTGGGGAGTATCTATACACGCTATGTTACAGCTATACATGGCGTTGTTCGTTGGATTCCTGTGATGCAGCCTGACTGTAATATCCAACACCTGCATGACTAACCTGCGTACGATTCAGAGTATTCAAGCCCAAGGCCTTAAGATATGTCTTGGCTTACCACGCAGTGCATCAACGGCTGAAACCATTGCCCTTGCGCATTGCCCTGCATTGTCTAAACCCCTCCCTGCAACTCCGACCTCCACTCGGACTTCCTCGACGTGAAGCTGCGCTTCTCTGCCGCCTTTGGTTAGGAGTGGCCTTCACAAAGGCATACTCTACATTAATTGGAGTGACTGATAGTGCAGCATGCACCTCGCTCCCGTTCTCTCATCCCCCCGTCAGCAGCGATACTGACTGGACAGCCTGGCTCAGTTCCGGGGACGTCGACCGACACCTTGAACTGGTGGACTGGGCGGAAAAGGCCAAGCAGGCCCAGGGCCTTACTTGAGCCCTAACCCTCAGCCACGTCCCTCTTTACCCTTCCCCCTTTCAATAAAGTTTATCACCACCACCACCACCGAAGAAAACATCGACCACCTGCTGTGCCACTGTCCAAGATATGCCCCAGATAGACGAGAACTTGCCAAAGCTTTCCAGAAACTGGACAATCGGCCGCTTTCTGTGCAGGTGCTGCTGGAACACCGCCCCCATCGCCCGTCGGCCCATAAAGCGGTGAAGGCGCTTTTGTGTTTCTTAAGGACGACGGGTTTGTGCGACCATCTGTGACTATTAATGCAATTTCTGTAAGACCACACGCGTCACGAACTTGCCGCAATTTCCTTCTTTCATTCCCTCCTCTCTCTCCCTGTGATCTTTGTTTTCCCCTTTCCCATTCCCCCGGTGTAGTGTTAACCTCCCTGCCTTCTACTTTTCTCTTTCCTCCTGCCCACGTCTGCCTCGATGCGATGTGCCATAACAAGCAATGATAATACTCCACCCTCTCACAGGTTACAAACAATGGCGCACAGCAACGCCTCAAGGAAACACGGCTCGCTCTAAGACAAAGAGCAGACAAAGACAAAGGGGAGCAGACAAAGAGCAGTAGTGCATTCTAGGTAACATTTGCCATCAACCCACTACTCTCTTATTGCGCTATACACTGAAGGAATCATACATTCGCAGTCAGCATTACTGCTAATTAACGTCAATCAAAACAAACAACACAGAAAGCCTCGCTTACATGGATTCGCACAGTGCGTATGATCCGTATAATCTTTTATACTATGAATTTATATCCTTAAGAATGGCGCTCATTAGTGCAATATTTTCATTCGCACTGAGCAAAAGCGACTGTTGAGTCCACTGTAGAATTGATATAAACGGCTCCAATCCCATGGCCATTACAGCATTGCAAGCTTCCGTGGCATCGTAGTCTTCGAAATGGGTTACAAGTGACAGGGAAATCCCGCGGTTGACGAACGGCAAGAAAGCAGGAGCTTGCACAAGACCTCAGGAAAATAAAATTACTTTTTGAGCAGCGTGGTCAGGGAGCCATGCTATATTTTCAACGCCTATTAATAATACCCCAAAAATATGAACAGAGGCCGACAAAACTGCAGGCGTCTTGGGAAAAGTGAATCCGCTGGAAATCTCAGGACCAGCATTAGCATCAATATAAAAGATGACCTAAATATAAAAAAATATATAACTTTGACGAGGTGGCAAAATTTTGGCACATATAAATATGCTGTTGAAGCAGTTCAGCTAAAAACCGATGGTACGAAATAAAGCGAGAATTTTGGCAAGTGTTGAAGGGAGGTCAAATACGTAGGTCCTGTGGCCGATGCCAGCGCTCGGCAGCTGTCAGGCGACTGCACATATAAGCTTGATGCCTGGTCGTCAGTTGTTACAGGGTGATTCGGGTCCGAAATATTGGACGCGGACTACATCATATTAAATACAATGCATTCTACAGCGTCATTCTTCGACTGCTGGTACCGATTCTCGGGCAACGAGCATGGCAACAAATTGTCTCACGTGCCGACTGTCACCTTGCTGGAACTGCCAACATTCCCTGCCCGCCGTACTTGCTTACTTCTTATTGGGCTCGGTTGCTAATCACGAGGTCGCGGGATCGAACCCCAGCCACGGCAGCCGTATTTGGATGGGTGTGAAATGCAAAAACACCCGTGTGCTTAGGGTTAGGCACATGTCAAAGAAGCCCAAGGATCCAAATTATTCCGGAATCCCCCACTACGGCGTGCCTTATAATGTCATCGTTGTTCTGGCACATGAAACCCCATAATTTAGTATGTAACATTCGCTAAGGATGTGCTGGGCAGTCGCACGACTCTTGAATACAAGTGAGTATCAGGAGTTGTGCGCGGGGTCTTTGAGTATGTGGGTAGCCTTTACGGCATTCGTTACCTGCTGGTCTGCATTGCGGCTATATTATAAAGGCGGAAAGGTAACATGGTAGACAATATGGAGAATACACAAATCCCGCACTGCACAACCGTGTCACTGCACAACCGTGACAGAAGACTACTATGGGAACTAACTGCAAGTACTATATATGTCATACTAAATCTTGTGCCTGGCCCGCTGGCCAGTAAATGGGACGCAATATTGCTAGCAGCTTCGGCCATAGCATGCTAACGGACGACACAAGTATAGTCTGCACAATTCTTTTCTCGTGCCTCTTGCCTCAAGGTGAATCCATCTCAATACACACGTACATCTCGATTTGCAGCTGCTGCGGTAGCCCATGAGTGCGGATTACAAAGTCGATGCAGAAATAATTGGGGGCACTTTAACGAAATCTATAGGTAAAAAGCAAAAGCCGCCCACGACCGCGTCTCTCGTAGACGCTGTGCGATGTTCGGACGTTAAGGATGCGTGCCGTCTGAAGAAAGGCTGCCACGGAGTGCTTCTGACGGTCATCCTAGCTTGTTTACTCCGTAGCATAAAAAAGAAATAAACGAAGCATATCAAAAGCCCATAATCAATCATCGCTCTTCGCGACTAAACGCTTAGGATGATATGTCACTTGCAGGCGACGAGCCGCTACGCTTTATCAAGAACACTGATATCGCCAGCGGGACAAACACTGTGGCGAAGTTCAATGCGCAAGGATAGCTTTCAATTATTTTATTTTTGTTTAGTTGACGTCATCACCGCGTCACCGCGGGAAGTTTCAAAAGCTTAAGATCAGTACGCCACGTGGTGGCACTCAAGCGAACTAAACCCTCGTGTCCAGAAAAGCTAGATATGGGTCCGCGCGTTTTTCCAAATCTCGGAGGCCAAAGAAAGGAAATCAGGCGATTCGGGATGCGCTCAGCGCTTATTTCTGCAAAGAACGCGCTGGATACCACTTTGCAGCTCTACCCATAGGTCGACGTCGGTGAAATGACAAATTTGAACATGGTGAAGCGCGATAGACGGGACAATGCAAGGCGAGACAGACAGAACAAGCGCTATTGAAAACTGTGAACATTTATCGGGAACAAATTTTCTCTGCAGCAGGAACATGCACGCATGCACCCAAGGCACCCCGAAACCAGCAACAAACGGAGCAGGCGTAAAAACAATAAGATACGGCAAAAGTTGCTAACAACACGTGCACAATCTCTTCAGGAAACTCGAAAGTGGGAAGCATGTGAACTATGTCGACCGCGCACAACTAGCACATGAGGCATAGCAGACAGGAGACGCATATTTTCTTGCTGTAGCGAATTTTTTTTTCCAATAAACGTTCATAAACGCCTGTCTGTCTCGCCACGCACTATCCGGTCTTTCGCGCTTCATCGTGCCCAAGCATGCATTACCAACTGGCCTAAATTTCCACTCTTCTGAAGTTCAATGACAACAACGTGCGAAGCATATGGCTGCAACACCGCGTTCAAAACAATAAGCGGTGTGATCTTCATCAGGACAGTGTGAACCATGCTGTAGCCGTTCTTTATTGATGGCATGTAAATAATACGCAAAACCCTTGCGCCACTCTGGAGCAGGACTCTACAAAACATGTTAATGATGTAGCCTTCCTACTACTGAAGCGTCGGTCCTTTTTATCTCACCGTCATGAAGCATGCGCGAGTACACGTTCTCGCTTAAGGTGCCGTCACACTGGGCCGACACTACGCTGGTACCGAGAAGACACAAACGCTCAGCCAACTAGTCGCCACATCGTGTCGCTGAGAGACCACTTTGTCGACTGGGGCGACGACGACGCGACCCACCACCGCGACTGGTAGTGTGACGGGATTTCGTGACGACGACATCGACAGAATTTAGTAGCAGCGCTTACCGCCTATGCAGGTAGCTTAAAAACACTCTCAGGAGAGAGAGAGAGAGAGAGAGCTAAATTTATTATAAGAGAAAAACTCAGTGTTCCCACTTCCAAGAGAGCTGTGCAAATCGACAGCCTCTCCCGGTTCAGGTGATTGAGGCGTAACTGCAGGAAGCTGATTGTGGGAAAGAGGTAACCCATGCATACACGTTTTCCTCTCTTTGTACACTGTAGTTCCCACCACATTTATCCGCTCGAGGCTGCGTCGCCTGTTCTAGCCTGTTTCATCAAACTGTAACTGGTTACATGTAACTGGTTACCGTAAACAATAATGGAATTTCAATAAACGTTACCGAGTAAACAAATTAGTAATTGTTAATTTATAAAATCATGAAAGAAACGTAATTGTTCACAAGTAATTAATTACATGTAATTCGTTACGTACACGTCTGATTAGGGCGAAGGAAACTGCTTTTATAATAGTGCAGTTCGGGACCTTATTCGCTTGAAATCGACCACTCTTCGTACGGTGTGCCTACAATAATCAACTGGCAGCTCGGCGCAGAGCCAACAGCAGTAGGCCACCGTTCTTGAAGGTTGCCAGTCGAACTCGCCTACACGTACCTGAAAAGAATGTGACTGCGTATATGGGCGGATCTGTACGTACTGTTGTGTTGACAAACCTCCTAATTCCTTGTCTGCACTGTTTACCTGTTACATGGCGTTTTAACAGATTTTTTTCAATCGCCTGTGTCATTTAGCACATATGTACTCATTGAGCTGGAATGATCGAACAGGTATACATTACTTACACGAGAAATCAATACACATAACTGACTAATTAAGAACATTTCACTAAATAATTTTTCGATTAATTACTTTACACTAAATATTCGAATACACGCATTTAGGCCAATTATGATTTCAGAAGGCACGTCCACTAGAAACGAATTAGGAAACTAGGAGCAGTTTAGAAATCAGTGCAGCCAAACCTGCCTTAAAAAGGCACTGTTCTTCCGCTTATCTTTTTTAACAAAATGTCTTTTTATGCTCTGAAGCTCGAAACTTACTCGAACACCAATGCATTTGATCGCAAACTTTGAGAACGCGTAACTCGCCGTGGTTGCTCAGTGGCTATAGTGTTGGGCTGCTGAGCACAAGGTCGCGGGATCGTATCCCGGCCACGGCGGCCGCATTTCGATGGGGGCGAAAACACCCGTGTGCTTAGATTTAGGTGCACGTTAAAGAACCCCAGGTGGTCAAAATTTCCGGAGTCCTCCACTACGGTGTGCCTCATAATCAGAAAGGGGTTTTGGCACGTAAAACCCCAAATATTATTGTTATTGAGAACGCGTATTGCGAAAATGGCGACATTCTCAGAATTCGTTCCAAGTGGATATGCCTTTAAATGTCACCGCTTACAATTCGTGAATTGTAATACGTGGCGTGAAGTAATTTGTTTAAACGTTAATTAGCAAAGTATTGTTGATTGGTCAAATATTGACTTTCATTTTTTGTGCAAATAATGTTGGACTCTGAGTAATCTAGCTCAATAAGTAGAATTTTGCTGCATGTTACTGGCGATTCTTTTTAAATTCCGTTCACGTAAGCTAAAACACCCCGATGTGAAACGGGCAACATTTGATGGTATCAATTCGGTTCAGTAGCGCAAACAAGAGAAAGAGAGAGCAAAGGGGGGGGGGAGTTAACCAGAGGTGAGTTACCGGTTTGCTACCCTACACTGGGGGGGGGTGGGGGGGCGCGAACAAACACATAGCTTGCTCAGGTGCCCATGGCGGCAGTGTACCAGCACTGTCGGTTGTGCGAGAAAAGCACCCACTCTATAAACGACTGCGAATCAGCAGCATCAACCTTGATCAAAGACCAAAGGTGTCAGTATAATACTAACGTCGGCGTATTCGCGAGAAAACTGCCCGGTCTCTAAATGAGCGCTTATGCATTCAGAATTACCTATAACAATACCTTATCGAATATGCACACTGTAAGCATGATAAAGAGAACGTAAACCGAGAGCGAGCTTTCCAAATCAGCAGTGATAGCCCCTACTACAGTTTCCTGGTCGCCGTCGTCGAAGGGTCGCGGCCGCTCATATCGGCTCGTCTCAGCTGAATCGATGGGACGCGGCTCCCATGCGCAAATATGTTTTGCAAGTTTTTACATTGCGTGATGTTGGCGCTACGCTGTTCCTACTAAATTTCAAGCAAATGATGAGCGGGAGTCGTACGTATAGAGGTGCACAAATGCGCCGTGCGTACATTATCATACACACACACAAAAAAAAAGAAAAACGTGGGCCGAACTTCCAGAGCGTTTCATTCGTAATTGATCTTTGGCATTGGCGGGCCGCTTTCGCTAATAGTATGTCCGGCATCATAATTGGCTGAAATTTTTATTTGTGAGCAATTCCAGCGTGATAACTTTTTGCTAATGCACGCCCAGGATTATCGAGCTTTGCTTGCATTTGCCTATAGTCAAGGCGGATAACACATTGGCCTACGAATAAAAGTTTGAAAGGACTATATACAAGCGGAAGCCGAGGGACGAAGCAGAGAATAAAAGGGATAAGAAATGCTGCTTAGACGATGGACAATACACTTTGGTTCACAATAAATGCGAAGTAGTTTGCAGAGTGGAAAAGAGAGCGATGATATTTGGTTTTCCGTTCGTGTATGCAATAGTCCGCCTATAGTAACACAAACTCTAGGCTTAAAATTAACGACATTACTGTTAGAAGTCTAGATATGTACGTGCATGGCAGCACAATGAAGGCTGCAATCCAATGAAACATCAGACGGTCAAAATTTGAAAAGCGCCACTCAAGAAGCAAGTATAAAAAAGAATTGAGGTGAAATGAGGAGGAATGATGGGGTCGATATTTTTCAGGTAACTGTATCGCTGCTGTGTGGATATCCGCTTTAGGAACGATGGCGAAAAAGAAATGGCGCTTTTAAAATCGAATCGAACCTGACAGCACAACTCTGGGCCGTCCAGTGAGCCGAGGAAGCCGCTTCGAGACAAGGTCTCGGAACCGCGTCCGCGGCGGCTGCCCAGACCCACTAAAATGACGCCGGACTCAAATCTTGTTGATTTGAAAATAAATGTTTACGCTCTTTTAAAATTGAATAACTTACTCGCCGCCCCAAGCGGCACACCGCTGCAATAGTGCCATTGCAACGTGGGTCGTAAAGTTAGCAATTTCAAACTAAATTACCAAATTTCAGTAATTAATTAATGGACTGTGACGACTATTCGCCTAATATAGTGTACGCCGCGCTGAAGAGAAGAGTAATGAAGAAAACACATTCGCCTCAATTAAATTGCTCTTTTTGAAATATTTTGTACCGATAGAAATTATAGGACGCATCAGGTGCATTTCTGCCGTCGCCGTCACAGTGGTGTTTCGCATAAAGTCCAAGAGTGAGAACATCGTCGTCGTGCGCCGTATGCTGTATGTGCCAGTGAAAGCCTGCGAGGGTGATCCGACGGTGGTGGCTCAATCTCGCGTACTCGGGAGACAGCGTGCCTTCTTTCCGTCGCCCGCAATGCAACGGAGGGGGGGGGGGGTAGAGAGGGGGAAGGGGCGTTCTACTCCGGCGGCCACTGCGTATGGCGCGGCTGAGCGCGACCGCGCGGGCCCTAACTTGAAAACGATCTGCAATTAGGTCTAGGCGAGTCGACGGCTCGTAGCTTCGTGTGCACTGTGTTCTCGCCGCTCAATTTGCGTTCAAGCGATATGCAGCACGAAGGTCATTTCGCACGCTTCTGCTGCCACGCTTCCTCACGCCAGTGTTTTGACAGCGAGTGTCAGTGGTCATCGAGTGTGGTATGTTCATGTTTGCCTGTGCACGCGTGACACAATCCTTGTTAGTTTAGTTAGTAAGCGAATGTTAAGAAGATTATACGGGCGAAAAAACTACTATCCTTACTTCGTACAGCTGTCTACTAATTTGCTATCGTAATCGATGCTTCGCCTTTCGGGTGAAACTGCGACTTTTTTTCATTAAAAAGAATAATTCAGCATGGGCGTTTTTAATCTCAATTCAGGGTTCGTTTCCTGTGCGAGTCATTGCCATCAGCTGAAATTTGGCGATTTGCATGGACCGGTATGTTGAAACTTTGCATACGTATACGTCAAAGGAATTATTCTTAGGAAATGAAACCGGTACATGTGAGATCCGTGGTTAAACGTGCAAAATTCATTTCCTCACATACATTCACGTTTTTTGCCTCTGCGATTAGATATTTGCGAAACAGCGTTTCAGTGGCTGTTGCCACATCACAACCTCTACACGCGCTTATTGTACACCTTCCCTCCGTATATATGTATGACTGGAATGACAGAAAACGAAGCAGGTAAAGTAAGAAAAAGTCAGCAAAGCGACAGCGTAAAAGGATGAAGCGCGGTCGGTTATATACACTGGCACAGGAGTATCAGCTGACGTATGCAGTGAGTCAGGCCTATCCTTGCCACTACGGCCTGTGCAAGACAGCAGAGTATCAATTTAGGTTTCGTTCTAATTTACTAGCGCACTCGTCATCGGCTTCGGTTCCTTTCTCAAAACCTCGACCATTACAAACGCCAAGTTAATTACAAAGCGCAAAAGGCGTGCAATGTGTCATGCGGCGCCACGTTTAAATCTAGTACCGCTTCGTTTTTCTGACACAAAAAAACGAAAAGAAATAATAAAGCAATGCCTGATGTTGGCATCGATATAGCCAAGTATGCGAATTCCATTAACGCGTTGTAATGCGTTCTGAGTCTATAGAGCCATACGTCTGGACAAGAAAAACAAAAACAAAAGGGAAACGTAAGAATGAATACGAGCAATGCGGCGATTGGCTGCAGTCGAAGAAGGTGTTTGCGCATAAGCGGAAAGTGAGATTAAAATCTTTTTTTTTTTCTTGTCAGAATTTGGTGAGGGCCTCTAGAAGCATAGTTGAGTCTTAATTTGATATTCCGTAAACTGTGACATTTGCGTTCTTCATTCAGCCTGGCTATATTTCGTTAGCGATCCTGCAAGCTTTCCTAATTTTTTCTTATACATATTCCGGAAGCCAGAATAGAAGTGGTGGCGAATACGTTAAATGCTCGGGCGACATAGATTCCCCCTCTTGAGGGATTTTGTGTAATCCTTCTCTGCGGGTTGTTTGTTGATATAACAAGGAGAGCAAGCTACCGCAATAAGCACAGAACGAAAACGCGTGGTGTATTTTCATATATTAACGCGAGAGCGTTAAGAAGCCCGTGTCGCAGAAAATCCGGCATCCCGCGTCGGCGTCCAGCGTTGCACGTCGTTTCAGCAGAAGTAATTTTGGACGAAATTCTGGACCACGCAACCCAACCGCTGCTCTACCGCCAAAGTTGCTCATACCTAGTCTTTCATTCTTTACAATATTATTCGTCGGAATCCTGAGAACGACAGCCCACAAACAAATGTAATGGGGGAAAAACACCGACAGCGCATATCTTTTATGTTAGCTCTTCTAAGACTCAAATATTAAAAGTGCGAAACAATTACAGGAGATCGTCCCAAGCAAGAGGCTGTGTTTCTAACAAAAAGCTTGCCTTCCTTCATAGCGTTCGCCGACAGCGTTTCCCGGTGAACGTTACGGTTACATAAGCTGCATTTGCCGGCAACCATGAAAAGTAGTAAGGCGTCTAAATGATATCGCGTTACACTCTTAAAGGCGAAGCTTAAGCGTCGTCCAAATTCTAATGCCTTATTTGAATCGACGAATTATTAGTAGTAGTATTGTTTTATATTTAAATGATTTCTTTCGGGTGCCTGTTGCAATCGCAGAATGTAAGACTGTCGGTGCTCCAGAGATGTGCTATTATTGGGAATGCTGAAACTAGTGCCGGCTAAAATGAGCAAAGATCTATACCATTTTTATAGCGTAGAAATACAGAATAAATTTGATCAAAGTTGTATGCTTCTTTTGTGGCATAGATCTTTAACATAAATTTTATGAAATATTTATATTCCTTACAACTTGACATTAGGAACGATGCCTAGGGCTTGGATGTTCGCCTATATTTTATGACACAGTTCCCAGGCCCGCGTGCGCTTTCATTTACCTTTTGCTTGCAGACAGAGAGAGATAGGGATATAAGGAAGGCAAGGGTGTTAACCAGTCAAAAGTCTGGTTGGCTACACCTGAGATGGGGGTAGGGAGAAGGGGAAGAGAGAGAAGGGAGAGAAAGAAAGAGAGGGTATAGAGACGTGCTCAGACAGTCATTGAGTCAAAGTCGCTCGTGCGAACCAGACGTTCGCAGATAGCACAAAAGAGCCTTCACTGCCTTCTGAGCCGATGATCGGTGGGGACGGTGCTCTAGTAGTGCCTGTTCACTCAGAGGAGTATCATCTAGTTTCCTCAATTGTCTTTGTGCTTCAAATTGAGGACAGTGGCACAATAAGTGGTCAATGTTCTCCTCGCATCCGTAAACATCACAAGCAGGACTGTCAGTCATTCCATTTAGTGCAGAATAAGCTTTCGTGAAAGCAACTCGCTGCCACAACCGACACAGAAAAAACGCTTCACGTTGGTGTAGTCCGGCCGGAGGTCTGAGTTACATTGAAGGGCTTAGTCTGTGCAGTCTGGTGCGCCTTGTATGTGCGGTATTCCACTCTGCTAAGGAGAGCGTGTGCAGTAGAGTGCGAAGTTGTCTCGCTGTGTCGGTCCTTGAGAGGGGAATGGGGACGCAGCGGTCTTCTTGGCTTGACGTCCGAGCTTCCTTATGTGCGTCATCATTTCCTATGATACCGCAATGGCCTGGTATCCATTGAAATAAGATATCATGGCATTTTTCTCGCAAGTGGTGGGCAATTTCCACGATTTCACAAGTGAGCTGATCGTGAGTTTCATGTCGGAGAAACAACTGCACACATTGCAAGGCCGGCCTTGAATCGCAGAAGACTGCCTATTTTCGGGAATTTCAGCACCTATCACATGAAGCACGTCGCGGAGAGCCGCGAGCTCTGAAGCTGTAGACGTAGTGGTTTCGGAAGTCATGAACTGCTGGGTCATTGCCACTGTTGGTAAAACTACAGCGCCACCGGAACTGGTTGATGTAGTTGAGCCACCAGTATAGACGTGTGTGCAGTCGCTGTATTTCTCGTACAAGAGGAGTAGCGTAATTTGCTTGAGTGCTGATGCTGGCAAGTTCGACTTTTTCTGAAGTCCTGGGATTGCAAGGTTTACTTGAGTACGGCTCACACACCATGGAGGAATCGAAAGTCTTGCTGCAGGTGCTTAACCTGACCTGAGAGAGGCACGGTGCGCGATGACAGTCGTACTGAATGTCGTGTGGGACCTATCTACTGGGAGACTTGCGAGGTGGTGAGTAGGGGTCCGGGCGATGAGTCTCATGTGCACACGCATTGTTTCAATGGTAATGTGTGTTCTAAGAGGGGAATCTTGAGCGACTGCAATAACTTCAGTCGTTGACGAACTCCGCGGTAGACCAAGGTATATCTTGAGGACTTGGGCTTGGATGCGTGGGATTGTATTCAGGTTAGTTCTGCAGTTGCTGGAGATGACCAACAGGCTGTACCGCAGGAATCCAATAGAGACGACTCTGTACAGTTGCAGCATAGATTGTATTGGCACTCTCCAGGTCTTTTTTGCTAGAAACTTAAACATATGGCAAATTCCTGTCAGGCATTTTCTCACATACTTCATATGAGGGGTCCAGGAGAGATTTCTGTAAAGGACCACCCCCTGAAATCTCTTTCTTGTGCTGTATGAGATCAGCTGTCCGTCGACAGATATCACGTATGGAGACATTGGTTTTCTGGTAAATGCCACCACTGCACACTTTTCACATGATAATTGAGGTCCTTGTTCTCGAAGGTAGGGATAATGTTAAAGTGGCTACCTTCTGAAGCCGCGCGCGAAGCTGCAGTCGCGTAACACCCGACATCCAAATACAAGTGTCATCGGAATAGATGGAGAGGCTAACGTTGCATGGAATGGTGTCGGCGAGTCCAATGAGTGTTAGATTGAAGAGCGCTGGGCTCAGTACTCCGCCCTGAGGCACCCCACGACTACTGTAATGCTTGAAGATCGGGCTATCCTCGGTAAGTGCGAAAAAGGATCTCTTATGTAAATTGGTACTAATCCAGAAATAGATCTTGCCGCCAAGTCCTACTGCCTCTAACGCGTTGAAAATCGCTTCGTGCGTTACGTAATCGTAGCTCCTTTAACATTCAGAAATAGGAAAGCAGATAATCTTTTGCAGGACTTCTGGTGCTCGACGTACGTCACCAAGTCGATAAGGTTATACATGGAAGAACGGCCATGCCTGAAACCGGCCCTTGCTTGCATCTGGATATACCTGGTAATGTTCGAGGTACCATTCTAGCCGTACTAGAACCATCCTCTCCAATAGTTTTCCGATGCAACTGGCAAGCGCAGTTGGTCGGTATGATGCAATGTCTATAGGCCTGCAAGGCTTGAGTACTGGAATTAGGCGACTGGTCTTGCATTCCTGTGGAACCGTACCTCTCTGCCAAGAGCTGTTGAACAAGAGCAGGAGCAATTTCCGAATCTCGTCACAAAGATAACGTAGGGCACCGTAGCTTATACCGTCGGGTCCTCATGAAGATGAACGCTTGCACTAGGCAAGTGCTATTGCTTGCAGCGCTTAGTATGTGTGTATGTGGAGAAAACAATGTTTCCCCTCCACCTCCTCTCTTACTGAAGGACACACACAAAACATTCCTGCAGAACGCATCTCACGATGAATGTCGACGTTATTGCAATTAGCTTAGAAGCGATGTAGCTGCACACCGTATTGCCACCGCCGAAATGCCTCATATATGAGGCATATATGTAACCGCTCTATCACGCATGCCTTTGGACACACTGCGCCATGTGGCGGCGCCGCTACGAAGTCGGCGAATCGTGTGTGCCTGAGGATATATTCCACGAAGATTGTTTGAATATATATGACGTGGGTTCGACAGCGCCATGCACCGGATATATGTATTTTTTTCATTGAAGAGCGGCGCATGCCCAGTGAGCCAATTTCACGTCAAAAAGGCTCAATAAAGTCTGCCACGAAACCCTGTGGTACGTAGCCAGTGGTCCAAGTTGGCGTCAAAGAAATTCATTGAAGAGTGGTACATACCCAGTGTCAGATACTCAGTGAGCCAAGCTGGTCAGGCGGTTGGTTTCGAACACGGTTTCTTCAGCACAGCAGGTCTCACTAATATACCCATTAGACCGTTATTTGCACAATTACTCAAGTTGGCAGCAAAATGGTTAGAGATATAGAAACGGAAACAGAAGCATACCGGCCGGTAAGTGCGAGAAGTATCCTAAGAATGCTAAACCGTTAGAAATACTGGACCGCACTGTGGAATCATTGGCACAAAAATTCATTCCCGAAGGCCATCACCGACCCGAAGCAAGACGTCCAGCTCCTGGCTGTCCAGAGGGCCCGTGAACGAGCGGAGAGGCATGGCCTCTCTGTTCCGACATGGGACTAGCCAACGGCTGGGTAGGGACCTGCAGGCCCCCGCTTAGCTCCTCAGGATCCCAATAAAGTCGTTTGCTGCTGCTGCTGCGGCACACAGAACGCACGATGAGCGTATTTCGTTTATTGCGCAGCAAAACTTCATCGAAAACATCTTTCGCTCGCGTAAACGGCCCCACTTTCTTTCACCACGGTATTCACCATAAATCGCCGGTCGCATATACCTGAATATGCCATAAAAACTACGATGTTCTTCCGGTGAAAATCGGAAACATTTTGCATTTCACCGTGTGTTCAGTGGAGTATATATGTATATAGTCGTTTCTTATGTCAACAATGTCATAACGCTGTGCTAGCGGGCAGCTCCTCTGAACGTTGCTCTTTACGCATTCATGCATCCTTTTGCAGATGACAAGAAAATGGCAATTGGTCGCAATTATAATTACTTTGTTTGGAGATATTACGGTTTAGCCTTAGAATAATAGCCTTAGAAAAAGAACTAAATGATTACCAAACATTGATAACCTTTCTTGTTCCTTAAACTTATGTGGAGTTGCAAAACTGTGGTGTTGCAATGGGAAAATTATAACGCCAGAACGGCCGATCGCTATGATGTCGCTATCACGCTTCAGTAAACTTCGCTGACTCGCAACCTTAAGAGCATTCAACGATTGCGTCCGATCGCAGTTGGAACAGTGCCCACAGTTGCCTCCCAGACATTGACTGCCTGTTTCTATTCCCCCTTTCCCTTACCCCCAGTGTATTGTAGCCAACCGGATGACTTCCATGCCATTCCTCTCCTTGCTTTCTTTCTTGCCTGCCGCAGGCCGGTTTAGCTTCTACTATCAGCTCCAGCTGCCGCCTGTGGCTCTTTGAGAGCGACATAAGTACTCCGAATCATGTGAAATGTCCGGCAACGCCGGCAGCTTGGGGCCGAGTGGCACGTCAAAAGTAAACGGGTACTATGAAGCCGGTGCTCGCACTGCCTTGCGAGCATTTTATTGCTCTATATCTTGTGATCTTTTTGAAATGTTTGCTCTTAACTAATTTTCTACTGCTTAGCAACCTGCGCCCTACCTACCCCTTTTACAACACTATCCCTTCCTCCGCTCCACCCACACAAGCAAATAAAGAAAAAATGACCAACCCTTCTCTTACCGGAAACTGGCGTAAGCGAAGTTTGTCCTGCGTTCACCTGACCTTCGTCACGTTTGAGTAACCCACAGGTAACGATGCCGGATTGGTTCGGCCTCCCACTCACTCAGCTCGGGATCTTCTTTTCGTTGATGTCGGATTGCCTGGGCTCGGGCGGCTCTAACGGTTGGATCGGCGCGCCGACGGTGAGCCATTTCACGGGCGAGTTCTCGCCGCCACTCTTCGGAGGATGCCTGTTCCTCGGGGGAAGGCACAACGCGTGTCCATCCCATCCGTTTTCCGAGACCGAAATGAATGGAAACGAAGCCGGCGCAGCGTTCGCGAAACCCTACCCCTCCCCGGCGAAGCCGAAACAGCTCTGATTGTTTGCTCGCGTGGCGTGAGCGTGTGCTTATGCCGTTGGAATCCTTGCTAATGACTCAAGCTCCGGCGCCGGTGCAGGTGTCAACTCATCAAACCGCCCTTTACCGCAGCTGCTCTGCTCTGGGAGCAACTGTGTTTTTTTTTTGCATGACCACGACAAAGCCACCGAAACTTGGAGGCCAATACAAGCTTCGCTTGAAAAATGTCTTTGGCCTGCAACCAGCCAACGCAACGCACTGATTGTGCCGCGGCTACATGTACACATATGTTTTCTTTGAGATAAACAAACACTCCCCACAGGCAAGAAAAAGAAGAACGAAGTTTATGACGTCCAGAGGTCCTTGTTCACAAATGCGAAGAAAGGGTGGGCTGTGCCTTATATTCGTAATAGATGGCACAATTAACTGGTGTATATATCGGGCAGATTCCCACGTGTCTGGTTAAGCGCATGAGGTGTGAATTGAACTAATAAAGATTCCTAAGAAGTTCAAGAGAACAGACTGGCGGGCTAGTTGTCGCTACATGACTTGAGGCCAAGCGCAAAAAGCTGAATTTTTATTTCAATAGGTTACAGGGTGTTTGAGCTAAATTTAGCCAGACTTTAAAAATCAGGACGCGCAAGCGGGCATGTCACGTGGTGTCCCTTTGTATTTCGCGGGAATCCGCAGTAAGATGAAAAACATTAATACTTAATAAGTAGAAATACAGAACCTGTTTATTCGGACGTTTTGCAAACCGCCCTGCAGCTTTCTAATTGGCATTGTTTGTTAGCTTCGTTGCTTCAGAAGTTGGTTAATTTTCGTGACTAATTATCTAATTAAGCAAAATACAAAAATAGTGTGACACATTACATACAAAGGTGAGCATCATGCATTTGCTCGCGTCGTCTTAGAGTTCATCGGAATATTTTTTAAAGTCTGGCTAAAGTTAGCTGAAACGCCCTGTATACCATCGTACAACAGGAAGAAAAAAAGCCACTATCGTAACATAGATTTCTTTACGGCAAAATCATCCACCATAGGCCGCTACCGCGATGGGGACATTTCTTTTTTTGACAGCGACACAGATGGAAAATTTACAGAGTTATTGTTTCTAATCATTTCGAATGCCTTGATGATGTATCTCCCTAGTGGCTTGATCTGGGTTCCTTGACATCACTTGTGATTTGCCAAACAAGGATTTACAACCACAACGCGATCAATGTGCGGCTGGGTGACTAGTCTTGACCAGATTATTAACATTATTCGAATGTTCCCTTAAGCGATCACTGAGGCACATTCAGGTCTGACCAAGGTATTCCTTCTCGCAGTCTAAATGAATACGGTACATCACTCCTTCGATGCACGAAACGAACGCTTCTCGGTGTTTTTTATTGCAGTCATGGCACCTCTTTGAAGTATTGTTAACTTTCGTGCGCAAACCAAACAATTTCAAAGGGGCTGAAAAGGTGACGTGTAGGCCAACACGATTCCCAATTTTCTTCATATTATGGCTAGCTTGGTGCAAGTACGGCTTTACAACCGCTTTTCTGCTCTGCTCTGTTGGCCAGCGGAATCCAGGTGATCACATTTCATTAACATGCTGCCAGCCACTGCTGTGAGCATTTGTAAGGGGTAGCCAGCTGCACTTAGGCGCGAAACTTGGTTTTGGAGGCTTCTGTGTACCAGCAAGGTGATGGCAGCATTTTAGAAGAGCGTTTTTAAAACAAAAATTAATGATGCCCGCTTAACGAGTATAGAATGCGTTGATGATAATGGTATGGTCAGCCCGAGGGAAGGAAGCCATTCTACCATGTCCACGCGCAAGATAGGAAGCCAACTGGTTTGTGTAAAGTCCCCCTTGGAACGTCAACCTTACCCGGGAGTGACATATAAGATACCATAGCAGGACTGAGCTGCGCCATACATCAGTGTAACGTCGAAGTTACCCGGGAGTGGCACGTAGGATAAATAACCGTGCCAAGACTCCAGTGTGTCATATATCGGATTATCAAGCAACTAGGCAACTTCAGACAGTGCATCAAGCAGCACAAAAATGACGTATATAGAAGGGACACGTGGCCGGCAACGCGCTTGATGAACATTATCTTAACACAGGTCAAAGACTGGCATTCTGCCAGCATCCTCGACACGGAGAAATCCCTGTCATCCCGCCTTCTTTCGGAATCTTTATTAATTCCCTTCACATCTCATGCGCTTAATAGGACATGAGTGAAACTACCCGAGGCATACACAAATTCAATGCGTCATCTATTTCGTATACAAGGCATGGCCCAGTTTATTTTTTTTTTTGCATTTGTGAGCAAGGGACCCATACGGGTCTCACAACTTCACAAACCTTGTTCTTCTTTCTGTGGCGTTTTTTTTTATCTTCAAGAACATGCATGCTCCTCGTAAGGTGATGTTTCATCGAACGCTGGATTATGTATACATGTGGGGTCTGTATTTCTGGTACGTAAGAAGCGTTTCCTCATTAGGCACATGTCACTCAGAATAGTGATCGATGTCAGAACTCTGTGGCCGACACGCTAATGGCAAAATGCCGACATTATTTACACAATAAAAGTTTTATGAGTAGGGACCCTTATACTCTTATTCGAGGCCTTACAGTGAATAGGCGATTGTGAGTCAAGAATCAGCTTGCGAATATGAGCCAAGTGAACGTGCGAGATTGACCCCATGACTTGACAAGACACGGAGACTTTACCTGTAGGATAACGGAGAACAAGCGTGCGACTCACTGCTGCAGTACCTGTACCAGACAGGGTTGGATGTATTTATTTGTTGCGTTCTGTTGATTTTTGCTACGTATGCCTTGTGGCAAGTCCTCGAATAGAAAAAAAATGGCATCGTGCGTCCGCAATTCTGTGAGTTGTATTGAGTCTACATAGCTCACGATTTTGTGAGTGGGAGTGGGTCGGTCATTCTGTGAATCTAAGTGAACCTCAGTGTATATGTGTCCGTGCGTTTCTACTTGCGCATTATTGTAGCGAGGATAAATCCGAGTGAGTTCGATGGGATCAGATAATTGTTAGTCTGAGCCTGGATAAGTTAAGCTGGATCACATTTTGGCCGTTGTTAAGTCTGCATTAGCTCCAAGCTGCAAATATATTTGGTGGATTAGTCAAAGGGGAGCTTGGTTCTTTTTTTTGTTCCTGTCTTACGTTTTTTGCCAACTTATGCGTGTGTGGACTTAGAGGTATCACTGCCTGTGTGCTACGCATGCGGTAGGCACTGAACTCATTGTAAGCCATTTATTACATGGCTAGTCTGCCTCCCCTGCCCTCTGTGCTTTCTCTCAGCCAGCAGTCATGAAGCATTTAGTGCGACCAATTGCATAAAAAAAAGCATTCATTGCCCAAGAACTGTTTTGCTGGCGGCTTTATGTATGGTTACCAAAATGTAGGATTGCTAGGTATGGTTTTTTTATTGAAATGAAAATAAAAGAAAGAGACGTAGTCACCTTATAATGGCGACGGCTACTTCTTTTCTCATAGCCGAAACAACGATATAAATAATATGTGAGAAAATGAAAAGAAACCATGTCATGGGTTCAGAAATCCACAGCACACAGTCATATACACCCATGAACATAACAATATAGAAGTCAAATGTAAGCTCTTTGCACCACAATGAGTTTGTAAAAAAAGAAAAAAGTCACAAACACACACACACGGCCGTGATGTAGACTGCGATGACCATATAAACAGATGAGCAATTACACACAGTTAAAATAATGCACGCACAGAGTACAAGAAAGTTTTACACGTAATATAAAAGCCCTAATAATTACAAATAATAAAAGCAAGTTATAGTAACATCGTGTGATTATTCAGTGAAATATCTAGTACTTGTTAAGGATGCATGTCTCTTCGTAGAAATGTCCAAGTGCGTTCAATGCTTTTCGCAGTGCTATTTTCGATGGCCATGGGCCCAGCAATGTTGCGAGTGGGAAAGGCCGATGAGGATCAATGGAGTGTAGTTCTTCTTCTAGCTACCGTCTTTGCATCGCGTATATGGGGCATTCGATGAGTAGATGGCGAACATCCTCATCGTCTTGGCCACAAGAGCAAGCCGGGGAAAGAGCCCGTTTGATACGATGTAGGAAATGTTTGGTGTATGCTATCCCTAGGCGCAGTCGATGACTTAGTGTCTCAGTACTTTTCGAAAGTTCTACATCCAGCTGGTATTTCAGTTGAGGGTCCACTTCGTAAAGAATTGATTCCTTAACATTTTCATTAAACGAGGTCGACATACACAAGTCCTTCTTTAGTCCATTGGTGATAAAGGGATGAGTTGAATTTCTGAATCTTTATGGACCGATTTTGCCAACAAGTCCGCTAATTCGCTGCCTGCTATACCAGCATGTCCCGGGACCCACTGTGATATCACTTCATGTTTCCTTTCATTAGCCTGAGTTAAACTGTTCAGTACTGCGTATGTTTGGCCTTTTCCTTGTAGATCGAATATTTTCAGACTCCGTAATCTTTAACACACGATATATAGTGGAGACTTCACTGTTAACAAATGTTTTACTCTATTTTATATAGCTTTGAGGTATCGGACTGGTGTTATATGACTGTCAGCATTATCAAATATTGGGAAATTATTAATGTTCAGCGCCATTAGAAAAGCTTTCCCACTGCTACATTGCGTATAATCGCCGCGGTGGAATAGGAAGTCGCAATTTCGCCCAAAATGCGGATAACTGATAGCGATAGCAAAGTATTAGAGAACTACACAAAGTAACGTTCGTAATTTTATAGGCCGTATAAATTGCAGTAAATCTTCGCTTTGTAAATAAATTAAGAACCATGGTGTAACGCACGCGCAGGCAAACATGAACAGCTCTCATTCGAAGATCGCGAGCACCTACTGTCACAACGCTGACGCGATGCAGAGGGCAAACAAAGGTGAACAAACGGTTCTGCTGACTCTCGCTTCGAGGCGTCTCCGGAACTTGAGAATATGCGACCTTTAGCACTAGACGCGCGGAAAGACAGCGCACCCAGATCCATCAGCCATATCCGCTCACCTATGCTTTGACACCCACTGAAGATTACCTCTAAGATAGAGTGCGTGTGGTGTATGCGGTCAGCCGCGTGTGCAGCCATGTTCAGCCACGGCCGCGATAGCAAAAAAAATCACGGCCTGAGTGGTGGCGCTGGCTAACGCTCACAGGGTTAGTTATAGTGTGTAAACATAAATACCCCAGAAAGTGAAGGGGGAGAGGAAGAAGTGACCGTAGTGAGCAGCTACAGCTTCGAGCTCTCTTCATTTTCTATTTTATTTTCTGTGATTTCTGCAATCAGTGGAAAGAAAACTGGGGTACGTCGTCCTCTGCAATGGGGGACCCAAACCCCGCCCCGCAATTGGGTCCTGAACGGCCAGTTCGCTATGCCGCCGATGTGAGTGAGCGCTTCGACCCCACCATGATTCAGATTGAGTCATCTGATGGCTCCTCCACTGAAGATATGGGCTCGGACAGCGATTTTACCTTGGTGTCAAGCCGACATCTGAAGAGAAAGATAAGAAGGGCAACACCGACCCATCGTTAGGCGACGATGGGTCGATGGGACGATAGAAGTTATACACTATTGCATACGTACCAATAACGACAGCAGACAACATCAACTCAGTGAAGAGGCAGAACCTGTCGTAATATTTCGAACGAACTGCCCATAGTGAAGCTGAAGAAATACGTATAACTGTTTCAAAGAACATTCTGTCGGTAGAATCAATACAACGACAATACTGGAAACACTGAAAAACGTCACTCAGTTCAGAAGCATGCCTGTTCGCGCATTCCCCACATACGGCAAGGAAGCGACGACAGGCGACATCTACAACATGGAAATTGATATTACAGACACTGACCTCGCGAAACTACTATCATCGTGGGCTCCTGTGCTCGGCTTTCACCGTTTTGGACGATACCGATGTGTAAAACTAGGGTTCCAGTCAGAAACTTTGTCCACACATGTCAAGGTTGGATATGTGAGACATTCGGTACGTCCTTACGTGCCGAGGGTATTACAATGTCCCAAGTGTATGAAACTTAGGCATGTCTGTGCACTTTGCAAGAGAGCGAGAGAGAAGGGAAGAAGGAAAGGCAGGAAGGTTAACCAGACTGAGCCCAGTTTGCTACCCTACACGTGGGGAGGGGAATGGGGAGTGAAAGAGAGAGAGAGAACTTAGGTGTAGGATGTCTATAGTCGGGTACAAAAGTCAGTTCCCTTCAGGTAGTGAAAAAGCGCTTGAACTGCTTTCTGGGCTAATGAACTGTGAGGCCAGGCTCCCAAGATCTTCGCTTCCGAAATGGCCTGTCATCCAGTTTATTCAAGGCACACTGGAGAATCTCACGTTGATTATCGAAGTGAGAACAGTGGCACAGATGACTGATGGTCTCTTCACACTTGCACTTAGCGCACATTGGTGAATCCGCCATTCCAATACGATAGCTGTAGGAGTTGGTGAATGCTACTCCTACCCAGTGTTGCATCACGTCGTATCAGTGTTGCATCACGTCGTGGAAGGTTCGCTGGTAATTTAAGTTTCAGTGATGGGTCGAGGCTGTATAAACGACACTTAGAGTTCTGTGGTGTATGCCAGTAACTTAACGTGATGGTACGAGCGAGATTCCGAAGCTCTCTTGCAGCGTCGACTCTAGGTGCAGTAACATGCAAACGATGTGGTGGACCCTATGGAGACAGCAAGTGCAACATTGCTGCAATATGTGTTCTCGTGCCCACGACGCAACGTCAAAAGAGTGCCCAAAGATCAGGAATGAAATGGGTATTCTGAAGAAGATGGTTAGAGATCATTCCACACACAGGGAAGCCGCAACGGCTATCCGCTACAACAGAAGCCGTTCACGACACCAACGTTAACGGGACCGCAGCCCTCCTCGCGTAGAAGGATCGACGGCTCAAGTGCAGCTTCCACACCGTCCTCGTCTCAGGAATGAAGAAACACATGCCTCAAAGCATTTGTATTCTACGAAAGTGCAAGGTGTCTCGTCATCGGCCCCAAACGCATCGGAGACTCAGTGGCCCTCGTTACCACCAAGGTCTACGGGAACGCCCTTATGTACCGCTCCTACACGTACGGAATAGAACGAAATGACGTCAAGAGTATGTTGAAAAATGCGATGGGCTCCATGCACAGGATTATTTCCTGCCCTGGCTGCCAAGGCTGCCGTGCAGCTACTTGAAGTGTTGGAACCACTTCTACTGGTTCTTCACTAAGCAAGTATGACGATGATGTTTGAAGAATGGATGCATCAGTTGGTCGTTATGCAATGGAATGATCGAGGTCTGCGTGATTGTTTGTCGGATTTCCAACAGCGGGTATTTAAGTACCAATTTCCAGTTATTGTTATCTGTGAACCTAATATGGATTCTTCTTTCCGTATTTCTGGATATGTTCAGATATGGTCTGGTAACGACGAAACCTGAATCAAAGTATTAGTTTGTATACGTCATGATCTGGTGTACTTCAGACATGACGTCCCATCGCATACTACTAATGATTACGTATGCGTTACCATAAAACACAGATGGCGCACGTCCCCAGTAATTTGAGGATACATCCACCCAAGAGCGAGGATCGATTGCTCGCACCTGGTGTCTCTGCTGCACTCATCGCAAATTCCTCATATTGTGATTGGTGACTTGAACGCACACCATCCCCAGTGGGGTAGCACTTTGATGAATTCTCGTGGCAAACATGTATCCTGCTTCATGTGTAGTCAGGGACTAAATGCGCTCAATGACGGATGCCCTACAGTTATTTGTGGCACGTCCTACAGAATTGGTCTTGACCTAACCTTTGTATCAAGGAGCCTTTTGTCTTCAGCATGCTGGTGGTAACTTCATCCCATGTGAGGTGAATCTAGGTACCTTTTACGATGCAAGAGCTTCACGTCGCCATTTCGGATTCCCGATGCTCATCGGCACCAAGATCTGACGGAATCACGTACGCTGCACTCTGCCATCTTGGCACAGAATCACGACGTATCCTTCTATCTTATTATAATATGACGTGGGAGGCAGGAAATGTTCCAAGTACTTGGAAATGCAGTAGCATTGTAGCACTGCTTAAACTGGGGAAGTGCCCTAACGAGCTTTCCTCCTGCAGACCGATCGCGTTAGTCAGTTGCGTCGCAAAGTAAAGAATGAATGGTCTTGTCAAGGATGGAATGGTTCCTAGATAGCAATAATTGCTTTCCTGATTTTATGCATGGATTCAGAAGAGGCCGTTCTTCCATTGACGGTGTTGTCGACTTGGTCTCCACTGTGGAACAGGAAAGAAGTCGCCGTCAGTTAGTTGGAGCTGTTTTTCCGGATATTAAGAGTGCATGCGACAATGTACGCCATTATGCAATCCTTGATTCACTGGAAGATTTAGACGTCGGTGGCCGGCTATATGCATGGATTGTTACGTAGCTCAGTGGCCGCACTGTGTGAATGTCGACAAGTGACGGCGACACCGGACAGTACAATATCCATCGAGGTGTTCCACCAGGTGGAGTCCTCAGTGCAACTCTTTTCAATGTTGCATTGATTGGCCTTGCATCTGAGCTTCCTAACACGGTGAAGATTAGCACTTATGTGGACGATATATGCATATAGGCATCTAGAGCCAGCCGCCCCCAAATACGTGCTAGGCTTCAATGTGTAGTGTCAACCACAGCTAAGTATCTTCGGCGTCAAGGCCTCCAGCTCTCGATAGAAAAATGCTACGTGATGGCATTCACGTGGAAACGAATGACTTGGGCGCGATCTTGTACGCGTTCCAAAATCGAACGGAGGTGGTCCGTTCTTTACGTCCCGAAATAGGCGGTCCGCAATGTTCGCGACAACGAGAGGAAGCAAACAGCCAATGAGCGAAGTGGAAGCCTGTCTTACGCTTTTGACGTCTGCTTGGGGACCGTATCATATATTCAGAAGCGTTTCTAACTTTTTGAGAAATGTTTGACTATTATGACTGAGTAGCAAAATGTGTTGGTGTTGCTTTTCAAAGATTCAATTTGGAATGCGGAACGGCTGAAACAAATTATTGTGGTTAATGTCTTGAAATGGCGCTAGGTGGTGTCGCAGTTTTGCGAAATGTTTAGTAGTGGCGCTACCCGCTACCCGTTTCAAGCAAACGGCGCGTCTTTTGGACGGTTGGTTTAGTCGAGCAGTTGCGTGCGGAGAGCCAAAGTTCTTCATTCTATGGGAGAGCCATGGCGCAAAACGTGGCAGCTTGCACACCCGTCAAGGGACCGCGCCTTTCCGAGGGCCAGCGAAAGACGGTGCTCGCTTTTAGGGAGCACCATCCCCAGCTGGGACAGTCGCCAACGGTGAAGCGCGGCCCCAGCTCGCTGGATCTTAAAGCCCGCTCGGGATGCTGCTCCATAAAAGCGAGCACCGTGGCTGTGGCATCAGTTGGCCAATGCGCTGAACGAGGAAGGGCCTGTTGTAAAAACGGTGGACCAGTGGCAGGAGTGGTGGCGAAAGCAGGTGTACGAGGCCCGCCGCGACGCTACCGCAATCACCCAAGAACAAAGGTGAGTGACCGTCGAATGGTCTGGGCGATTTGTCCTTCGACATTGGTGTGTATCTTCAGAAGCACTGGAGGGGGTCGTTTACCCGGCTTCCGTGGCCGAGTACTGCAGCTGAGGGGGACAGTACGCCTGCATGGCGTCACCGACCTCCCCTACCAAGAACTGAGCGCACTGCCGCCGTAGTATTATGGGTTCCCGAACGGTGCTGATTTAGAGTTTGCCATTACCTGTAAGTGGTACTTTTAGCGGAACGCGACAGTATTGGTGAACAGGGAAAATAGCGCAGGAGAGAATGGAAATACAGGTTAATCAACTAGAATTTCAGTCGGCTGCGCTTTCGGGAAAAGGGGGATTAAGTGATCATCACAGAAATAAAATGCCTTCAGGGAAGTGCAGGAGGTGGGTAATACATGGGATCATTAAGCACTCAATAATTGCAGAATATTTCCGCAAATGTGTATTACGAGAACTTGTAGCATAGACAGTGTAACGAATAGCCACATAATGAACGGACATGCTTATGACCTTTCCAGCAGGCTGACATTCGCACTGCTGCCATGGAAGTCGTCGTCGAAGCTACGCACGAGGCTGCGGGCGTGAGGAGCACAGCGACACGTAAGCATCAGAGGAATTAGTGTTTTAATGATCGCCAAATGTGTGTGCAGTTCGTAAACTTTTAATGTGTTTACTCTACAGCGGCAGAGGTTGCAACGCGCGGCGCATCAGTCACGGAAAGGGTGGCCGCTGCACCTGGTAAGTTATTGATCCTCAAGCCGTTAGAGAAACTAAGCTCTCGTATTTTATTGAACTAGCCCAATAAGCCATAACATGGCCACATCCACTTTTATGCATACCATAAAATGCAGTGCAACTGTAGAAAAAGCTGCATGCTTGCAGTGTTGCAGCGTCCTGCACGGCCACCACGTGGACAGCGACCGCGGCGGTTGGACACCCTCACGACCATGTCGTCGGAGTGCGCCCGCAGCCTTGAACAGGGCGACGAGATGCTCCAGGTTGGTAGGTCCTTTGGTGTCATTTTACACGAAGGACATAAATATTCTTTATGCTCTGTTGTCATAAGCGAACCATGAATCTGAAAAACAAACCAAGTTGGGATGTAAACAAGAAATATGCGTTGGATTGAGGGCTCGGTATCGTATCTTGCCAGCGATCCACCACCGGGCAAAAGGTTGGTTAGCCCTGCAAAGGGCTGTTTGGTGGTGAGAGATGCATTTGACTAGATGACGGAAGGGTAGTTCCAGCAGGTCTTTGTCCAAACGAAGATGCATAGCATAGCTTGTACACGACGCTTGACACTGCCAAAGGATGCCATCAGGCCAGTGGCTCTTCAACAGAGAGGGAATTGTTGTGCACGTTGCAATTCTTGACAACAGCAGCTTCCAACCATGAGCTGGTTGCGAGTAATCAGCAACTCATGCGAACTCATGCGCTTTTACGTTAATTTACGTCTACCCATTTGGAAATGATGTGACGAGTGTAATGTTGCCACAACACTCAGCGTTAGATTTTTGTGTGTGTTCGAGTCCGCATTCATTACGCTTTACTTGCTTGCCTCGTCTGCGTATTCATGCTCGCACGGAAGTCTTGACACACCTAGCACAAGAGATGGCTAGCAAGCATATTGCCTCGTTCCTAGCAATGCACACCGAGCATCTGAATGCACAGGATGCGGCGGTTGCGATCATTCTGGTATGTTTTATGAAAATTGTGCGAACTTTTTCCTGATGGGGACAATGAGCACAGACTGCCGATCATATGTACTACTTCCATCAAGTCTGTCATGACTATGGTGGGTCAAGGGATGTTTGGATTTCATATTTCATGTGATAGTTAAAGAAAAGGCTGCACTTTCACGTTGCTACCATGTTTCATGTTGCACTAGGAAAGAAGTACTTTGTGCCGATTTCCCATTACTGTAACCACAAACTATGGCAAAACAAACACATTTTCGAACAAGAGTAGAAAGTAACAACTGCTGCATCTACATGTACAGAAAGTGGCATATCATAGGATGCACACAACACATACAAGCCTTTGTAGTATCGTATTTCTAATGTTTCACGAGGAAAGAAGCATTTTGTGATGTGCATACTGCACAAAACAATGCTACCTTGGGAGCAGCAAATGCAGTTCTTCCCAGATAAAGGGGCATGAAGCATTGCCTTATGACTGCTTCACGAGGACTACTGGTAATAAGTGGCAGCCTTGGAGACTCTTGCACAGTGACGAGGGTACAATTGTTCCTGAGTACGCGGCTGTGGTATTCATTTTAAAGGATTCTTTGTGTAACTTTACTTCGTTTGCCTTTAAATTATCATAATGTGTCGGATGTGTGGATTTGGAACATTGACCATACGTATGGAGGTGCACTTGATGTTTATACAAATTTTTTAACGTATTTTGCACTGTACAAACACAGCCCCGTGATAGCCTAGGGGCACTGCAACTTGTATAAATAAACCATGTATTCTGAAAACTCACCATTCCTGTGTCCTTCAGAAACGGTTGACAACGGCGCTGCGATGCAGCCTTCCTGTGAGGAACACGTCGTGCCCTGCCAGCACCTGGCTGTCTCCTGGCTCATCTGGCGCCTCAGCTGGTGGCACTTCCCCACTATAATCATCCAATGTCCAGTCGCCGCCTCCAAGGCAACGTTATGGAGAACAACCCATGCATAAATTATTCGCGCTGCTCTATCGGGGCTGTATAGCAGTGTCCGAAAGTGCTGCAAGCAGCGGAACTTGCTTTTCCACACCCAGATACATCTCTACACAACATTGCGCATAGATGCGTGCTCCCGGTTGCCTTGGCCTTGGAGGTGGTGCCGGCATAACTGCCA
This sequence comes from Dermacentor variabilis, assembly GCF_050947875.1. NCBI lineage: Eukaryota > Metazoa > Arthropoda > Arachnida > Ixodida > Ixodidae > Dermacentor > Dermacentor variabilis. Next base: position 86,107,430 of record NC_134568.1, read on the forward strand.
GGTACTGGAACAAGCAGCCATGGCTCGAGGGGATATGCTGAGTCTCCTGTTACAGAAAAATGACAGCTGAGTGTTCTGCCCTAGTTAGGGGTACGCATTACGAGTACTTACCAAGCAGATACTCACCAGGCTGCAGTTGTGCAGCTAGTCGTGCACGCAGTGGATTGTGCTGCTACACACAAAAGTCGTGGCACGAACCAGGGAACCGGGGGTCCACAACAATAATGCGAAATTCCACGTTGCACACTTGAAATGGGGAGCAATACAATATAGCGCTGCAGATAAGCTCGAAATCCCTTTTTGCCATTCAAATGCAGAAAATAATACATACATGTACGCTGGTACAAGTGGCTACACTGTTTCAGCCATAGGCGTGCACAGGGTCTTGCAATTGTGGGGGGGGGGGGCAATCCTTCCCCCTTTTGTGCGGATGCCTATGGTTTGCACTAGCTGATAGCTAAATGAAAACTTGAGCCACGATTTTGCGCAAGAACACCCATACACGCCAAAGCCAGCCCATGCAATGGGTGTGTGTACTTCCGTGTTCGAAATGCATCCATCGTATCTTCGTTATAGTGCATCGATTTCTGCTACGACTGCTGCCCATTTCCCTTAATACCTCCAAAATGCACAACTCCATTGTATATGCACTCCAGAACGAAAACAGAATTTTGGAACGGCAGACGGTTTATGCACACAAACACATGGCACTCATCATTACCGCTGACATATCAGACTTCAACGAGCTCGTACACAGTTCTCCACATGTCCTCTTTTAATCGTTACACTACTAGTTCTGCCAGCTTGAGCATTAAACTGAACAATTGCTAATATGGGCAAGTAAAAATGGCGACTACAGTTTGAAGTAAAACATTCCAACGGTACTTACGACCACGACGTTTAGGGCGTAATAACCCTTTGTCGACATGAAGCTCGCCGCGTCGGCCAGGCCGAGTCCCTCTTGCTTCATAATGGCGATCAACGTGCCGTCGACGCACGCTAGCACGCCTGGAATGGCGCCGCGTCGCGCAAACACCGCTTTTGCCTCATCCTTGGCAGACGGTGTTAATGAAAAGTCCACCAACTTTCTCCGCGCATACACGGAAATGATGGCCTCCGTCACCTCGAGAATGGTGTTGCTCACGGCCGACTGGGCCATGCCAATGTGTTCCTCGCGACCAACGCTCCTCTGGAAGCATCCGGTGCCGAAGAATCGCAGCGCGCACAACAGCTTCCTTTCTGTGGAAAGGCCACTGGCTCGCTGGCGCCCAATGATAGGGTCAAGCTCGTCGCACAAACTACGCACTGTTCGTTTGGACCGACAAAAATACTGCCGGAACTCTTCAAATGCATCATATACCTCGGGTCGTTGTCTCTACGCGACTGCAGTAGCCGCACAGGTGACACGAAAAGGCACGGCAGAGAAAGCAAACGCCACTTTCTCCAACTGTTGGGAGTGCCGAATTGGCTTGAACCGGATACGAAAGACGCTAACTGTCCCAAGCGCTTACATTTTAATCTAATCCAAGCCGTCTGGTAGCCGTTCTAATCCGTTCTATCGAATCGGACGGTCTCGGCATCCGTTCCGTTGCGTTCGTCCGATAGCAGAAGACACGGAATGACTGACAGCAGCAAGACGTCACGGCACGGCTCACGTCACAATTGACGTCATGGGTTCGTCACGGTTCAAATTGACCAACCGTGTGCGGCTCGATGGAACGCACCACCTCCGTTCTATTTTGGAACGCGCACAAGATCGCACCCCACGGAGTAGAGATGCCTGCGTTAACACACCACAGATTCATTGGCTTAGTCATAGACCGGGGATTATCTTGGTCAAGACACGTCGGCACACTGAAGTCAAAGCTGAAGAGTTTTCTTTACGTTCTTCGCATATTTGCAGGAACAAGATGGAGCCCCTCGGAGACGTCATTACTCCAATTCTACCAAGCACTTTTCCTAGCCTATATACGCTACCGCATGCCGGCGGGGCTCTTAAGTATGGGACTTGGCTGTGTGCGCACGCTGGAGAGCATTCAAGCTCAAGCACTGCGCACATGTTTGGGCTTTCCACGATGCACGTCAACCAATCGAACAGTAGCGGAAGCTCGTGCTTGTCCTATTGGTGTGTACTTGCCCTGCGACCCTCTTCGAATGTACCTTCGCGTGTTGACCCGACACAGGCATCATCCTCTATCATCGCTCCCTGCTACCCACCCAGGTTCGAGCTTGTCAAGGACTCTATCATATCATCAGAGTGCTCTGCCGTCAAGATTTTCTCCCGCCTATATTCCGAGAATACACCCGTAGGTTCTGCCTAAACCTTTCGTTACATTGCAGATGCCTGGAATGAGAAAAAAAGTCGTCCGTTGCATGTATTGGCCTCACGCAACCGACCCTTTTTAGCATTACTGCAGAGTACAGAGATACTGTAGACGTGTACACCGATGGCTCTGTCGCACCATATGCATCCACTGCAGCCTTCGTCATACCACATATGATCATCGCTCGGCGGTTTATACTAGACCATACATCAACATCAACTGCTGCAGAACGTGTTGCTATCCCGGAAGCACTTCGATTTCTCTCCGAGGAACCTCCTCACGCATGGACGATATTCCGCGATTCGAAACGATTGACTGTGTCCTCAGACGGGGCCCGTATTATTTAATGGCCATATAAATTACAGAGAATCTCGACCACGCAAATAGAAATGGCCATAATGTCACCTTTCAGTGGATATTTTCACAATGTGGCGTGATGGGGAACGAACAGACAGATGCTGAAGCGAAAACTGCTTTAAATAATGCTTCTGAAGTACGCATTCCATTCTCACGAACAGACGCAAATGCCCTACTTCGTCGCGTAATAGGGAACCGTACGTTGGAACACTGGACCCAACCAGATCGATGACACAAGCGAGTACACAAATGGGACGAAGAAATAAAATTTCGTATGCCTCACAAGCTCAAAAGAAGCCCAACAAGCATGTTGCACCGGATTCACCTTGGAGTCGCATTCACCAACCGTCATAGACATCTGATAGGTTGCAGTGATACTAGCTCAAACTGTGAATACTGTAAGGTACCAGAAACACTTGATCATAGATTTTGCGTGTGTCCCGCGTACGCGCAAGGACGACAGCAACTGGTCTATTCCATTGCAAACATCGATAAGAGGTCGCTATCAGACAAGTTTCTCGTAGGTTCTTGGCCCAATGCAAACAGCGCAGCCCTGATAACAAGTGCCGCCATAGCCTTTCTCCAAGCCACTGGGCTGGACGCACGGCTTTAGAGATGCCACAACTCTGTGAACTTGTACATACGCATCTGTTCCACACACCACCATCATCATTCGTCAGCCCTTTTCCTCCCTGTCGCTTTTCCCCCGTGTTAAGTAGCAGGCCAGAGCAAGTTATATCTCAGGCCGACCTCTCTGCCTTTTTGTAATTAAATCTCTCACTCTCCCCAGAAAGTGAATGGGAAAATGGCGCTGCGGTCGCTTAACTGGAAAGTGCATCGCACGGATAATGCGAATACGTGGGTTCATGACCACTTGTGTTTTCATCTCCTTTCATGTCCATTTATGTCTAATTTATTTATCTCACTTAAAAACTCCAGATAATATCCCCATACGCTGTTTTGGTGTCATTCTTGGCTTCTTATTACACGAATGATAAAAATCGGGCACCTCGGTTTCGTTTGAGGAAACCACCCTATATATATACGGTGGTTTCCTCAAACCTGTGTGTGTAGGACGTCTTCAAATTTCAGTACGCAGGACCCGATGTAACATATGCAGGAAAGAGACAACGAACCTTCTGGAAGACGTATTTGCTTAACATTTTTTGTTATTATGGCGTTTTACGTGCCAAAACCACTTTCTGATTATGAGGCACGCCGTAGTGGAGGACTCCGGAAATTTCGACCACCTGGGGTTCCTTAACATGCACCTAAATCTAAGTATACGGGTGTTTTCGCATTTCGGCCCCATAGAAATGCGGCCGCCATGGCCGGAATTCGATCCCGCGACCTTGTGCTCAGCAGCCCAACACCATAGCCACTGAGCAACCACGGCGGGTCTTAACGTTTTCGGCTGGTGGACCAGCCTGCGTCAGGGTACACTAAGCTGTACTGTACTCTGACGAAGGCTGGTCCACCAGCCGAGAACGTTAAGTAAATACTTCTTCCAAAAGGTTCATCTATGCAGGAAAGAGACGATTAACCTCCTGAAAAAAAAATACATATATATATCTATATATATATATATATATATATATATATATATATATATATATATATATATATATATATATATATATATATATATATATATATATATATATATATATATATATATACAGGGTGATCAAAATTAGACTGTCCGGGTTGTAAAAGAATGCGGAGAGGAGTACACAGAAGCCATTTTTCTACTTAGGTTATGCGGCCAGGTGGTCGCAAACTCTGAGAATAATTCTCGTCGTAAAGTCAGTATTTAATTAAATTTGCTAATTAACTTTTTATTTACTGCAGTTAGCATGTGTGTTTATGTTGAAAACTAAGAGGCAGTGCCATTTAGTGACTAGTCCATTTTGTACAATTTTAGTAACGTGCCTGTGTCCCGAGTTATACACGTCTTAAATTTCAGCCCAAGCCGTCTAATTACGCATGCGAGGAGGCGACCCGCGCTATCAGACCCCTGCTTAGTGCGACGCAGCTGTTGCGTATGACGCTCCTTCTGACAAGAATGCAGGGTGACAGGCGACGATGATTACTTTTCGTTCTTGGCCACCGTTTTCGTTCGTGGCCAGTGAAACCAAAGGATGACTTTGCGTGGCGGCTTGGCCGAGCTCTTTTTTGAAGCAATGACTTGCGGAGTTGGAGAGAAAGCGCGGTGCCACAGTACACGTACTGTCGAAGCAATCAAGTGCTCAGGATTACGATACTGGCTTTGGTACCATTTATTTATTTTTTTTCATTTCGGAGGCTCAAAGTCATCCAAGCGCTAAGCATGAAACAAAGGTGACAGCTGTCGGGCAGCACTTAAGTTGCCAGTGGTGTTCCAGGGACACTGTACCTGTCCGAAGTGTGTGATTTGAGTGCCCTGCATTGCTTACTCCTGAAAAAACTGCTGTGAAATTGAAGGACGACTGCGAACTGCCATGAGTAGTACACTTCATTGGTGTAAGCCTGACGATCTTTTTTTTATTCTTCGCGGCTTTGCGAAAGTGCCGAACAGATCAGGCATCGCCATGCAAGCGCATCGAGTGAACCCCTGAGCTTTCATAATGTGCCTTTGCCTTTGCCACTGATTTCCTCTACTAAGCTGGACCGTTGGAAGAAGCAAGTCCTGCGTTGGGACCTTCTGCGTTGAAAAATGTCTGCTTCGTCTGGGTCTGGGTACTATTATACGGCAGAAAAATCTGATCTAGTGCTGTCGATGGCGGAGATGAACGACAATGCCTCATTAGCAGTGAGTCTGTACGCGTCTCGCCATCCGGCTCGGCGAGTTCCAACCAAAGCAACATTTGTTAGCATTTTAAGACGTTTTCGCACAACAAGCTCAGTTCACCAAAAAAGACAGCCCAAGAAGAGCATCATTGATAAGGAGAAGCATAACTGCGAGTCGGCCTAGTTGGAACATATTCATATTTATACTTTTTGTGCGCAAACAAACAGGGACGAAGAATAGGGGCAACACAAGGACGAAGCGCTCGTCCTTGTGTTGCCCCTATTCTTCGTCCCTGTTTGTTTGCGCACAAAAAGTATAAATTGATGAGGACTTTGAAATTGACCTCCTTGCCTGCGTGCATGCAATGCCACATGTAAGCATAACTGAAATTTCTAAACAATTCGGGAAAAGCGTGGGAACAGTGCACAACGTTCTAAATAAGCATGCATTTCATCCATACCATGTGAGTCTTCATCAGGACCTAAGCGAGGCAGACGTTGAAAAGCGGGCAGACTTTGGAATTGGGCCCTAATAAAAATAGATCAAGATGAGGATTTCGTACAAAGGTTGATTTGGACTGATGAGGCTCGATTTTGCAGGAACAGCACGGTGAACATTCACAATGCTCACTACTGGTCGTAAGGAAATCCTCACTGGCTGCGGAAACACAACTACCAAATTCGCAGGGGTCTTAATGTATGGTGTGGCATACTTAGGGACATAATCACTGGCCCTCACTTCTTTGAAGGGAACCTCCATGGAAAGAATTATGCGCATGAAATTCTTGCTGGTGTCGGCGATAAATTTGCTTCCAGTCTCCCTCTCAACGAACTGCGGCAAGCTTGGTTCCAGCATGACGGGGCCCCACCACATTTCTCCTCCACTGCAAAGAACTGGTTCAACTGTAACTTTCCACGGCAGTTGATTGGACGCGAAGGAGAGATGTTTTGGCCACCGAGATCCTCTGATCTCTCTCCACTGCACTTCTGTTTGTGACGCTACGTGAAAGATCGCGTTTACGCAGTTGAGCCTATACCGAGATCAACGACACGAAGATGTGAATAGTTACCGCCTGTAGTAGCATCGACCAGGAAATGCTGCGCAAGGTTGTCGACTCGACGCGAGAGCGGTTCAAGTGGTGTGTTGGGGCGGAAGGTAAGCATCTCGAACATTTTTAAACCGTCGGTTTTTGGCGATCGTCATAATTCTAAGTTGAGTAAGATTTCATATCACTCGAAACTAATATTGTGTAAGCAAGGCTATATTTGTAGAAAATTTCTAAAGTTTTTGTATGTTTTGTTTGTAGGTAGGCCATGGATTTACTGTACTTGTTTTCATTTTTGTTGTTGTTCTTTTATTTCCACTTCTTCCGAAGCAAAGCCGCAATCGGAGCTGTGTGTAAATAAATAACTATGAATTTGGCTACGTGGACACAATTTTATGCTCTGTCATGAGGACTGGGAGATTTGTTCTAATTTTAAAAAGGTGACAGAAAATACGGGCCACAAACCCACGTTTCATAAGCGCTGACAATGCAGGGTCTTAAATTCTCTTTGCGCATGTGCAAGGCGCCCTGGAAACTTTAGTGGTTAATAATGTGCTGTATGGCACCTGACGCTGTCGCTTTATGCTGTGAGATGGCATTAATGTTAATCATTCTGCAAGCAAAGCTTCCATTATTATAATAAAGAATAGCAGTATCACTGCACTTGAGTGCATAAGAAGTCTTAAGCGGCACGGCGTCTTGTCACCCACTCTACTAGCAATTGCTCAAAGAAACAGGGCTCGTCTCACGTCGCCCGCACAGTCATTCTTCGGTTTCGCTGGCGAAGAATGGAAACACTGGCCGAGAACGAAAAGTAATCACCGTCGCCTAGCACCACACACTCTTGTCAGACGGAGCACCGTCAGCAACAGCTGTTTCACACTAGGGAGGGGCCTCGCATGCGTAATTAGACGGCTTGGGCTGAAATTTCAGACGTGCATATCTCAGAACAGAAGCGCGTTACTAAAATTGTACAAAATGGAAGAGCCACCAAATCGCACCACCTCTGAGTTTTCAATATAAACATACATGCTAGCTGCAGTATATAAAAAGTTAATTATCGAATTTCATTAAGTACTGACATTACGACGACAGTTATCCTCACAGTTTGCGACAGCTTTGCCGCATAGCCGAAGGTTATGGGATCACGAAGGATGTGGGATCGTTCCCCGCGTGCGGCTAGTTGTTTTTTCCTCCACTTGCATTTCCATTAAATTATCGTTTGTTTATTTCGTTTCTTAAACACAATTTCCTCTATGTTGTCCTTGGTGTCAGTGTTTGTTGGCTTCTTATGATATGACTATATATATATATATATATATATATATATATATATATATATATATATATATATATATATATATATATATATACATAGAGAGAGAGAGAGAGGTCAGTGTTGTCCTCTAGCAGCTACGATAATCAAAACGTGCTACAGCGACCGCTTTACCTCGCCGGCTGCTTGAGCATGTCCACGAACCATTCACAATAGGAGGTAGAAAGATCAGAATTAATTAAGCCTCCAAGTAGCTGCAAATACGCTTCAGGTAGTGGTTACCTAGTTATCAAACCGAAGTCCGCCCTCAAGTCGTCTAAACAGGCCGTCCAAATCAACACAGGTGGGCGTTTTATGAATTTTCTTCATGCCGGGAGAACAGCACGCGCGATCGTCGAGCTCAGACGTGCCTAACTGCCGCTCCAGGGCACGTACTTCGGCACGACCCGCTGCCCCCATCCGGGAACCCCCGATGCACCGCGCGCGGCACGGCTGGCCTCGAGACCCCGCCGGCTACGGCTCTCCAGCGCCCCGCATTTTCATTGAAGTTAATTGGAGCAAAACAAGAGACCCCACCGAAAACGCTGGAGCGGACACCGCGCCACCCAAAGCATCACCTGGGTGAGTACCTCGACGATCTGCACCATACTCTGGCCAACGAGGCCACATCGCTGATCAGGGCGTTCGAAAAAGCAGCTTGGTAAAACGACACCACGGTTCGGTAGGCTCGGCGAGTCAGTGCACAGCATGGACACGTACGAGCCTGCGGGTGACACCGAAGAATCCGCAACTCCATTCACATTGGTCACTTCGATCAAATACACGCAACAATCACAGAACATTGTCCTCCGTCTCAGAAACCGCATCAACCTTGCTACAGCATCAGCATTCTACCTAACAAACGACATAGTCACGGTCGCCGCATTGACTCCATCAGAAGCCCAGGACCTCGACATCCACATCAGGTGCACCCAGAACTTTATAATCGCTTCCACAAGCGAGAATCAACGCTGATGAAAATCCTCGCTTTGCAAACAGTCACTCACAGTGGACCGAACACCGAGCCACAGCTTACAAAGCCAGCGAAGCAGGAAATGCTCGTGGAGTAGTGCGAGGACTACCAATAGAAATCCCGGACGGCAAAATTATCGTGTACATCACGGTCAGGGATGCAGAACTTCTCAGAACACGACGCCTCGGTAAGAGTGACTGCGTCCTGATCACAGTAAGAAACCCAAAGCTTCCGCGCGTCGCACTCGTGGGACGGGGAGTCACAGCGGTGGCTCCCTATAGGCTTGATACGGTACAGTGGGCATTATGCCACATCATAGGGCACCGAATGGATATCTGCCCCACAGCACAAGACTACATTGCATGTGAAGGGTGCGGCACCCAATTCCCCCCGGGAACTGACCCTAAATACACACCCCACAGCTATGACATGAAATGCATAAATTGTTAAGGCGCATACAGCCCCCGAGATCCCATCTGGCCAAAGGAACAAGCTGCCGACAAGGCCACTCGAACAGCTGCCTACAGGAGAGATCATCCAGAATCTTCTACACCAAAGCCCAAGTGAATTCAACTGCAGGCGAAGGGAAAACAGCCGTCACACAATACAGAAGATAGTTTCCCCCACATCACCACACACAACCGCTTCACGGCACTTGAAGAAACGGAACAAATCAAACAATCCATAGAAGTGGAGCCGCAAACAGGACAACATCCGAAAACAAGTAGAATGAAGCAAACCATACGACAAACTTATGCCATGGCCGCCCGGACCACAGAGCTCAAGCCCACGAAAGGAGACATCGTACAGCCTCAAACATCGAAAACCACGACCATTACAGTCATTCAAAAACGGGGCGACGTCCACTCGACAGCTGGACCAATTAGCCATGAAAGAAGGACCACGCAACAATCACAATCAGAATTTTTAGTTGCGCACGCAGTCCTCTCTAATTTCTAGCACGGGTATAGAAAAGCATACTCAACAATTACACAACTAGTGACAGTAATACATTCACTCGCTTCATGTCTCGATAAGAACGGGCAGATTGATGCAATATTTCTAGACTTCAGTAAAGCTTTCGATAGAGTTCCCCATGACAAACCAATATTAAAACTCAGACGCATTGGCCTCCCAGAAATTTTAATTATATGGATATCAAACTATTTAACCAATCGCTACCAATTTGTAGCAGGTAATGAGCGACAATCAGGTTGCCTTCCGGTCGGCTCTGGCGTGCCTCAAGGAAGTATGCTGGGGCCATTATTGTTTTTATTATATATTAATGACATTACTACTGAACTTGATCCAAATGTCCAAATCAAGTTGTTTGCGGATGATTGTGTGCTTTTTCAAGAAATAACTTCAATTAACGACCAAATCCATCTTAACTCCTCTCTTGCTAATATTTTTGAATGGTGTGAAACGTGGGACATGAAACTTAACACTGATAAGACCGTCTTTCTTCGCTTCTCTCGCAAAAAAGCTCCGCTTTCCTTTAACTACAGGCTAGGTTCATCACCTTTGCTGGAAGAGACTAAATATAAGTATTTGGGTGTCACAGTTATTGATACTTTATCATGGAATTTACATATAGATAACATCTGTTTTTCCGCCTTCCGTAAACTGCCAGGAGCTCGAAAACATAAACAGACTCTCGGGAACGACGTTGACCAAGGCCAACGATGAAGCCATAGTAGATGCAAGGTGCCTGATATTTCAAGAAGCCTTTGTGAAGAACATTCACGCCACAATGGAAAAAATTGTCCAATCAGCAGTCGAAAAAACAGCCGCTACCTTCGAAAACAAGATCGCCACGTTGAACGCCAAAATAGATGGGATCGCACCACAGCTCGACAGTTCGCGCCCCACGACTCGGTAGAAGGCACAGGCGACTAGCCACAGCGACTCTCGCTCGGTCTCGCCCGCTCGCGATCGCCGACGCGAATTGGAATGCACCGACGATGGCGACCCCTAACCACAAGGCAAAGAACCAGCATTCAACTATACGCATATGGCAATGGAACTGTCGATCATACCGCCTTGGTCACGCCAATCTACAAGAATTCGTCAAGCTGAATCAACCCTACGTCATAGCTATACAGGAAACCAACACGCAGAACGTCTGACTGCAAGGATACGCCACATATGCACAAACCCGACGAACTGCCATACTGGTGAAGAAAACTCTCAGAGCCCAAAAACATGACGTAGAGAATACCCAGACCGAACACACCTTAATCGAGATTTTACCGGAACGAAAGACGCAGAAAAGCCTATACGTAGCCAGCGTGTACAGCCCGCCTCGCGACCAGCTACCGGACTTCGATCACTTTGTACGAGAAATCAGGAAATCCACGAATGGACACCAACTCGTCATAGTGGGAGACTTCAACGCCTCGCGCACGGCATGGGGCTAACATACCACCACAAAGAAGGGTGCTAAAGTGCACGATGCCGCCCAGTAACAGAGACTCACACTTTGGAATGATCCTCTCCAGACCAGAAGAATTGGAAACAGCGTCTCCTGGGACACAAACCCCGATCTAATCACTGCGGACGTCCCCTGGGCAGAGTGGAGTCGACTGCAGGAAACCTTAGGTAGCGATCACCATATCCTCCAATTAGATGTAGCACACACCCGTAAACAGACCAAGACCGGAAGTGCACGGCTAACCGAATGGAAATCCTTTAGGGACAAGCTAGATTCCGGAGCAAGCATAACTGGCATTGACGAGTGGCTCAAAAATGTATTAGACACAGCAGAACGTCACACCAAGATCATACAACTCGATGCCGATGCACCCGCGGTCGACGCGCACCTCCTCCATCTCTGGGAGGCAAGAAGTGGCCTCCTGAAGAGATGGAAGCGACAAAAGCTTAACAGAAAGCTAAAAACACGTATCGCTCTCCTTACCAAGCAGGCTCAAGACTATGCGGACCACCTGGTCAGGCAGAACTGGCACGCTTTCAGTGACAAGCTACAGGGGACTCTGAGCTCGGAGAGGACCTGGCACCTCCTACGCGCACTCCTGGCCACTGAACCCACCAAAACGAAACAGAAGCAACATCTTCACAGTCTTATCCACAACCACGCCGGATCAGAAGAACACCTCCTGCGAGAACTACAAAAGAAACTATGCGGAGACGCACCCTCTACCGCGTCAATTCGCGGTAGAGGGTGCATCTCCGCATAGTTTCTCCAGAATACTCTGGAAAACCGAATCCAGAACTCGACCGACCCTTCACGCAGGCCGAAATCCACGTAGCCCTATCCAAGCTGACTAAAAATACTAGCCCTGGTAAAGACCTGATTGTTAACAAACACCTACGCAACCTACCGCAGCAGGCCACCGAGGCTCTCCTCCGTTACTGCAATGAATGCTGGGAGAAAGAACTGCCTGCTGTGTGGAAACACTCTGACATCACCACGATCCCCAAGGCCAACAAACCTCTCAGCTTAGAGAACCTACGCGCGATCTCCCTCACCTCGTGCGCGGGAAAGCTTTTCGAACATATGGTGCACGACCACATTACCCAGTACCTGGAGGACAACGGCCACCTACCAGACACCATGTTCAGCTTCAGGCAGCCCCTCTCAACGCAGGATGTACTCTTACAACTAAAGGAAGGCCTTCTAGATCACCTAAACAATCGAAGCAAGTACTCCATTGTGGCAATAGGCGTCAAGGGAGCCTTTGATAACGTTAGCCACGACGCGACCCTCAAGAATCTCAAAGGTACCGGCTGCGGCACTAGACCCCTACGCATAGGTCAGAAACTTTCTGATGGACCGCACGGCAACAGTCGGAATCTGCAACATCCGCAGTGAAAGCTTCCTACTTCCAAACAGAGGCACCCCGCAAGGGTCGGTCATTTCACCGCTACTCTTTAACGTAGCTATGATCAAGCTACTCCCCCCTCCTCGAAACCACACCAGATCTGCGTCACGCGGTGTATGCTGATGACGTCACGCTCTGGACCAGAGCTACGAACGTTGGAAGGCAAGAAATTAGCTTACAAGAAGCCGTCGACACCATAGAAAGCTATCTCCGAAACTGCGGTCTCCGCTGCGCCCCAGAAAAGTCTGAGCGCCTCGTCCTGAAAGCAAGAACGAGAGGCCGACCACCCAACTACGAAGAGCCCGACCCCAGCATCACACTCAACGGGACAACAATCCCCAAAGTCGACACCATGCGAATACTTGGACTTCACATCCACAAAGACGGATCGGGAGCTGCCAGCCTACCGAGACTAGAACGCACCCTTTCGCAACTCACGCACCTCGTCAAGAGGATCTCAAGCCAAAGAAGCGGGCTCAAGGAGCAAGACACTCTAAGAATAATAGAAGCACTGCTCACCAGCCGCATCACATAAGGCGCGCTGTACCTGGCTTTAAAGAACGCTGAAATAGAAAAGTTCCACATCATGATAAGGAATGCAATGAAAGTCGCCCTGGGACTCCCCGCCATGGCCTGTACATCACGCCTCCTTAAGATGGGCGTCCACAACACGTGGCAAGAGCTCGCCGAAGCGCACAAGAACAGCCAGCTCGCACGACTCAAGCTCACGCCCACAGGAAGATCAGTACTCCGACACCTAAACTACAGCGAGACGTATGTCGCAGACAAGGACAAGAAAGAGCGAATACCACCGGACGTTCGAGAGTGCATTTGCATCGCACGTGTCCCGCATAACATGCATCCCATATATCACAAGAGTAGAAGACAGGCTAGAGCCAGCGCCATCAAACGAAGTTCGAAGCATGACCCGAATGCCCGCTACACCGACGCGGCCAAGTATCCGCATCGAAACGCGCACGCTCTCAGCGTCGTAGACTCCAAAGGCTCCGAGCTAGCCTCGGCAACCATCAGGGCACGCAACCCGGAAACGGCTGAAAAAGCGGCAATCGCTATCGCCACCACCACATGCACAAACGCAGCGGTTATATTCACCGACTCTCAAGCCGCCTGCAGAAACTTCTTGAGGGGCCGCATCTCCGCCGATGCACTCAAGATACTAAAAAGACGAAGCGCTCCGCTCCTGTACACCTGCGTAACGTGGGTACCCGGACACGACGAACTAGAGGGGAACGAATCGGCCCACGCCGCTGCCCGCGAGCACGTCAGCCGGGCTCCCCTCTCCCCACGCGCTCTCGCACCCGCGACAGGGGAGGCGGAGGCCGTACCCACCAAGTATTCGGCCATATTGCAACATTACAGGCTCGAGCGTCGAGTGTACCCTCCACCGCACCCTAAACTCGACAGAGAAGAAAGCCTGATCCTTAGACGCCTGCAAAGTAATGCGTGCACGCACGGAACGATAATGCATCGCCTCTACCCGACGCTCCACTGCTACCTGTGTCCACTCTGCAACGTACCCGACACTCTGGCACACTTGCTCCTGGAATTCCCGTGGCAGGAATGCAGCGAAATGCAACCAGAAACGGACGCAAAACGAGCAATAGACGCAAACCACCTATTCGAAACGTGGGAGGCTAAGCTAACCCTCGGGGACCTGGAAGACCAACGACAACTCGTCGCCAGGGCTAAGAGGGCAGTCGAAGCGAGAGGGTTCCTGGACTAAGGAGCCTTCCAACCTTAGGGTGATACCCGGCCTCTCTCTGGTCACTGTTTCGTATAATAAACGTTTCTTTCTCTCTCTCAATACTATATTCCTTTTATTGACTTTCCTTATTACTGTACTGGCTTCGTGTACATTTGTGCACATCTGACCTTGAAAACCGCTGCCACGTACGTAGGCCCTCAGGCACTTCAAAGCGGTTTGCAGCCGATTCTCGCCTGAGGTACACCCAAAAGTTAGAAAAATAAAGGAATGATCGATTGATGGATCAGTTCATTACACGTTCGTACATAAAACTGGTTGGATACCTGGCAATGAAACGCTTCTGTTTCGAAAATTACGAAAGTATTTTTCTCAACCGTGCATGTATGAGAAATATTTACCCAAGGGAGGAGAAAAAAGTATAAGGAAATATTATACCACCCCTACAAGAGCATCACATTATTCCACATAGCTCAAAAAATCAATTAAAAAGAGAAGTAACAGAAAAATAAATTTTGAATGCGCATACGCGGGTGAACGCATACAGCTTATAAGTCACCGAAATATCAATTAGCTCTGCTCTACACCAACATAGTTATGAGGCAGCAGTAATAGTATATACAGAGGAGATAAAATGTCGAAAAGTAGTAGTTTACATCAGAAGTTGTTTGCTTTAAATATATCGAAACAGCACATGCTGGGAAGAAATACTTACTGAAATTCAGATTCCTTCTGTGCTTGAAACATACAGGCCATTTGTGACTGCCTATTATACGCTTGCAACCTTTGTGCCTCCATTATGGGCACAAGTTTACTTGCATTTCTTTATGGAAATGAGTACTAGGAGACGTTGGTGCCTTTATGGCGGCACCGGCTACTCCTTGTCACTTAGTAAAGGAAGCAAATATGCGTAAAAAGGGAGAATAATGACACAAAATATGGCACTTAGTAGTACACCAGATGAATAAAAACAAGACAGTCTAACAGTACATTAATCGCAATGTTTTGTGCATGACTTCAGTACAAATTTGCGTATATAAAGACAGATATTTTGAATAGTCAAACACACAACACGTAATTACACTGCAAGCACAGAACACAATTACTCATTGCATGAAAATTACGATCACCGTATAAATCAATTTATAACACAGAACAACCTGCATATCACTCATTTAGCTTGTTAGTATCAACTGAAACTTAATATTTCCCCAAAACATTGAAGTCCTCGAAAAGCTTCTTCAAAGCAAGAAGTTCTCTTTACTGAAGGCCCGCAGTTAGCCATGGACCAAGTATATTTTTTAGAGTAAATATTCTTCTGTCTAAGAGCAGTAAATTTGTTTGCAATACCCTTCGATGTGGATCGTATTTAGTGCGCTCGAGAAGGAGATGATACACATCTTCGTCTGGATTACCACAAGAACACCGCAGACTAGAGGCACATTTTATCCTGTATAAGAACTGTCTCGTAAATGCAGTACCAAGCCACAGGTGGTGCACCAATGTTTCAAATTTTCTGTTTTTTCTTAGTTTTCCCCGAATCTATACATTTGTATACATAGGTCTATAAAGTATAACTCCGAGTTCTTAGATTTCTCATCAAACCAGGTAGTTTTGCTGAGACGACAGGAAATCTGTCTCAGGAGCAGACGGACTTCACTAAGCAATAGCGGAAGATTGGTTGTCTCTGCGTTATTCTGCGCCCGATTCGCAGCTCCTTCCGCTGCAGTGTTACCAGGAATATTGCAGTGCTCGGGTATCCACTGAAATGCAATTACGCGATTCATTTGCGCTTGCTTTTGTATGTTCTTTGAACGTCTCATATAATAGCAAAGTGTTCAAAGAATTTTTCTTGTTGCTTTGTATTAATGTGAGAGCGGCTTTCGAATCGCTAAAGCTAACCCATTTCTTTTAACATCTGAACAACAGCAATAAAGAAAAATTAACGATTATCCGGAGTAGTGACATGAAATAAGAATATGCAAGTATGAAGCGCAAAGCACACAGGACTGTTTGCAATCCTGTGGGCTTTGCGTTTATACTTGCATATTCTTGTTTCATGTCACTACTCGGAATAATAGTTAATTTTTCATTACTGACAGGAAGAGTTTCGTGGCGGCAGTTACTAGCCACCGAGGCAACCACCTCATGAGCATCACCGTGAACACGGCACATGCCGAAGCGGCAGGGGAAGCGGCCATAGCACTGGCCCTTACAGAAACCAAAGCGACATACGTGATCTGCGATTCGCAAACCGCAATTCACAATTGTGCTAATGGGCGCATCTCGCAAGAGGCGTATAACATACTCCAGCGACATCGCATACACCAGGGAGAGGCCGACTTCGATAACCGAAGGCATTTAATTGCTATATATCCCGGCACACACTGGTTTGAGCACCCCCAACGAAGCGGCTCACCGCGTTGCTCGAGGCCTCATTCACCGAGCATCATCGCAGGAAGAGCCCCCCGCGGTGTACTGCGAACATCTGGGCATGGGAGGATCGTATGACCAGGTTCCACGACATCACGACACACTACCAGTTACAAAGACGCGTATACCCATTCCCTCACTCTAGGTTAGACAGGACGCAAGCAGTACACTTCAGACAATTACAAACGGATTCTTACAGAAACCCCAGACTCATGCACGCCATGTATCCAGACATGTATACTACGAACAGATGCACATCGTGTGGCGAGGTTGCCACACTTAATCACATGTTATGGGAATGTCAGCACTTAACAAACAAGTCGGGCAGTGCCGACACCTCCGTCTCTTCCACCGCCAGCGTCCGCTCGCGCTGGAAGACCGCACGGCTCATCTCGAAGCTGACAGCACAACTCTGGGCCGTCCAGCGAGCCGAGGAAGCCGCTTCGAGACAAGGTCTCGGAACCGCGTCCGCGGTGGGTGCCCAGACCCACTAAAAGGACGCCGGACTCAAATCTTATTGATTTGAAAATAATGATTACGCTCTCTTATTATTGCTGTTGTTCACGTGTTACAAGAAATGCTGCTATCGAGTTACTGATAAGCATGGCTCAGTATGAAACTTAACCAAATTGGAGATGCCTACGATTTTACAGATAAAGCTGTATATGACTAACCTTCCGTAGCCCCTTCAGTCACGGCGCACACGTTTGTGGGCGCGATTTATTTTTGCCATTACTGTGCAATGATTGCAAGGAATAGACAACGAACATTAAACTTTCACAAAATTGAACATTCTGCTTCCTAAAGTGCACCCACTTCACTTCCCGAGTGAAATGTATTGCTTCACGCTACCACTTTGGTGAAGGCATAACCGTCTTTGACGGGACGTTTAGAGGGGGACGTTTCGGTAGATATTGCGAAATATTTTCCCCTTTTTTTGTAATGCTGGCACCCGATAACTAACCTGCGCATGTAATTCGAGTGGGTGATTCAATATTTTTAATGACGAAACGTAGCACGACTGACTCTACAATATATGAATATTTAATCACTATGTTCTTATGATGAGTCTCTAAAATGCACAGAGTCATTCTCATTCCAACTTGACTTAGATTCTGTGGAGTCTCCAGCATCTTGGCATAAAAGTGTGTAAATGGCAGCGAAAGCACTTTGCTTTTCGTTTGAGAGCTTTGACTGTCGTCAGCTTTCGCTGCCATTCCATCGCCACAGAGTGGAATGGTTGTCATTTTTTCGTTCTACAGTAAGAATGTGACAAAAATTTTTCTTTCCTTATTAGGATGACTTCTCTGCGTAACAGCGGACAATTTGCTGTGCTTGTGGCGTCGAGGCTGTGAAATCGCTACGGAGGCTGAATTTTCGTTAAAAAGTTGTTCTTTGAAAGGGTGTTTAGCTTACAGTATACAAGGTTGCTCACAGTCTATTTCTGGGTGAATGTAACATATAACAGTGTTCCACAACAGATGAGAACCAGAAAAAAGCGAGGGCCGAAGCGCCTCATGACGTAACGTAAGTTGTGTTGCTTTATTTTTAATTACTGAAGTGAAAATAGGTTGCGCGACATCATTGGCTTCATCTGCTTAATTTCCATGACATGTGTCATATACTAATCTAGTTTCACGGGCTGCTTCTTTCATAATCCCTTCATTGCGTTCGAGCAATGGAGTTCAAATTTATCCCTTCTAGTGTCCTTCATTAGGCTTGCGGTAAGTTGCCTCGACAACTCTTTTTTTTTGTCGGTATACGTCTCAGCGTTTTGCTTACAGCTATCTGTGAAAAATATTTAAAGGGAAGCTGAAAGGTTTTCCAGAAAAAAATGAGTGAACATGTGTACATAATGGTTTTCAACCCTCCGAATTCGAATATCGTATCGAAATTGAGCGAAAGAAAGCGCAAATATATTTTATTTCGACGAAAAGTGCAGCAGCGGACACGCCCAGCTCGCGCGTCTCGTTTCCGCCTGTGATTGGTCGGGCGCCTCGTGACGTCAACTCTAGTGACCGACCGCTGCCGCTACGTAGACATGAAGCGCGGTGCCAGGTAGTTTGGTGCTGTAATGGAAAATTAAGAGGTAATGGAAAATTTAGAGAGGCTGCGTTTTTCTGAGGAGTTCGGCGTTACTCCCTACATGTACGAGCCGATTGCGAAGAGCCGGCCTCTCGAAGAAGCAAACGATGCTGGTGCGAGCAGTGCTTTCGACGCGAACGAAAGCGAAGTCTTGGGATCTCCTCGTGTTGGAAATGCTCTTTGGTGAGTATGTTTTTTTGCAAAGCGATCTAGTGATCTCGCCGATCTTTCGCCGATCTAGTGAGCTCGTTTCCGGTCGAACAACTGTAGTGCTGTGTTCCTGCATGCCTCCTCGTGGAACGTAAGCGGGGATGCGATCGTCGGCATTTGTGCGCTGTCCAAAGCTGTCGGCAATCTACAAAGACGGTTTAAACGCGTGAAAAGCTTCCCGGTTCATGCAGTACGTGTAGTGACCTTCATCTGTGCGCCATCCGCACACTACTCGTAACCGAAGTCGTAAAGGCGGCAAATTCCGTCGGCTACGTGAGACGGTCGGTTTCTCGCTGTACGCGAGAGAAGGGGGGAGCGTAGCGTCCTGGCGTGCGCCGGCTTTCCAGCACATGCAAACTCTACATTTGCACTGCGTTATGGTAGCTGTATGCAGGCTGTTTTAGAACGCACGTGCAAATAGAAAATTCGCGGCGCTTTGCGACGAAACCTGCGTCAAGGGCGGGAGATAAACATGCACCTTCCGTTCAGCGTGCTAACACGAAGGAGCTCGCAGTAAATCAAAATCCAGGTTTGGGCGAGTTTGTGTGTTCGCTCCTTGTGTACGCGAACACTGACGGCACTGCGCCGGGCCTTAGACGAGCCGACTTGACTGGCAAACAAAACGCACGTTTTAATGATAAATTCTCGTGATAATCGTCGTCACGCAAGTGGTTGGAGCACAGCACTGTTGTTCTTGAGGGCTTGAAATTCTTTCGCTTCACAGCAGCCTCCCACGTCGTTAAAACCTTCTTGTCTTGTGGGAAGCAATGGAAGACAACATCGTCGCGGCCGCTGGTGCTCGTGCAACCGTAGGCTGCACAGAAAGCCGGCATGATCGGCCCACCACTTCAATTGATGCTGCGCACGTTGACTACCACTCTACACACACGCAGACACACCAACAAAGGAATGCAGGGTCGATCGAAGCAGATTACGATGGCACGCACGCAGAAACAAGCACGGTCAGGCACGGTCGCGCAGGCTGTGAAGGAACAAAACACTAGAGTTGACGTCACAACACCGCTGTTTCCGGTCTCCGCTCGCCTCGTCAGCGTCAGCAGCAGCGCGCGGCATTCGACGGGGGGCGGAGCTACAGCGCAATTTTAACCGACGATTACGTCGCTCCTAATTGAAAAAAAAACCCAAATTTTACCTACATGGTTTATAAGGTTCCCGCATCCGTATATGAGCGTCTTATTGAATTCGACAGACTCTTCAGCTTCCCTTTAACTTCCTGTTTTTACAGTTCAGGCAGCGATAATATTGTTATTTACACTTATGTGTCATGCAAAATAAAATATAAGGGATGTAGCATCAATTCAGCTGTGCAGTACTCGTTAGGACCATTAATGTTGCACTGAACATTCGATGTGTAAAGTTGATGCCGCATATTTCGATGCTGCGATGCTACACGTGTGTACGTGCAGTTTGAACGCTCAGTAGGTCATGGAACACTTTGACCGCTCTAGTCAATGGCATGTCGAAAATGCATATGCAATAGCGCCTACTTCAAATGGAGTTTGTAATTTAACATCTACCAAACAATCGCATTCGTTCGCCCATACTTTTGTCATGACTGCGTTGGTGCTGTTTTCTTAGACAACCTCCGATTATTCCCCCTTAGCGATACCTTGTTTACACAGCCCCTGAAGCTAAACCGCTAAACCATCCACCTATATCCGTGACGCTAAACGACACTAAACGACGCTAAACGCTGGTGACGCTAAACCACCCACCTCTCTCCCTCTAAAAAATCAGTTTCACTTGGCGGGCAGGAACTGAGAAAAGGGATAGTTTGCTTTTGTTAAACATTTCCTACTGTGCATCACTTCTTACTGCCATCCCAAACTCCAGTGCCTTTGCGCTCCCTGACTCTGGGTGGGCAAGCGTTCGCTAGATATGACGTCACTGGCGACTCGATTCTTGTCTGCAGTTTACACGTGACTCGCCTAAGAGGATAAATAAGTATGTTTTGTTTCGACTGTCTCGCTCCTCTCCCGTGTACATACGGACCTGTTCTCGCATAGTCATGAGCATTTGCATGCTCCATGAAACGTTAGCAAGCCTCCGGTTTTTCTTTTTTTTTATCTCGGTCTTACATTTTTCTCACATGTTCCTGTCTGAAACACCTGCGACGTCGCGTCTTGCTATGTCACCTCGATTGTTTTACGCCAGCCTTGTGTTCTTTTTCTGTTGCTGTCAGAAAAAAATCATAACGCGTGCCGTGTTGCGTTGAGCTCAGGAATAACGTGAGCTAAGCAAAACAGTTCTGCCTTTTGAGCTGCAATTAATTACGCGCACAATAGAAGCGCTACGGTAAAATGTTTTATCGATTTTTCGGGATGGTTTGTTCTTTCTGGTCCCTTTTTCGCTTCTGCATGCACTGACCGGTTAAATGATGCTGGAACGAAAAGCTGTAGCTTCCGAGTGCACACAAGGCAGGCAGCGCCAAGAACAGCTAGAAGTGCAGCTTGAAGGCATTCATAGGAAAATTTTCAAGTTGTGCCGCTGGCTTAAATTCAACAGGCAGCCGAAATTATTCCACAGGCAATGCCATTTGCAGTATTAAAATAAACTTGAGTCCTTGCCTCGTCCTGCTTTCTGTAACGTGGGTCTGTCTGTGCGTTTGCGTAAGGATCATCACTTTTGATTCTTCCTTTTGTCTCTTTTTTGCGTTACTTAGTCGCTGGAGTTCATTTTTGATAATTGGAAGAGTCGACCTTTTAGTTGCCTATTTTCCCGTGAACTCATTATTTAGTAACAAGCCCCGCTTCTTTTACGTTGACAATAACAGCTATAACGTGCTTCCAGCTCGGCTCGAAGTCTGCGCATGATGTTTGCGCCGTTCCTCAAAGCGCAGCATGAGTACGGGTGGGCGTGCGGGCTTTACGTTTCATCGACCTAGCTACCGGCGATATATTGCATCGAGACGCTGTTCAAGGTAATTTATTTATATTATTATTAGCAGCGTTATAGGAGATGATCACGCCTGTAGATGGCACCGGCTACTCCTCTTAATTGACAGACGTCTATATACTAAATTATGCAAAAGATTCATATAACATATAGAGGAAGCAATACAGCGACAACTGTTCGAAAATTCACCTCATAAAGCAGTATAAATATACAAAAACAAATGTTGCTTAACGGTTCATAAAATAGAATTATTCTTGTGGAAGTACAAATTACGTCCTTTGTTAGGGCCGTGTTCTAAGCACAGCACTCGCGAAGAGACGCACAAGAGCTGCGAGAACACGGTTTACATAACGGAGCACTTACATAACTGAACAGTTAGCTGGGTCACCCTGTATCATCATCATCTTCATCATCATCAGCAGCAGCAGCAGCAGCCAGTTACGCCCACTGCAGGCAAAGGCCTCTCCCGTACTTCTACAACTACCCCAGTCATGGGCTAATTGTGGCCATGTTGTCCCTGCAAACTTCTTAATTTCATCCACCCACCTAACTTTCTGCCGCCCCCTGCTACGCTTCCCTTCTCTTGGAATCCAGTCCGTAACCCTTAATGGCCATCAGTTATCTTCCCTCCTCATTAAATGTCCTGCCCATGCCACCCTCCCCATTTCTTTTTCTTGATTTCAACTAAGATGTCATTAACTCGCGTTTATTTCCTCGCCCAATCTGCTCTTATCTCTAAACGTTACACCCATCACAGTTTTTTCCATAGCTCGTTGCGTCGTCCTCAATTTAAGCAGAACCCTTTTCGTAAGCCCCCAGGTTTCTGCCCCCTAGGTGACTACTGATTAGACGCAGCTGTTATACACTTTTCTCTTGAGGGATAATGGGAACCTGGTGTTCATGATCTGAGAATGCCTGCCAATAGCACCCCAGCCCATTCTTATTCTTCTGATTATGTCAGTGTCATGATCCGGATCGGCGGTCACTACATGCCCTAAGTAGATATATTCCCTTACCACTACCAGTGCCTCGCTACCCAATGTAAATTGCTGTTCTCTTCCGAGACTGTTAAACATTACTTTAGTTTTCTGCAGAATAATTTTTAGACCCACTCTTCTGCTTTGCCTCTCCAGGCCAGTGAGCATGCATTGCAATTGTTCCCCTGAGTTACTAAGCAAGGCAATATCATCAGCGAATCGCAAGTTACTAAGGTATTCTCCATTAACTTTTATCCCCAATTCTTCCCAATCCAGGTCTCTGAATACCTCCTGTAAACACGCGGTGAATAGCATTGGAGAGATCCTATCTCACTGCCTGACGCCTTTCTTTATTGCGATTTTGTTGCTTTCTTTATGGAGGACTACGGTGGCTGTGGAGCCGCTATAGATATCTTTCAGTATTTTTACATACGGATCGTGTACACCCTGATTGCGCAATGCCTCCATGACTGCTGAGGTTTCGACTGAATCAAACGCTTTCTCGTAATCAATGAAAGCTATATATAAGGGTTGGTTATATTCCGCACATTTCTCTATCACCTGATTGATAGTGTGAATATGGTCTATTGTTGAGTAGCCTTTGCGGAATCCTGCCTGGTCCTTTGCGTGGCAGAAGGCTAAGGTGTTCCTGATTCTATTTGCGATTACCTTAGTAAATAGTTTGTAGGCAACTGACAGTAAGCTGATCGGTCTATAATTTTTCTAGTCTTTGGCGTCCCCTTTCTTGTAGATTAGGATTATGTTAGGGTTCTTCCAAGATTCCGGTACGCTCGATGTCATGAGGCATTGCGTATACAGGGTGGCCAGTTTCTCTAGAACAATCTGACTACCATCCTTCAACAAATCTGCTGTTACCTGATCCTCCCCAGCTGCCTTCCCCCTTTGCATAGCTCCTAAGGCTTTCTTTACTTCTTCTGGCGTTACCTGTGGGATTTCGAATTCCTCTAGGCTATTCTCTCTTCCACTATCGTCGTGGGTACCACTGGTACTGTATAAATCTCTATAGAACTCCTCAGCCACTTGAACTATCTCATCCATATTAGTAATGATATTGCCGGCTTTGTCTCTTAACGCATACATCTGATTCTTGCCTATACCTAGTTTCTTCTTCACTGCTTTTAGGCTTCCTCCGTTCCTGAGAGCATGCTCAATTCTATCCATTTTATACTTCCTTATGACAGCTATCTTACGCTTGTTGAGTAACTTCGATAGTCCTGCCAGTTCTATTCTAGCTGTAGGGTTAGAGGTTTTCATACATTGGCGTTTATTAATCAAATCTTTCGTCTCCTTTGATAGCTTACTGGTATCCTGTGTAACGACGTTACCACCGACTTCTATTGCACACTCCTTAATGCTGCCCATAAGATTGTCGTTCATTGTTTCAACAATAAGGTCCTCTTCCTGAGTTGAAGCCGAATACCTGTTCTGTAGCTTGATCCGGAATTCCTCTATTTTCTCTCTCACCGCTAGCTCATTGATCGGCTTCTTATGTACCAGTTTCTTCCGTTCCCTCCTCAAGTCTAGGCTAATTAGAGTTCGTACCATCATTGGTCACTGCAGCGCATCTTGCCGAGCATGTCCATACCTTGTATGATGCCAGGGTTAACGCAGAGTAGGAGGTCTATTTCATTTCTAGTCTCGCCATTCGGGCTCCTCCACGTCCACGTTAGGCTATCCTGCTTGCGGAAGAAGGTATTCATTATCCGCATATTATTCCGTTCTGCAAACTCTACTAATAACTCTCCCCTGCTATTCCTAGAACCTATGCCATATTCCCCCACTGACTTGTCTCCAGCCTGCTTCTTGCCTACGCTACCCGCCGTGGTTGCTCAGTGGCTATGGTGTTGGGCTGCTGAGCACGAGGTCGCGGGATCGAATCCCGGCCACGGCGGCCGCATTTCGATGGGGGCGAAATGCGAAAACACCCGTGTGCTTAGATTTAGGTGCACGTTAAAGAACCCCAGGTGGTCAAAATTTCCGGAGTCCTCCACTACGGCGTGCCTCATAATCAGAAAGTGGTTTTGGCACGTAAAACCCCAAATATTATTATTATTGCCTACGCTGGCATTGAAGTCACCCATCAGTATACTGTATTTTGTTTCGACTTTACCCATAGCCAATTCCACGTCTTCATGGAAGCTTTCGTCTTCCTGGTTATCATGACTGGATGTACGGGCGGAAATGTGTACAACCTCAAATTTGTACCTCTTTTTAAGGTCCATAAGAAGACCTGCCACCGTCTCGTTAATGCTATGGAATGTTTGTATCTTACCAGCTATGTCCTTATTAGCTAGTTCTGGTCTCTCCGCTAAGCCTCGGTAGCACAGGACGTGCCCGCGTGTTAGCACTGTATATGCCTCTTTTTTTCTCCTAATCTCACTGAGCCCTATTATATCTCATTTACTGCCGCTAATTTCTCCAATAGCACTTCTAGACCCGCCTCACTAGATAAACGTTCTAGCGTTAAACATTCTTAGCACCCTCTGCTTCGCCACAGGTCTGACCGCCGCCGTGGTCAGTTGCTTCGCAGCAGCTAGGGACTGAGGACCGGGGTTTGATTGTTGTATTCATATAGGAGGTTGTGGCCAAGTACTGCACCAGGTTGGCCAATCCTTCTCTGGTGAGGGAAGTGCGTTATCGGTTCTGCTCACCGGGATCAGGCCACACTCCAGGCTTGTTTATGCAATTTTATCAACACGCGGATTTCTTGTATTCTGGTGGGAAATTACGCGGCACCTGGATTCGAACCATGGTCCTCTTGCACACGAGGCGGATGCTCTACCTCTACGCCACCGTCGCACCCCATTCGCATCGATAGCGGCGAACAATGCTGGCGACCGTCGAAAATCTCATGTGTGGGTCAAGCGCGTCGGCTTTGATATCAGTCGTCGAAAGTTCCAGCCTATTTGCTGGTGCGCACGCGCCTTCTAGAAACTGCTACACAATTCTTGTCGCGTGTGCAATCAGATTATACAACGTTCGTCGACAACAGACAACGGACAGAACCATCGATAACATCCCTGAAACTTCCGATACGTGCAGGCGCGTCCTGCGCCGAGCGAGAACGTTTTACATTTTTAGCCGGTGAAATACGGTTACCGGATACAGATGAAAAGTATCCCCATCAATTTAATTATGCCTGTT
This sequence comes from Dermacentor variabilis, assembly GCF_050947875.1. Lineage (NCBI taxonomy): Eukaryota > Metazoa > Arthropoda > Arachnida > Ixodida > Ixodidae > Dermacentor > Dermacentor variabilis. The sequence goes on from NC_134568.1 coordinate 86,133,565, forward strand.
GGTGCATGAAAGAAACGTGAAGAAGTAAGTTCTTAGGAAACCAGCCAAAAGAATTCAACACCTGTAGCACTTACAAAAAAAACATGTAGAATAGCTAAAGTTTAGGTAATTCGTAGCTTATCTCCTCTCGATTCTCGGTTCTGTCAAATCTTGCCCATGTAGCCTCTCATTTATCATTCTAGGTTGTTTTGAAGCATGAATACCGCACCGGGAGGACTTCACATTGAGTGTATTGCTAGAAAACTTTTCACTGTGTAAAGGCCATGTTCTGTTTTAACTGGTTTCAACATGTCAAATCTCTCCTTCTCGACATTAATGAAATGACTTTCCGTCAGATAATAGAAGCGGGAGCACCGAAGAGTTTTAATAGGTGTCTTTCGTTGCCCTTTGCCAAGTCGTGCTATTGAAGCACTTATTCGAATGTATGGCGGCAGCTCATTTTCATAATATGAGAACAAATATATATATATATATATATATATATATATATATATATATATATATATATATATATATATATATATAGACAGGTTATTTCTACAATTTATGCACTTCAAGTCACCACATACTTAAAAAGCACGATTTTATGTTACAATGATAATCAATGAATGCAATGTTTATTATAGGGCCCAGGAACAGCTAGAAACCATTTGCAATGGTGTACTTAAAAAGCAATATGTGACACAAAATCTACAGAAAATATGAACGTGATAGACAAAGCAATGTGAGACAGAGGAACAAATACGGAAAGAGGAAACGAAGGGTAAAATAGAATTTATCATATATGATTATCTACATATACACAACGCACAGGAAATTAACTGTGAAGTATGGCAATAGAGGCACAATTCATATTACATGTTTTTGTAGTCGAGTCATATATAGCACAGTCTTTAATGCAACAAGGCCAGCCAAAGAATGCGGAATGCTGCCTGGTACACTGTTGCGGCACGAACAATTGCATATGATCAAGACGATTTGGGGAATGTATAATGCCATAGACCACTTTATACAGGAACAAAAGGTCTGATTAATTAAGTCTTGAGTCTACAGGTGCAAGTTGAGGTATATGTGAGAAGGCTGAACTATGGTCGCCAGAATGGCAAAAGTGAGGCTTGAAGATAGATATCAATTTATTCTGGTCGTGTTAGGTGAGGTCTGAATTGGACTTACACGTTGCACCTCTATCTGCAGAGGCATACTCTAGTAGTGGAAGGCGCACAGCAGAATACGATTTCAGAAATAGAACAGGTGAGTGGAAATCATGGAATATACGACATACAATTCCAAGAGCGTGAAGGGCACGTTGTGTGGTTATCTGTGTGAGCAGAAGCTTAACGTTTTGTCGAAGTACACCAAGATATTTCATTTCATCAAGCCTGGGCAGTGGAGCATCCCGGAGGGTGTATGAAAATTGCACATGATGTGTTTTATGCATATAACGTAATACCGTATTATTGGAAGCATTTAAGAGTACCTTATTGTTTCTGCAACAGTTTGAGAGCGAAAAAAAGTCTTTTTGGTGGTTGATGCAGTGGTGGACCCTGTTGACAGTCTCAAATAGTTTTAAGTCGCCGGCACACAAAGCCATGCTGTTCATTTATTAAAGTGTTCTTAGCACTAACAGAAAGCAAGGAATGCAATACCGTTTCGAATACTTTTGACGCATTGCAGAGGATAGATATAGGCCGCCAGTTAGTAATTGCATGTCTAGCACCCGATTTGTGCATGGGCAATGTCTATGCTACCTTCCGAGTACTAGAAAACGTACCAGACTTTAGGGAAGGATTGAAGATGCTTATAATTTGCTTATAAGAACAGGGAACAAGTATGCTTCCATACGTCTTATCCCTATCACACACCACTTTATCCTGTTGATTGAAAACTTGCTTTTGCTACATCTCTTGCATCTTCAGCATCATAGAAAGTGTACAGCTGCAGAAAAGATTAGGAATTTTCAATAGTTTAGTGAGTTTTGTCAAGTTTACAGAATTTCGACTCCATGCGAAAACTCACTACAAGAACATCAAATATGAGAACATAAAATACTTCGTGTTTTGAACAGCTTGAAAAGCACTTATCCGACCACTTGAAAATTACGCCTGGTACGTGCCATTGTAAAAAATAATGAAAGAAGTGAACCCGCTATATACAACATATTGACACAGAGTAAAAACACCCAACCATCTGCCTTCCCACCCATTTTGCTAAAACATGCTGCATGTGATTCAAAATTTCAGCAATGTTTCAATAACAGTTGTTTAAAAATGTATACGACACACTTTAAATATCGTTACTTTCATCAGTGCGTTTGCTGCTGATTCACTATCTTGATGTACACAATTGCGTATAGAGCGTTTGAAAGAGTTAAGCACTGCGGAAGGAATACGATCAGCACCACAAGAGAGGGTTTGAGGCGCTCATACACTTGAAAACAAGGTATTGATTTAATGATAGCGTACACACCATGCCAGATTGAGCAGGAAGGTTAGTTGAAGCATCTTTTACACCATATAGAGAAAATAAATGTTCTGCAGTGCCATGAGCAGTGTTCGAGACATCAGCATTTTCATCAAGAAGGCATACACCATTTTCGCTCTTTGTAGAAGAGTCAAAGCGCACGAAGCTCCAGAAATATATTGAATTACGTGTCACGCTGGCTTCAGCACATTCAATGTGGTCGTAGTGATGCTTCTAATAGTAATAACAATAATCTTAGAGGTAAAATGGCACTCTAGACAGCTCGCAAGCACCCCCCTCAACGTGCACACACACACACGTGCACACACACACACACACACACACACACACACACACACACACACACACACACACACACACACACACACACACACACACACACACACGCACGCACGCACGCACGCACGCACGCACGCACACACACGCGCGCGCACACACGCACGCACGCACGCACGCACGCACACACAAAGTCCACGGGTGCACAACACGCACGAGTGCCAATTCATTCCGGTCGCAAGGAAGGGGAGTCCGGATGGCCGGGCGAGGGGAGAGAAAGCTCTGCATGCCAGATATAAGCATGGAGTTGCGGTGTCGGGCCGTACAGGCGTGATGGGGCTCAGGCTGTCCTGAACGCTTCTTCAGATGGACTGAAGAAGAAAGATGAGTGCTATCCAGAGAGCCGTCAAGCAACCTGCCGATTAGACAGACTGGTGCAATGTTGCGCTGGTATTGCAGGGTGTGCCACTTGAGGGCTTTGAGGCAATCCTCGTAGGCTGGTATGAGCTTGAGACGACCATAAAGACGGTAGTAGAGGGTATGTGTTGCCCAGCGCTGGAGAAAATCGTTTGTCAGCGACGTGAGTTTCTTACAGGGACTATACTAATGAGCAGTACTCAAGCCGTGGCAAAATGATAGAAGAGGGGAGTACGCGCAAAACCTCAGGTCCACAGGTAAGGCAGACACGGGACACAAAACCAAAAATGCGACGATCCTTAGATACAGTGCTGGTGAGATATGCAGAAAAGTCGAGAGAAGGGCGGAATGTTACACCCAGAATGGGAAGGGCCCGAATAGTCTTTATAGGGGTGCCTCCGAGGAAGTAGGTTGGACACGCGTCAGTTTTTTGTGGCTGATACTCATGGCAGCACTTTTTGCAGTGCTACTAGAAAGTTTGTTATTGTAGGCCTAGTCGTTAACCTCTACGGAACGTATTTATTTCAAGCACGTATGATGTAGACCGGCATAATGTTGCAATGGAAGTGTTAACTTGTTAATCAAACACATTCTGCAAAGATGCATTAGAAACTTGGTTTTGAGTTGGTCTTTTTCCTAACTACAGTTTACAGCATCACAGTGAGAAACATTTTAGTAGAAGCTGAAGAGATTTGGGCAGTTTAAGCACGCCGACTGCACAAAGCACTGATGACACTTTTTCACCTTTGTCGCAATGCACTAACACCATCTGCTCACTTCAAAAACAAAAAAAGAGGTCAAAAGCCAATTACAGTTTCATTGACTCAGTACGTGCTGCTTCTCAAGTAAGCATTGAAGCAATCCTGGTATATGCGGCGGCAAGCATAGGACTTGCATGTTGCAGGTCTTCCTATGCATCGCACACAGTGCACATATTCCAAACAGATCATTTCTTATTGCAGTGCTCAAGTACAAGGACACATTGACTCAAACATGACCGTGCTGTGTCATATTTCCTTCATTGCGTCAGCGTTCTTCAGTGCTGCACGAGCGATTTACCCCTAAATAGCCCATGCATTTGAAAAAAGTGAGTGAAGGAGTACTGTGAACTTGTAATGAACTGGATTCACATGCCGAGTAGAATAACGGGCTGTCAGCTGAAACGGCCGGCATGGCTGATGACGTATACGTACTTCCCATTGTTCGCTAATCGTATCTTTCGCTTTCGAAAGTTATCTTTGCCTCTGGAAACAGCGCAGAGCTCGCCCGTTAAACTTGAGTCACCTGACACCACACGAAACACGCCACTGTTCACCACCCGAGGTTCCGCACGGTTAATTCACCACATCGCACACCACATGAAGTCAGGAGTGCCATATTTTAAATCTCTGCAGCGCCAAACGGAACTGAAAATTCGACAGAGTTTTTTCAGCTGGGCTCGTTCACTCGCCAGTTACGAGCTCGATGGACGCATCAGGCCTAGCCGCCACATAAGAAACATCGGTGGTAGGCGAGTGCTGATTATGCAGACTGCGGAGTTCAGAAACATGTTTCCATTCGTTTCGAGTACGACAAAATACACGTACACCAAGCACAGACGTTGCGGCAATCGTGATTCGGTTGGATGTTTTAACAGATGATCGCAGCAGAGACCAGCAGAACCCAGTGGGCAGGTTGAATTTGTCGGCGCCGTTCGAAGTCGGTTCGAATCCACGTCGCACTGCCACAACCCACGGTCGTCGGTCGTGTCGTCGACCTACTATGACAACACTCTTTCAGGAACACTGTCGCGCGCTTCGTGCATCCAACGAAATCGGACGATCGTTGGTGTGGGCGTCTCCGCATCGGCGGCCATCATAGGCGTAGCAGCCGGAGTCCTCGCAGCCTCCGATTGGTTGATGCCGGCGACGCATTGCAGTCTCTGATTGGTGCACGCCGGCGAAGCGTCGCCATCCGTCGGCAAACTTCTAGCATCGGCAGTCGACAAAATCTCTGCGCGTCGACACGCTGCGCCCTGTTCCCGACCGACGCTTTTGACGCATTGGCGCGTGCCGATGCTTGCCGACGCGTGCCAGTGGTTGGGCCTTTAGGCGCCTGTTCCTGCGGCGAGCGTCGACCTGCCTCGGCGTCGTAGCTCGGCATAACCAAGTGAACGAGCGTAACGAAAGATGAAAGCAAACGCGGAACACATCGGTGGATGAAAGACGCAAGGAGGAAAGTAGAGAGGAGGGTGCAGCGTGACCATGAAGCGGACAGCGAACGAGCGTATGGCGAGAAAGCGCGAGAAGAAAAGCGTAGTGCGGCCACAATGCCTACGAGATGGCGACAGAGTTGCGCGCGTCGTCTTGGAGGTGTGTCAGCGGCGGCTGCTGTGAATCGCACCCACGCGTCAACCAAGCGCTGGCTCTCGCGATCTCCAGATTAGCAAGGCAGTCGTGCCGCACTTCGCTCCAATTGCAACGTGCCGCACGAGACAGATTGTCCGCGCCAGGCAATATATCGCCAAATGAAAACCCATATAGCAGCCTTCTAACATTCCAGTCAATGTTAGACTTTTTGCTGACGATTGCGTTCTGTATCAGGTAATCAATTCTTATAATGGCCATGTGGCCTTGAACGACGCTTTGTCTTTTGTATACAAATGGTGGAACGAATGGTAAATGACTTTAAACATTTAAAAAATCAGTGATTTCATCAATTACGAGAAGAAAGCTCACATAATAATTTACTTACACTGTCAATAACGCCACACTTAACGAAGTGAAGGAGTACAAGTACCTTGGCTTAACATTAACACACGATTTCAGATGGAAGCGACGTGTTAACAACGTTACCTCCACCTCACAAAAATAGTTGTTTTTCCTAAACAGACGTCTTAGACAAGCACCACCAAACACAAAACTAATAACATATAACACATTTGTCAGATCTGTGTTAGAATATGCTAATGTTGTTTGGTTTCCTTTCACCAAAGAACTCGTTAACAAACTAAAAGCAATTCAAAGGAAGGCACTAAGATATATTTACAATAAACATAGGTTAACAGACTCACCCACAGAAGTGCTAAAACCGGCCGGTACACTGACCTTACAAAATCGAGCCAAGCTTGCATGATTAAAAATTATGTATCAACTTATTCATAATGAAATAAAGATAGACAGTTCCGAATACTTATCTATAGCACAAACACGACTCACCCGACATAAACATTCACTGTCGTTAAACGAACACCCATTTGGTACGGAAAGTCATAAGTATTCGTTTTTCCCTTTATTGACACGTGAATGGAATAAGGTGGACCCTAGTATTACAAATAGCCCCACCTTAACTGCCTTTTTAACATTAGCCGAAAATTAATTGCGTGCTTGACAATTCTGGAGTACCTATGTCACTATTTATTTCTCTGCCATTTTATTTGATCTCATTATATTGTGTACACAATCCCAATTTCTTTAACGACACCTTAAACGTATCTTATGGATGACTACCTCTTGTGTATACCTCACTTTTATAAATTGTATTACTTGCCATTACTGAGCACTATTATTTATTTATGCAAATTGTTTACTTCTTTTCTTGTAGTAATTATTGTCTACCACAATTGGTATTTGACTGACCATCTCATTACCCTTTGTTACTCTTAAGTTTACTGCTATGTGTTATTGTGTAATTATTGTCTACCATTTTTTTCACCTTTATAAATTTTCTTCTTTTCTGATTGCATCTTGCTTTTTTGTAACATTATTACAATGTATTACGTTATCTTCCTGCCTACAATATTGTTTGCCTTTGCTGATTGCATGTCTATTATGTGTAATCTTAATATTGTGCTAATTATTGTTACATTGTAAGATAACTATGCAAATGACCTTCCTATTATGATCCCTGATGGGACCGACAGTATAAATAAATAAATAAATAAATAAATAAAATATAGAGCTGCGCTCAAGTTTGGTATAAGGCAGTATCGTAATCATGGGTGAATGTTTTCCTATCTTGTAGAAGAATCATTTAGTATAGGTTATGCCAATCAGAAGACTATGAGTTGTTTCACTTGAACGACTGGTTAATTTTCATAGACATCATAAACTACTTTCATCGACATATAAACTGGAGCTTTCGCGTCATTTATGAACCAAGTTTCTCTGGACATTCGGTACAGAGTTTGTATAATAAAATCGAGCATCACTCGCTGCTAAGGATAGTTGCGATATTACACGTTTTTGCTATTGGCACGTGCCATGGCATTAGCAGTTCTGTTCTCTGTAATCTTGTGATGACTAGGAATTCACAGGAACATGCTGTCATAATGAAGACTCCTTGCGGTAGCGTAGGCATTCTGTATTTAATTTACAGCCCTGTCTCGTTAATACGAACACTCTGATTCCCGACCATTATTGTTCATAAAGCAGGACCTACATAATAATGGACCTTCATGGAAAACTAAGGACATTTATTGAGGAAGAAAGGGCTCTAGAAATGTTTCTTCGCTTTGCACTGCAAACTGTAATGGAAATTTTAGAAAATCTGACTCATGAAATGGTCATTGCTATGTACAAACAAATTATTGCTGTTAGTTTCAATCCCCCCGTGCGCCTTCAGGGTTGTAACAGTACGGAACTTTTCCTCAAAGCAAGTGAAGCAAGCTGATTTGGAGCGCACTATACGAAGAGCGACAGCAAATTGCAGGAAAGATAGCAGCTCTGTCTCCTCATACTTTCGTGTACAGGATGCTAGCATGCCAACGACAATATGATGAAATATATGAAATCAAGGTATGGGATGGGCGGGGGGGAGCGGGGCGCCGTATGCCGTGCCGTTGTTGCTCTTGATTTCGATAAAACTTAACAGTACTTCGAAATCAACAGTCACTTTATCTGCGTAGCTCCGGCAAGGACCAAGGCCGCTCGTCTAGCCACCATTACCCACGCGCACTGCCCTCCGGCTTCTGCGCTCGCGCCATTATCTCGGCATGGCAGTTGCCGTCATCGTTACAGGCTGCGCGGTCACGTGTTACGACAGCGGTTCCGGGTTCTTCGATTTTTTTTTTTTATTTCGCCAGCAGAAAGAGGAAGGGGAACAGTTATCATTTTTGCCTGTACCTCCGCTCTGTTGTCAGACTAAACGCCGCACGCAATAGTCGCGCCACATCAGGGAGGAGCTTTGCGCCCATCCTAACTACCTTGCAAGCGTAATCATGCAAATGTCAATTGAAATTGCGAGTCGGATATCTCGGAGCACAGACACGCTACAAGAATTCTTCCAACTTATACTGTGTAGAAGCGCGATTGCCTCCAACTTTTAAACGCAAACATACCCACTTACTACAGTCAACAAAAGGTTAATTATTCAATTTTAGTTAATTGGGCTACTGACGGCGACAATTACCATCTCACTTTGTGTCCTCCCGGCCACATGACTTATTTGCACAGGTGGTCTTCGCGGGCCTCCCAGTGCCTAAATTTAAGAAAACCATAAAGGTCAATTTTCAACACCCTGCATACTGCTAAGCTTACGAGACAGTGTTCACGCGCTCCTACTCATCTGGCCCAAGCATGCCCCTAACGAGGAGCTCTTCAATGCAATGTACCTTTGAGCGCAACCAGCGTTATAGGGGTTGAAGAGGTAAGCTGGCTTTCTACGTCACCCGTCCTCCTCGTGGTGTGGCAGATGCGAACGTCCACGGCGCAACGAATGCGCAACTGTATCGTCCCCCTAGCGGCGACAGTAAGAATTTTTTGTGTTTCTTGAAAAATTGTTGTGCTTTATCAGCACGAATCACTTACAACTTGTCATTGGCGGGGATTTCAATATTAAGCTTGTAGTAAATACGCCGAATTAACGAAGATTACCGATTATTCTTGATTCTTTCTGCTGCAGAAACGTAATTACGGCACCCACACGAATTTGTACCAATTCCGAAAGCTTGCTTGATTTGTTTATCACAAATAACTCGGACGGCAATGTGCAGTCTGGTGTAATTGAAGGGAACATAGGCGATCACTCGCCCGTGTACATGATATATAAGGTTAATCGCGCATTTTAGAAGTGTCATGGTTCTGAGCCACTCCAATTTCAAGCAATTAATCAGAAAACTCTAGAAAATTTTCGCACCAAAATAAAAAAATAAACTTCAGCTCTGTACTTGACTGCACAGACGCAAAGGAAGCGTATAATATATATAATATGTATAAAAGAATTAAAAATCGAGAAAGATTAGGAAACCATGGCTTACCGATGAATGCCTCAGAATGATCCGCGAAAAAAATTCTTTGTACGCAAAGTTTCTTGAGACTCGGGATCCTGCGGACTTCACTTCCTTTAAAAAATACAGAAACTCTTTAAATAAATTATTGAGAAATGCCAAGAACAGACATTTTGAAAACGTTTTTAATAGAGCAGGAACTAGGAGCGATGTCGTTTGGCGTGAAGTAAATAAACTTCTACTGCCGAACCTCATAATAAGCAGGAATTAGAGCTGGCAATTGATAACAAAACAATTAGTGGTGAAGAATTAGCTGAAACATTTCACAAACACTTTACGTCTTTAACCCCAAGCACGCATAATACAAATGCGACTTCCTTACTGGGTACTCCCCATGCTTACAAAGCTTTTTTTGAACCTGCTACACCAGAAGTGTACTCGACCCTTATGTCTTTAAATAACAGCACATCGCGCGATATAGATGGATTGCAGATTAAACCTATTAAATTTGTGCTTAATCTTTTGTTACATGTGCTTACTCACATTTTTAACATTTCCTTATTAAACGGCGTCTTCTCTGAAAAGATGGAACATGCGAAAGTGATTGTTATATTTAAGTCCGGAAACAAAAACGAGTTAACAAATTATAGGCCAATATCTATACTTCCTGAAATTTCGAAGGGTCACGAAAATATCATTTGCGCGATAATTAAGTCATTTTGTGATAAACGTAGCATCCTAATAGATATGCAGTTTGGTTTCCGGCAGGGATTGTCTACAGAGCTTGCCTTGCTGACACAAAAAGAAACAATTTTAAATAACTTTGAGAACAGAATGTTAACTCTAGGTGTATTCATTGACTTTTCCAAGGCTTTCGATTCGGTTAACTATGAAACCCTATATTTAAAATGAAACCATTATGGCTTTCGCGGGATTCCCGTTAAACTTTTGAAATCATATCTTGAGCACAGAAAGCAATGCGTCGCAATTGAATCAAAACTTTTATCAGCAAGAGAACTAACACAAGGCGTTTCACAGGGAAGTGTACTCGACCGATTTTATTTAACATTTATATTATTGACATAACGAATATTAGTGAACATGCACAATTCATAGTCTGTGGGGATGATACTAGCCTCTTTTTTAGATCACTTGATATTGCGCAAATTACAAATATGCAAATAAAACTTTAAAATTATTGCAAAAGTGGAGTAATCTAAACTCATTAGCAATTAATGCGAATAAAACTAAAGCTGTGTTGTTTACGCCACCACAAAAACAAGTAAATTGCAATACTGTTCTTTACCTCGGCACAGAAATGATAGAATTAGTTGATAATGTGAAAACATTAGACGTAATATGTAACAAGCTTTTAATTTGGGATACGCACGTTGAGCGTATTATGTCCACTTTGGCGAGAGCATTTGGAATAATCTGTCGATTACGACACATACTGCCCTCTAACGTAAAACTGATGTTATGTAACAGTCTCTTCCTTTCACATGTTAGCTGTTGTAATCTAGTGTGGGGTACGACATCGCAAACAAATATATGAAGCTTAAAGCAATGCAAACGAAAATTGTCCGACATGTTGTCAACGCACCGTTTGATGCACATACACTCGAGATATTTCGTGCTTTTAATGTGCTTCCTATTGAATATTTTTATGATTATAACCTAGTCTCAGGAATTAAAAAATATTTTCCCTGTAACAACAACGTTTTCATAAACTTGTGCAACTTAGTCAAATCAAGGGAAGCGTTGTATCAATTCAGAAAACAGAGCCAGTGGGTGTTACCTTTCACAAAAACTAATTATGGTTTCAAGCGGTTGCAGTACCAGGTGCCGAGAATATTAAACGTGATATATGCTTCCCATACCGAACTAAATGCTATTATACGAGAAAGGCAGAAAAATTAAATTTAATTAATAAGGGTCAAATTTTATAAAAAATAACTTTTGAATTTTTTATTTTTATTTATTTCTTTATCCATGTTATTTTTTAGCACGTTCCAAATCTCGCTTTTTCATCGTTCCGCATTTCTTTTTTTATTTTTTTTGTTCCGCTGAACATTGCCGTTACGTTCTGAGTAGAATTGTTGGTATTTTTAAAGTGTATTTTTTCAGGTGTTGCTTATCATTTGTGCATAATCTTTTTTCCTCCACATTTTCTAGATACAGATGTATGCCTACATGTACTGATGCAAATATGTATAGATGCTGGGTTGGTGTAGATACGCATGTGAATATATGTGTGTAGATGTTATAAATGTTCTGATGTGAATATCAATGTCTGTATAATATGAAATTGTTTTGTACATATGTAACAGATTCTCTTTGTGAATATGCTGCAACTGTTCGTCAGACAGGGGACAGGAACCTCGTCAAGCTGCGATTGTGCAGCTTTTTGTTCCTGCCCTTGCATTTTCTTTTGCTGTAAAAAGGAAAATGCGAAATAAAGTTGAAAGTTGAACTTGAGGCCATCTCCTCCGGTGGCCTGTCTCCCATCTCATCGTGGCTCTCTGCGTCGCGGCCTCCTCGCCCATGCGCAGACCGGCTTTCCTCCTCTGCATTCCACTGGTGCGGGCGAAGGGGTGTCAGCCTTCGCTTGCCGGCATCCCGCAGCCGAGTGTTAGGTATTCGGCGAGAACGCACGAACAGCACCAGCAGCAGTAGGCGGCAGCCATGCTCAGCAGCCGCAGGGGACTACAAAAAAAGCTGCGCTTTAAACTGAATCGAATTAAATATTCATGCTACATGTTCAACATCTTTATTGCACGTTTTGGATCTTGTTTGCAGAAAAATATTTAACTTTGCAGGCTTTAAGAACATTACACCATACTTCGTGCTTATGGGGTAGAGATGTGACAATGTTCAATAATTGCTATTAGTGGCATGTCGTGCTCTGAGCTGTAATGGGAATAGAAGGAACATTTTTCTGACGCGAAGGAGCAGCCACGGAAGGTGCGAAACTTCTATCGGCCCATACCCAGGAATTTGTCGCAATGTCCCTGCGGCCATCTAAGTTAACGGCAAAGCACCATTGCACTTCAAAGAGCAGCATTAAAAATGCATGTATTTCAAAAGGTCGCCTTAATTTCATCAACTTTCACTTAGTAATGTCGAGAGGTCACGTCCTTCTAATACCACGCTTGTTGACAGCCTTTTTTTCGTAAGTGTCCTGCAGCGTTATAGGAGTGTTTTAATCCTGACCAAGATTCTGTTATAATCTAGGAAAGACTTTACGAGAAAGTGCAGTAAAAACGCATGTTAATAAAATGGCATGCGGTTTCGACGTTGCCAACAGAAACTTGTTGAAATTCGGGCGACCTTGTGAAATATAATTTTATGAAAATTCCGCTCTTTAGTTACGCTCATGCATTGTGGTGAAGTCCGGCAGATAGCCGTAGGGGCAATAATGGAAATTCCTGGACATCGTTATTAATGAACAGGCACAAGGATTCTGCACTGTACTATAACCTCATGCAAGCATGCCGCACTCGATGCTGAATACCTTGACAAAGAGGATAATTGGCATGTTTAATCGGAAAGCAGAAATAATTACGGCACGCTTATATATACTTTAGCGTCTGGAAAGATTGCTGTCGAGACTCACAAATCCCCCAAGCGCTGGAAGATGCCCGAGGTAGGCTTAGACATATGAGGTGGCTTCTGGCTATCCGTTGAAGCGCTTATTCTGAAATATGTGATGACCCATGGAGTACAAGAAAACAATAGGCTATGCTTTATGTAATAACCGTGCCATGAACGCATATTGAATATGATCTTGTTTCACGCCTTCTGATTCCAGGAGAGGGACGAAGAAGGTTAATTAGAGAGCTGACTTTCGATCTCCTCCAGTACTTTTACCTGCAGAGCCCTTGGCAACCGCCTGACAAAACCGACGCTCAAAAGACTGTACTCCCGCACAAGCTGAGAGTCTAGGTCTAGAAAACATTTTCAGCCATTCTCTGGTGAAAGGAAGAATGCAGTACAGGAAAATAAATTAGGGAGCTTCAGCTGGCCGCACTGTAACTGTCTAACAATATGTGCACATTTGAATGGCAGCCAGCGATTATGGAGGCAAAAAGGAATAAGGAAAGAAGTCGCAGGGCAAAGAGATGTGTAGATTTGAGAAAAAAAAAACAGGGGGGGGGGGGGGGGGGGGGCGGGGGTATTCTGCGAGAGTCCACCTAGTGGATTGTCCATTTCGGCCGCTGCTGTTCGGCTAGGGCCGCTCGTCTCCTCCTCTCTCGTACAGCTGCATCTAATCAGCAGAGGCCAAAATGGACAGACTACTAGGTGGACTCTTACAGAATACCCCTCCCCCCTGCACTCTGTCCCAATCGCAGATCATTGTCAAGATAGGGCCCGCGCGGCCGCGTCATAGGCAGCCGCCGCCAGAGTAGCACGCCCCCCTCCCTCCCCGCCCTCCGGTGCCTTGCGCGCGATGGATGACGGCGCGCTACCTCCCCGTATGCACGCAAAGTGCTTCGAGCGACCAGTCACGCGGCAATTTTCCGTCTATTCGCGGGCTTCTTTCACGCTGGGAAATAACTGTTTTATGTAGCACGTATTGAGCAACAGAAAGCTGTATCGCGAGTTTTTCACGTTTATCTACAATTTTCTCATTCACGTAAAACTCTTGCTTGGGCTAGTTGGTTCATGCTTGAATGTGTAAAAAGCAGGGCGCAATTAAAGATCAGGGCAGAAGAAGAACACAAACGCCGGCCCTGTCGTTTGAGTCTTCTTCCGTCCTGATCTTTGCACCCTGCTCTTTACACAGTCTCATTCACACTTTTCATCCAATTACAACCCGCCGTGGTTGCTCAGTGGCTATGGTGTTGGGCTGCTGAGCACGAGGTCGCGGGATCGAATCCCGGCCACGGCGGCCGCATTTCGATGGGGGCGAAATGCGAAAACACCCGTGTGCTTAGATTTAGGTGCACGTTAAAGAACCCCAGGTGGTCAAAATTTCCGGAGTGCTCCACTACGGCGTGCCTCATAATCAGAAAGTGGTTTTGGAACGTAAAACCACAAATTATTATTATTCATCCAATTATAATGATTGAGAAGTTGACTGATGAAGACTAATTATGTAATTAGGAAGAATGCAAAACATAATCGGAGTACCTCCATGCGACGGCAAATAACATTACCTTGGTTCGGTCCAGCTACGTGGCATCTGCATATCTTTAACGTTTGGCTCAAGTTACGTGAAACACCCTGTATGCCAACATGTGATCCCTCTCCCCTGCATTCCACTGGATGCGTATTTCCACCTTACATTTTTCACGCACCTCCTTCACGCATTTGTATTCATAGGCTACTTACGCTTTCCTTTTTTTACTTCAGTGAACGCACGCGCGTTGGTATTTATGACGCCGTACATCTGTTCTTTTTTTTATATATGCTTTACCCTTACAGAGAAAACGTATAAATTGAGACATGGGTGCTTGCAATCGCAGTCTTGATGAAGGACGGACACTGGCCTCAGCGTCGAAATTAAATGGTTGTTTATGCTTGTCTACGTGTACCCGCACCTACTTCACTGTATATATATATATATATATATATATATATTTATAGAGAGAGAGAGAGAGAGAGAGAGAGATTTTCCCTCCTTCGGGCATAGTGTACACATAAAAGATGAGAACTTGCGCAATGCAGCAAGCCACGTCACTTGGGTAGCCATATTTCACAGACTGTACAGCAATCATTCGCACTCTGAAAAGCTATGTGCATGCTTTTAATGCTCCTAATGCTCCATTTGTGCTTTGAGCAAACAACGCTTGGTAACGTACTTTGTAATGGCAGAAACTTGCTAGCTTTAACAATATTGGGATGTGTACATCGCTTTATATTAATAGCGATAATGGCTGTTCATTATTCGAGCGCTATTCGATTCGGCCTCAAAAATCACTATTCGCACACCCGTTGTAAGAATCCATTCATTCCGCTATTAAGAATAGAAGCAGCAGAGAAACTGCGTGCCTGCGAATGATCCCACACAGCCCTAATGGAACGCATCAAGTCTCCAGAACCAAGACAACAGTACTTTGCTTTCTGCATCGGTGTGGCTGGCGGTGCTGATGGTGACGAGAAAGGCCATACTTGCTTCTAAAGAATGCAAAGCAACCAGTGACTTACACAGTTATCAACACAGCGATGCAATCTCATATTAAGAGTAGGCTAGCACGTGTTAGACGGTACAACGTTATCAAGGAAATCAACCCAATGCAAACATATGATAAGTTCATGAAAAAAATTTAAATGCTTATTGCAGTTGTTTTCCACACAAATAAAAGAAACAGCCAAAGAATCAGTCTTAAAAAAAGCGCGTGAACTACGGATTACGGATGATTTACTACAGCTCATGAGAAAACAAGATTAACTTTAGAATCAATTCTTACAATATAGGAGCATCGATGCACCATAAACTTTAAAGGCACTTAGAAACCACGTCTTTAAGGAGCTGCCTGCTGCAGAAAACCGCCAAGATATGCGCACTTTCAACTCCACTGGAGGGAACTCGGGCAAGGTACGCAAGAACTCTGAGCTCCCTACTTCGGTCCTCGACAAGCCACATTACCGAAACTATCAGAAACAATATTAAACTGCAGGACAGTAACTTGGCTAATGCATTTAATCAATTTTTAATGTGTTTGTCATTCTCAGGATACTGCAAGCACTTTCCGGTGTCTATCTATCTGTCAGCATATCTGTCGGTCTGTGTCTAACCGTTTTACTAAAAACTTGGGTCACTGGGTAGTACATGGTCTAATGTGTAGAGTATTGGCTTGCTGTGCTGAGAAAAGTGGGTTGGAAACAAATCGTCTGATTAACTTGGATCACTGGATATGTGATACTGGGTATTTGCCTCTCTTCAATGAACATCTTTGACGCCAAATGTGTCACTCTGTATGTGCCCCTGGGTATGTGGCACTCCTCGATGAACCTCTTTGACGCCAACTTACTTCAGTAGATATTTGCCACGGGGTGTTTGCCAATGGGCATTTGCCGCTCTTCAATGGCAAAAAAATGATTTCAAATTTCTCCGTTGCAGGGTGGAATCGAACTCGCGTCATATATGTTGAGACAACCTTGGCTGAATATATACCACACACGGTCCACGCGTGTGCTTCATGGTGGTGCCACTAGGTGGAGCAGCGTGTCAATAAGGAAGCGCGACAGAGCTAGGAGCCCGCTTGCATACACGCCCAATGCATGACGCATCTCTGTGTTAGCAGTACGGTGTGTTGCGCCATTGCTTCAATGCTAATTGCATTAACATCGATACTTGTGCCGATTGGTTATGCCGGAATTTTTCTTTTCTGCCACTTCTACATCATCTACAGATGATAGTCTAACTTTCGTGAATTCCCAAATTGACCGTACAATGTTGCCAAGACCTCTGTCAGAAGAAGTAATAGCCACATTCACAAGGCTGACGAATACCAAGTCTCAAGATGTAGTGGGTGTGAGAGTAATCCTGGTTGAACAAGTTGCTCATTTAATATCGCACGTACTTACTCGCATTTTCAACGTCTGCTTCTTGTACACTGTCTTTCCGCGCGCCATGCAGTGTACTAGGGTCATCATAATAATAATATATACGTGACCGAAATAACTAACAACTTTTCTAACTATCGACTAATATACGTCTCGCCAATACATTCCAAATGATTCGAGAAAATCATTCGGAAACGCTTAATTTACTTATCCGACTACTGCAATCTCATAAACACCCCGCCGTTCAGCTTCCGTAAAAACAAATTTACCGAGCCGGCGCTTCTTGCGCAAGAAAGAGTTTACACTTTGGAATTCGAGAAAAAAAAATTTGTGCTGGGTTTATTTCTGGATTTCTGTAAGACTTTCGACCTCACATGTCAACAAATTCTTCGCAAGTTACATCACTATGCTATTCGTGGGCACTCGTTGCCACTCGGGAGTGTGAACGCACCCGCAACTTTTCATGGATTTGTAGGGAAAAGAAGTGTATTGCATGCTACAGCAGCGCGTTGTTTCTGAGCCACCATTTTTTACTGATCATACTTCAGGTTCAGGCAAGGAAAAGAGCATTGTTCTATAATGGGCGCTATCATCGTCTATTGGCGCCAATGCTTCTTTGGCACCAATTTGATGTGGCTGCATACAAACGTCGCGTCATGCTTATTGGCTTCATACGACGATGACAAGCGGGTCGCCCGCGTTCTGTAACGCATGCTCTTACTTGAAATTACGTTTACATGCGGTGATCTAGGCTGAACTGAGAACGTACCGCTTATACGGATGACGTTATGCAAGACTTCACTAAGACTGACGTGCTCCTTTAAAACCATGGAAGAGCAGCTGCTGATCGTAGTGAATTCCCTTCTCGCCGACACACTTCTCGTGACGTAGCCCATAGAACAAACATAACAATTCCTTTTCTAAGCTGCCAGTGAAACAATAAAACCGGCGTTTGAATCTATCTCACATTTACTTGAATGAAGCTCCTGCAGTATCTTGTATTAGCATCGGAGGTCTCGAGTCTCAGGCAGGGCAAGCGTCTCCTCGTTTCTTTTTGCTCTTTCTGCCGGCCTCTGTCGGCTGTGCTTGTCATCTACTGCACTGCAAGCAATGAGTATAAATTACTCGATGTAACTTCTGGATGTAATGCCTCTCCCCATGCCTACTATTACCCAGCACAGATAACTGATAAAACTGCGCACAATTTCAAAGAAATCTACATCTCTACAAACAAAGCTAAAGGACAAGTGTAAAAAATGGAAGGGTAGTGGACGCCCACTATTTATTCAAAATTATGTTTGCTCTGCCATTTCAGTCTCTAATGCTTATTCATTGGAATAAGTCACTGCGTTTATAATAAGCGGCCGTTTAATTGATGGCGCAAAATGGAGGACCGCAATTTTTATTGGAGTCTACTGTTTTGCACCTACAGGCAAATCGAGAGTAGGGAGAAATTAGAAGGGACGTCGTCACAATAGTAGCGTCCGTGTGTTGTGTTTGTCTCTCTCGATCATCGTTTGCTCACAATTTTTTTCTGCAAAATAACCAACCGGCCGGCCGTCTGCTCAACATCTCTGCCTTGTCTCTCTCTCTCTCTCCTTTCACCATCTGGTGTGTGCTGCTGCTATACATTCCTAAAATATATACACCTAGTCCTAGTCGTCCCTATACATGCAGATTTTTTGAACTAATCCCCATGCAAAATAGTTAGGATGTACAGGTGCGCCCTTATATTTGTTTATAACTCCATTCTTCATTGCTTACTCACATGCGCTTGTGAGAAACGTTAGAAAGGGCTGTTTTTACTCTGCGCAAGGTTCTTCGTACGCAAGGTCACACGGCAACACTGCTTTCTGTTATGTCACCTACGCTACTCACAAAATGGTGTCGTTTCTTTAAAACCCTTCTTCCGAATGTAAACAGTAAAGAGCTGTATGTACTGTATCCTTTGTTACCCAATCAGTGTAGCCTGCCGCTTAAGGGATCTGAATCTAGGTAGAGCGCCGCATACATTGCGTACAGCGCGGCAAAGATGTATTGAAGTATATGTGGCTCTCTTGTGAAGTAATTGAAATACAGAAATTATAAATTCGTGGAAATGAAAGCGGATGAAAAGAACTTTCGTTTTTTCATCCATTCCCATTCATTTATAATACTTTTATTTCAATTAGTAAGTGCAAGTAATTCTTCCTGTGTTCTCCTTAGGTTCTTTGTTTGTCGGCCCTCTTATGATACGATTAATAAAAATCGGCCCCTCGGTCAAACCCTTTCTTCTCGTTTTCTTCTGAAGCATATTTCTGTGCCATCTACCGGATGTGACTATTTCGACAGCATCTGCTCGGGGCCTCCGAGGTCGCAATGGTGCACCTTTGCTCCGGTGCAACCTCGGAGGCCACGATCTCCTTTTGTGGGAGCGGCCGCTGATTAGCACGCTGCCGTTGCTCGAACTTTGCTTTACGCAGCGCAGACCACCACTGCAGTGACCGATGGGCCAGGCAAAGGCAGTAGGGCCCGTCGATGCTTTCCTTTTCTTGCGCTCCGCTATATCGGCTGTTTCTACCAAGATGCGATGTCATATTTAAAAATAGCCGTTTTGAAATAAAAAGATGGTTCCTTCGTGGAGATGCCGTAGTGGTGGCGAAAACAGGGTGACGGGCGACACATGGTAACTAGTCGCTAAGTAAAAAATATATATTAATTACCTTTTAACCTTCTAGTTTTAATGGCCTCATCGTAATTGGAAAATTGCAGCAAGCTCTCCGTACAAGCCATATCAACTTCTGGATCTGGAAAAAATGCGATCATCCCTGGCACGACGAATTCTTCTGAGTAACGCCTGGGATCGCTGGTCGCGGCGCGCGGACGCTATTTTGTGCGGCTATTCTCATATTTTGCGCGTTTTGTTAATAACGCAGAAAACATAGTTACGCGAAACACACCACACTGAAAACAAATAAATCGGGTGTTTTAAAAGATAATTATTACTTCTCTATCAAAACTCCCGCCCTCAATTCAGTAAATAAAAAGTTCGTTAAGTAATCTTATTTAGTTATCGTTAGTTCAATTATGGAAAAAATCCTCCTGGTGCGGTACGTCACCGCTGACAGAATACCATTGGTTGCTTCCTCGTATATACTATATTTTATTTTTAAGAGCTTGGCTAACGTTAGCTGGAACACCCTGTATATTGCGCCTGCTCCACTCCCTGTAATGCGTCTTTATTGCAACCAGCCAATCTGCGTCTCCTCAACATCCTCAATAATCGTCCTGTTTTACACAAAGGAGGGAAACGAGAAGGGAAAGGCGGACAGGTTAACCAGAATAATTGTCCGGTTGGCTATACCCTGCATGGGGGGATAGGGTAAGGGCAGAAAAGATGAGAAGAAAAGAAGAGAATATTGTTTCTTAAAAATCGGTCCGCTGACTAGATTCTCAATCAGTCGTGGTACTTTAAAATTTAAACACAAACTAGTGCTCCTAAAGTAGTTTGAGCAGACGTCGGCTCGGACCAGGGTTGACGAATTCTGGTTTCCCTAAAGGGACGGTTGCCAATCTCGTCGAGCGTGGTGCTCAAGCATTCCTTGTGCATTAAGGCGACGACACTCACACAGAGGTGCGTTATGGCTTCTTTGCACCAACAAACTCTGCTTCTGGCCATGCTACATCCAGTTGTGCTTTACGACGGCAACCAATACGTGTGTTAAACTGCAAGAACAAAGAAACTTATGTTCACTCTTCTCACTTCATAGATTTCTCCAACCGGCCGTTTTGACACGCAACGACAAGGTGCTTTGTTTTATCCGACATGTTGCACAAACCACAAGAATTAGTCTGTAGCTCGCGCATGCAGGCGCTGCACGACGTGCTCGAATCGGGGAATTCAGGAATGCGCGCCCCTAGCGGTCGCGACGACCTCAAAACGTGCGTGCACGGTTTCTGTGGGAAAGCGTTGTTTTCATAAATAGCAAAATACACAGGAATGAATCAATCACTATGCACTCCTAGACGCAAAGCAGGCATGATATGCGCCATTTGTTTTCTCTCTCTCTCTCTCTGCGGTTGAACAGCAGTTGCAAATTATACGCCAAGTTACATACGCCACGTGACCGCGGACAGGCTCCCTTCTAGTACCCCTCATTCACGCGTAAAACATAACGTGTACGTGCTGTTAATCTTGTGCCTATCTAGTCGAACTGACAACCTTGAAACGAAAGCGCGTGATGAGAAGAAAATGTACCCAGTGGGAATTTCATACTCTCCAGAAGAAGAGAGACAGTTCGAACAGGGAGAACAACTGCGAACAGGTAGTTCTGAGTGGGACCGCGGCTAATGTGGCCGCAGGGTTGATAAATGGATGCACAGCTAGGAATGTCCCTTAGTGAGGATTCGCCGCTGAAACTCGACCACGGCGATGGTGAAACGCATCGGCAGCGCACCGATCTGCCGAAGCCGTACAATGGTGACGATAAAAACAGTTCACAGAGTCGGGCTGGACGGAAAGGGTGCCTGTCTTTTATGATATAAGGCTCAAGGATGAAAGAAGTTCTTTTGCACCTGCTCGTTTAAGGTTGCAGCACCATAAGTGTGATTTCCTGCGGGATATTGTCGTCGCGAACACGTCCTTGTGCAATCTTACGGATGGCACGTTCAGACTAAGCATTATAAATTTCCCCTGCAACCTTATCATGCGCCGTGGAACCGTCCTCGATTCCTTATTTGTGAAACATATGGATAAGACTGAATGTCACAGCTACAACCAAAATTCACAGGGTGTCTTAAGCTATCCCTAAGACGACTTGAAGGCGAAAGCCCAAGTGCCGATGCATTAAAGACGGACACATGACGTACATATCCCCCTTAATTCGTTTAGTCTACTTCGCTTAGTCATCCCTCTTAATTCGCTTACTCATGCTCTTAATTCGCATAGTCATCCCTCTTAATTCGCTGAGTCATCCCCTTAATTCTCTTTTTCACCCATGTTCAGCATCCATCTTGCTTTCGTACAGGGGTATGGGCCATTGTTGATGATGATAGTGTTTGCACCTTTCATGTTGTACCTTTTGATCAAGGACTTTGAAGGTCGACTGAACGATGAGACATACAAGGTTTTCGCCTTTATAAGTGTGCCATCATTGACGAGCTGTTGATGAACATTTTGATAGTACTGAATACGATAAGGCAGGTGAAATGTTGGATGACTAGTTAATGGCAATGACAAGTGAAACAAATAACTCTTGATAAATTACTTAAATGTGAGAGGGTTTCCAGTCAGGCCGCACAAATACCAATCGTGCTGAGAGTACATTGAAAAGTTAAACAGTGCGTGTTCCTTCTTTTATTATTTATTTTGTCTTCACTCTCATCTATATATGTCTCTAGCCCAAAATGAACTCGGATATGCTTTTGTAGTCAGCTTTTTCGTTATCAGCCAAAACACGGACTGATAAAGACGCCTCGGCACTCTGCAATGTGTTCAATTACTGTACGAAACCAGGTAAAGCCTTAGGTATAACAGGTGGGCTTTTCGCAATCCCCCTACTTGCGCAATTAACTCCAGTGCCGCACATCAACTGATATTGAACTTTGCTAAAGTGGTAACAGTTTTGACCCCGCGCATGTTGCGCATTACGTCTTGAGCTGTCGAAGAGTAGAAGTACATGGGCGAATACGCGGTGAATGAATGGTCAACACCTCCTGCGGTCACATTCACATTCCTGTGATGCGGACACCTAGCTTACTTAATCAATACAGCAAATTACACAATGATTTCTCTTCGCTTATTTTGTTTTCGGCTCTCTCTCCCTCTGTCATCGCATGATACAGTATTCTGAAACTTAGTAGAGGGCATGCCGCCCGCGTCACAGATGTCACGTCTCATTAAGGGCTCGCGAATGCCGCTGCCAGTTAATGAACGCGATCCCATGCCTGGAAGGCTCACGATGAGGCACGCCGGTAGCGAGGCCAAGGTGTCGCCGATGGAGGCGTTTCGGATTCGTCGCTCTCATTGCTGCATCAGCCGCGCGCATGCATAATGAGACGATACAGGCGAACGCGATACTGCGCAGCAAATTTGTCAAGTGGTTGACGTAATCAAGGTCAACGTTCATGGCGTCCTGTCGCTCCTATCGCTTAGCGCGTTTAAAAATGGATGGTGACATACAAGCTCAGTTTGATGCTCAACTTTCACCGCGGCAGGCCTCCAGGGGCTAAGAAACTTTGAAAATTAATAAGGTCTTTAAATAAAGATGCCGCCTCCTTTCTCGCGGCGGCATGGATCAATCTATGTGGGCTTCTCTTACTTCTGTCCCTATTTATTTATTTATTTATTTACTTACTTACTTGCTTGCTTGCTTACTTACTTTACTTTACTTTACTTTACTTACTTACTTACTTACTTACTTACTTACTTACTTACTTACTTACTTACTTACTAGAGGTGCAGATTATGCGAAAGTGTAGAATATTTTGCTTTGCTTTTTGCTTTTGATGAGAGCTTTCCCGCGAAAAGGGAGTAGGTGAACTTGTGGGCGAGACATTCTTACCATATATCGAGTCACTTTTCAGGAGTGCACTGGGGCTTTCTATGCGGAAGTAGAAGTGCAATGAGATTGCCTGCGCAAACTGCGACATACCCTTACAAAAATGACTTTAGACTGTCTATAGAAAGTCTATTAACTTTTTATAGACGACCTTGCCTTTATATAGATTTGGACTTTTGTTGATGCAAAGTCTATAGACTGTCTGTAGACAAAAGTCGATGAAGTTTTTATTTATTCTTGTCTATTCGCAGTCTATAGACAGTCTATAGAAAAAATTCGATATGGTGTTCGTTTCTTTTTTGTCTGCTTTCCCACAACACACACCTATAGACAAAAGTCGATACTGCCTGTACTTATTTTTCTCTGTTATTTGTCTATAGACTTTCTATAGACGAAAGTCGATAAGAATTCTATTTCTTTTTGTCTATACGCACTCAATAGACAGTCTATAGAAGAAAGTCGATAAGGTGTTTGTTTCTTTTTTCTCTACTTCCCCTCTGTAGACTACCTATAGACAAAAGTCGATACAGGCTCTATTTATTTTTCTCTGTTATTTATCTATAGACTTTCTATAGACGAAAGTCGATAAGATTTCTATTTCTTTTTGTCTATTCGAAGTCTATAGACGGTCTATAGAAAAAAATTGATAAGGTGTTTGTTTCTTTTTTGTCTACTTTCCCACAACAGACACCTATAGACGACAGTCGATACAGCCTCTATTTATTTTTCTCTGTTAGTTGTCGATAGACTTCCTATAGACGGAAGTCGATAAGAATTCTATTTCTTTTTGTCTATACGCAGTCTATAGACAGCCTATAGAAAAAAAGTCGATAAGTTGTTTGTTTCTTTTTTCTCTACTCCCCCTCTGTAGACTACCTATAGACAAAAGTCGATACAGGCTCTATTTATTTTTCGCTGTCATTTATCTATAAACTTTCTATGAACGAAAGTCGATAAGATTTCTATTTCTTTTTGTCTATTCGCAGTCTATGGAATGTCTATAGAAAGAAGTCGATAAGCTGTTTGTTTCT
The DNA here is from genome assembly GCF_050947875.1 of Dermacentor variabilis. NCBI lineage: Eukaryota > Metazoa > Arthropoda > Arachnida > Ixodida > Ixodidae > Dermacentor > Dermacentor variabilis. The sequence goes on from NC_134568.1 coordinate 86,158,026, forward strand.
TTTTTGTCTACTGCCCCTCTATACATATACCTATAGAAAAAAGTCGATGCAGTCTCTCTTTATTGTTCACCCTTCGTTTTTAGACTGCCTATAGACGAGAGTCGATAAGGTGTATATTGCTTCTTGTCTATTCCCACTCTACGTAGTTCTTCAAACACGCACATGCATACATTCACACACACACACACACACACACACACACACACACACACACACACACACACACACACACACACACACACACACACACACACACACACACACACACACACACACACACATATATATATATATATATATATATATATATATATATATATATATATATATATATATATATATATATATATATATATATATATATATATATTGGTGCGCGACCGGGCGCTCGATTCACGTTGCGTGTAATCGCGGGCTTCTTCGCGCTCGAAAAAACCCTTCTATGGAGCACGCGTTGAACAGTAAACTGTATTGGGAGTTTATAATGTTGCTTTACAATTTTACGATTGAGCATTTTTATCTAATTAAAATAATAGAGAAATTAATCAACACTCATTACCTAATCGGGGGAATGCAAAAAAATAATCTGAGTGTCTCCAAGCAATGGCAATCAACATTACCTTGGTTCTCTCCAGCTACGTAGCATTTGCATATCTTAGAACCTGACTCAAATTAAGTGAAACACCCCGTATACTTTGCAATTCGAATTACTTTCCACGGTTTCCTATATCAGGCCATAGAGTGAAGGCCATAAAGTGGGACGTCACCAATGGTCATGTGAACTTGCGCGAACAGCCCGTATACCGATTGTGGTAAGGCGTAAGATGAAGCATAAAACAGCTGATACTGTAAAATTCTTATTGCTTCAGGTTTACAAGGCGTCTATAAATTGACAATAGAGAAACATCGTTAATCTGGGCCCAACCCGCGTACGCTGTAACCAAGCGCCTGCAGGTACCGGTGGATAATACGGAGCTGCGTTTGATATAAGCCACTGAAGTATACAACTGAGGTTGCTGTAGAGCCTATTTGTAGACTTTAGTATACACATAGTGTACTTCCGCATTTGTTGACCACATGATATGATCTGCGTAGCCGCTCTCGGCAACTCCAAGGCAGTCTTCACAGTTGTCATAGCATCACTTTTGCGGCAGTAGAATAAAGAAAGCGAAACGCCAATCCAGTTATGATAATAGGTGTTATGAACGCCAACTTCAGCTACGAGTGGATTCCAAACAGGCATCAAGCTAACAGCGCAGAGACTCGTAATATTTGCAACTGACAACGCCGAATTTGTGAGTGTGCGATGAACCGATGTCGCGCATGTGGTGTGCGCGTTGTGTGTCGTCCGATTCTCAGATACTTTTCACGTTGTCTTCATATCTCGGCTGCATCACTAACATCTGGCGGTTTTTTGTTGACTGATATCCTGCACTATAAACTCTTCAAAGTTTCTCATTCACTTAAAATATGTGCCAAATTCTCTGAGCCCACCCAGTATTTCGCCGGCGGTATTCCTGCGCAACCACGCATATGAGTACCTCAATCCTGTACTGATTGCATTGACCGATCATCGGAACGGAAAATTAGCACTAACATACTGCGGGCATCACATTCGGTGGTACGCTTGGAGATATGCTACAAATGCGCTGTATAACTCATCGTCGCTGGCGATAGTGCGTCTGAAGCGTCTGAAGGGCCCTGTAACGGTTTTTTACAAACAGTGCATTCATCCATCCACACGATAGCCCCCACAGCGTTTATAATACAACCTGCCAGCGCATTTCCTTCGTCCATGAAAAAAGATCAAAGATAGAAAGCAACCCGTTCCGGCGCGCATGGCGCGCAGAGAGAGAAACAGACATAAAAAACGGAAAAGGCGCTCACACTCCTCGGAGTGCGCACGCCCCGCGCGCGGAGCTCCTGCGCATGTGCGGAGCTCTTGCGCATGCGCGGCGGTGCGCCGTCTGTCCGCGTCAATTTCAATTCTCAACGAGTGCGGCAGGCACGTAAACGCTTGCAGCGGTGCGCGGTGTTTGCCTGCACGTTGGTGTCTGTGTATGCGTGTCTTCTTTGAGGCATCGCACGTCAACTACACTGAACGGTAAGCTTTAGCAAAGATGTTTTGCGTCAATAGCTCATGGTTATGTGAGCGCATTTCGTAGCGCGGACCGGCTGCATGTAGCGCAGGCGACTCGGGTATAGTGTCGGTTTGTCGTTGACATGATTTGATAATGCGCTCTTGTTCTCGCTTCTACTATACGGAATGTTTTACGGCGAGCGATCGCTCGGGCTTGTTGATTTTAGCGTTATAGTGTAGGTGCGTAAAAAAGGAAGTACACCATGTTTTAACTTGATACTGAGCTGCCACTAAGCAGAATGTGTGTGTTGGGCAGCCAGTGTGGTAGATCTCATTTCGTGGCGCTCGATCCGGCCGCGATGAATACTGCGCCGCATGTGTAGTGAAATTCTCGTGACACGCTTTACGTATATATCTCGAAATTGTGTTCGTATGAATTTTCAAACAGACACGTATAGTCGAATAACTGCTGGCGTACTCGGATGAAAGGCCGTGTTTGCGGGGCATGCATCAGCAGTGTGTGCGCTGCCGTTTTCGTATAGTTTAAAAGTAGCAGTATTTTTAAGGTTCCTGGCAACCAATCTAAATAATTTTGGGAAGTTACTGCAAGCAAAACACGAGACTTGAAGCAATATCTAGCAGAAATATATAGATTCACCCAATCTTTTTATATTCAGCCACAAACGCTTTTGGAGCATGAAACCTGCGTTAAGCTCAGTCACTCGCAGCTTCGAAAATTAGCTGAAAAAATTAGAGAACAATAAATTAGTCGCTCCGGGAAGCACCTTTACACGTTTCAAACTGAAGGCATTTCGTTTGACGGTAGTTGGAAGATTTTTTTTTTTTGTGATACCCTCAAGGTACATAATTGTACATTGCAGAGGGGAGGGGCGAGAATACATTCGAAGAGTGAAAAATGCAGGATTAGTTCAAGGAATTTCCAACGAACCAAGGCAATATAAAAAAGTAGTAATACATTCATAACAAATATCAGAGGCTTACATAACATGAAAATACACAAAGAATACACTTTAGCAAGCAGACAATGTTCACGAATAAGTACATAATCATGCCTTTTGCTACCATACATTATTTTATGTTGATTAGTGCATTCTTAAAACGAGTGGGGTCACTGATGCTTACTAATGATGTTGGTAGGTTATTCCAGTCGACTGAAGTCCTAGGAAGGAATGATTGTGAGCACGCGACGGTGTTATGACGGGGTACGTTAACTTTATGTAAGTGGTCACGACGAGCCGAATAATAAGGCGCAGGTTGGATCCAAAGAGGGCGAAGAGATGCGTTGTGGTACTAGATTTTATGAAAAAGGGAAATACGTGATTCTTTTCTGCGAAGAGATAATAATGGAATTTGAAGGGTTCTCTTCATTAATGTAACACTAGCAGTGCGATGGTAGTTAGCTAAGATGAAACGAACCGAGCGATTTTGCACCGATTCGATTTCCTTAATTAATGTGATCTGATGAGGATCCCAAACGGATGAGGCATATTCTAATTGGGGGCGGACGTATGTCGTGTACAACAGCCGTTTTAATGAAACTGGCGCAAGCGAAGAATTTCTCTTCAAATATCCTAAGGAGCGGTTAGCTTTAGATATTACTTACTGTACATGCTGCTTCCAAGAAAGATCGCTAGTTATATGAATGCCAAGATAACGGTAGCATGTAACGGATTGAAGGGGGCAGTCATTAAGGGCGTAGGTGGGGCAAGTTGTGTTAGAACGAGAAATCCGCATAGATTTGCATTTATTAATGTTGAGTTCCATGCACCAAGTGAGGCACCAGTTAGATATGTTATTTAAATCGGATTGAAGGGTAGCTATATCGGATGCATTAGTTACTTTTCGATATATAACGCAGTCGTCAGCGAATAAACAAATTTTTGAGGAAATGTTATCAGGTAAATCGTTAATATATATTAAAAATAAAAGAGGACCAAGAACAGACCCTTGTGGAACACCGGATTCAACTGGAGCTGCGTGAGATGTGGAGTCATTAGTTACAACAAATTGGGAACGAGAAGAAAGGAACGATTGGATCCAGCTGAGTACTCCCGGGTCAATGTTGAGTGCGCTTAGTTTGTGTAGTAGCAGTACATGTTTCACTTTTCAAAAGCTTTAGAAAAATCCAAAAATATGCAATCAGTCGAAAAACCGCTATCAAGATATACATGTATGTCATTAGTGAAAGTTACCAGCTGGGTCTCACAAGAAAAAAATTTGCGAAAGCCATGTTGACTGTTAGAGAAAAAATTATTTTCTTCAAGAAAGTTGACGAGGTTAGAAAATATGATATGCTCCATAATTTTGCATGGTACTGAGGTAATCGATATGGGCCTGTAGTTAAAAGGATCTTGAGTTTCGCCAGATTTGTGGATAGGAATAATCTTTGCTGTTTTCCAGTCATGAGGCAAGGATGAGGACAGGTACGATTGTGAAAAAATGCTCTCTAAGATGATAGAGGAATACTCACTAGTATTTTTTTAGAAATTTCATCGTGATTTCGTCTATTCCACAAGAAGACGTAAGTTTAAGAGTGTCTATTATTTTTTTTATGCCAGTAGAGTTAAAAATTACGGGATCCATAGGAAAAAAATTGCACCATGGCAGCCTAGGAAGGTCGTTATCATGTGCTGAAGGAGTGAAAGCTTTTATAAATACATTATTTAAAATCGTAGCGCAGTGCTGCCGAGGTATAGGCTCACCGGAAGACGTGCTAAGTGATATGATTTTCAATGCACTAGGCCTTACTACATTCCAGAATCTTCTTGCATTATTGATGAGCATGTTCGGAAGGGTATTATTGAAAAAAGAAAATTTTGTATTCTTTATCGCAGATGAGTAGGCCGAGGCAGCTTCTTTGTAAGCAGACCATTTAGCCTGGCTTTCCGTCCGCTTAGCGGTGCGAAAAAGACGTTTTTTTTTCTGTTAGATAGGCGTTTCAAAGATTTAGTATACCATGAAGCATTGTTATTCGAAAAAACGCGCCTCTTCGGAATAAACTTGTTAACAAGATCGTGAATTTTTCCTTTGAATATATTCCAGTTAGTATCGAGTGAGCGCTCAGCAACTTTAGGCAGGTAATTATCAAGGAAAAGAGCAAGTTCGTTGTTGAAAGCGGTGAAGTTGCCGTTTTTATAATCACGAATGGTTTTAATACTGTTTTGGGACGGTATGATTGCCAAGCTAATGAAAAAATGCAAGACGTCGTGATCACTCAAGCCGGGTGAGTGTGTAACCTTAGATATGATATCTGTTGATGATGTTAAAACAAGATCTAAAAGAGATGATGTGGTGTTCGTTACACGTGTAGGGGAAGTAACTACCTGAACCAGGTTGAAATCAGCACATATCTCTACAAAATGCTTTGATTCTGCGGAAGTTGTATTTAGTAAAGGACACGTGCTTGACCAGGAAATATTCGGGAAGTTAAAATCGCCCATAAGTAATATTGGCGTTCCGGGGAAGCGAACACTTACCTGGCACAAGCAATCGTACATGCTATCGCAAAACGTAGGGGCTGATGATGGTGGTCGGTAACAAACACCGATCACAACTTTTTTGAAATTTACAGAAATGCAGCACCATACACATTCAATGTTACATGATATGGCTACAGGGAAACAGTCAAAGCATTCATTAACAGCAATTAAGACACCACTGCCTAGTGTGTTAGCGCGATCAGTACGGTAAATATTATACTTTTTATTGCAGTAGAATAACTCCGAGTTTGTTACTTTACTCGTCAACCACGTTTCGGTTAATGCAATTATGTCTGCATCACAATCATTTATTAGGCTACAGAGATCATCTTTTTTAGGTAAGAAGCTACGAATATTAGTAAAAAGAACCGGTAGTCTTGATATTATAGGATCGAGGTCCCTACCCCTCGCGTTATCCTATGGGTGCGCTGTTAGAATATTTCGGCCTGATCTTAAGGATAGAACAGACGCCGTGGCATCATCTGAGGTACTACTTAACGGCTTCAATTCACAGACCTTTTGCTCAGTGGCGTCGTATACATAGCATTTTTTACCAATTAGTAGCTTGTTATATCTTAATTTAAATGGTAGATTCTGACTTTTTCCGTATTCGATAAGAGTTCTTCTGGCGCAACGTGTAGCGGGACTGAAATCTTCACTAACAGAGATACTCATTTCTTTTAGCGTGGGGCGGTTCGATAATATTTCCTCCTTCGTTTTATAGGCAGCAAAATTTACTATCACCGGACGAGACTTCCCTGGACTGAATCTACCAATACGATGTGCGCGCGATATGCTGTCACTAGTTATTCTGAGGCTTAGAGTGTTTGTTAGAATGTCCAGTATCTTTTCCTCCGATGGAACAGCGGATTCGGTGGCGATGTCCGTTAAACCATAAAAAAGTAGATTATTTCTACGAGAGCGGTCTTCCGCATCATCCAGTCGGGAGCGTAGAAATGCAGCGTCCTTTGCTATATTCCCCACCGCTTCACGCACGTCACCGAGTTCATGCTGCCATTTTTCAAAACTACCGGTCTGATTTTCTACCGTCGCAAGTCTTTCTTTAATTTCTGATATCGCTTCCGCCACCGTTTCCTGATGCCTTTTTAACTCTGTAATAGTGTCCAGCATCGCTTTTTGGTTATCCTCCATTCTTTTAGACCTTTGATTCAAATCGCGTAAGGTTTTGAGAACTTCGGATAATGTATCTGATTGTTGTTCTCTCGGAGGACCAGGATTACTCTCAACGTCACCGCACAAAAGCAATAACAAAGAACAAAAAGGACCAAGCACTGCTTCTGGACATGGAAGCACGATTATAAATGGATCGTCGGATTTTAGTCTTGATATGGAAAGGCAACTGACCTGTGGAATGAACAAAAAGATGCGTGAGGCCATCATTCCTGTCGTGCGTCCATGCCCACTGAAGATTTCGTTCGGAGCGCTGGCTTTAAGCTGACTCGTTATCGGCGCAGCCGAAGACGCTGAAGATGCGCAGTGCACATCAGGTGGCAAGTGACCAGTGACGTAACCACCCTGCCAGAGGAGGGCGGCAGCGTACGGAGACATGGAAGCTGGGAAAGCACCCGCCATCGCAGCTTCGTCGTAAGGGTCACGAACTGTACCGTTGCCAGTGAGGCACTGGTCGACAGGAAGCATCTCATTTGGTGGCAAGCAGCAGTCGCCAGGATAAGATGAGGCAGGTGAGGCAGATGAGGCAGATGAGGCAGGTCTCTTTTATAAACAGTGTAGCAGCAGAAGTTATCTTTCGGGCTATATGAAAAGCGTTAAGCGCCTTTCGATGCTTCGGCTTCATGCAGTTTACGTGCTGTTAATCACCAGGCAGCTGCTGGCGCAGATTCGCATTGTGCCAGTCGTGCTTCGTATGAAGCCCTTGTCGTGCGTAATAAGTGTTCCGGTTTTCATTACTGTTGCATGTAGTGCCGTCGTCTTGGACAGACTGTATACTATATGCGCTGTACAAAAGAAAGAAGAGCCAGATTATCCATTTGGTGGTCTTTTCTTAGTAGATAACGCACAGATTATTCATATAATTTAGTGGACATTGCATTTATTCTACCCTTATCAACACACCTAAGAGATCGTAACATGTTTTAGTTGATAAGTAATGTTATCAATACGCCTCCATTCATGTGCATTCTACTGAAAGTGTGGCAAATGTATTCATCTCGAAGTATGAGAAGGAGACATTGCAGACTGTTCGAAGCGGAAATAAATTGCAATTATTAACGTGATTGTTCAAAAATGCCGTCAGTATGCTGTGCTTGTTCGTTCGGCACGGGCATATTGCATTAACACCTAAAAAAATGTGCACAGTCGATCCAGCCGGGTATCTTCGTTTCAAGAATTACTATTATAGGAATAGTTTGGGATTCTCGCATTTCTTTTATTTTTATAAGTACACTGGTGTGTCACATGAACCTATCTTGAAACGAAACGTCCCGTTGCTGGCACCGGCGACCATGACAGTTGTCTAACTGCTTATCATACTCTGACACCAAGGACAACATAGGGGAAATTACTTGTGCTTAATAGGTGAAATGAAGAAACAATAAATTATTGGAACTTAAAGTGGGTGAAAAAACAACTTGCCGCAGGTGGAACCGAACGCACAACATTCGCAACAACATAGGGGAAATTACATGTGCTTAATTAAGACATGAAATAAAGAAACGATAAATTAATGGAAATTAAAGTGGATGAAAAAACAACTTCCCGCAGGTGGGAACCGAACCCACAACTTTCGCATGCGAAGGTTGTGCGTTCGGTTCCCACCTGCGGCAAGTTGTTTTTTCCTCCACTTTAATTTCCATTAAATTATCCTTTCTTTATTTCATTGATTAAGAACAAGTAATTTCCCCTATGTTGTCCTTGCTGTCAGTGTTTGTTGGCTTCTTATGATATGACTAATAAAAATCGGGCCCCTCGGTTCTTCTCGTTGCTTATCATACTGTAATATAACGAAACATCATAATGGTACTGATTCATATTGCCATGTAGTCTTTAGTCACAGGTAAACAAAGTTACGTCATTAAGAGTTACGGAATGAATTCCCAAGGGAAGGGAAGTGTAGCAGAGGGCGGCAGAAAGTAAGGTGGGCAGATGAGATTAAGAAGTTTGCAGGGACAACATGGCCAAAATTAGTACATGACCGGGGTAGTTGGAGAAGTATTGGAGAGGCCTTTGCCCTGCAGTGAGCGTAACCAGGCTGATGATGATGATAAAACAAAGTTAACTAGAGGCATAAGTGATGAGAGCAAATTATATAGAAAAATACTATTGAACCGTAAAGTTAACTGGCTGAATAGTTTTCCCTCACATTGTTGCATTTGCTTTATGTGTGTGTCTCTGTGTCCTTGTCTTCCGTGCTGTACTCGTGTGGCCATCAATTACGAACTTGCCCAAGCCCTTCTCAGCTTTATTAAACAAGGGATTCAAGTGAGTTGAATCTAATACTGCACGTCAAGTGACTGACGTGTTATTCGTTTTATCTATATATTATGGACTGGCAGTACTTGGCAAGCATTAAACCACAATATTTTTTATTGCACTTAAGCTGCGGGCGTCATAGATTGCCAGAAAATTTTCATGAAAACAGCCAGGGAAGGCTTGGGAAAAGATCGGAAAATTTTAAAATGGCCACATAGGTATGCTGTCTTGTTATATGTAATACAAAGTTTCCAGAGAATCTCTCTGTTAAATATATTTTTAAAACGTTTCACCTCATAAAAAGTTGAGGGAAATTGTTTCCATTTATTGAAAAAAAAAAAGAAAGTCAAGCATACTGACCAGGCATTTCTTACTCAATTTTTTTTGTGTTAACTAAGAGTCCTGAACCTCGAAACCCTAGAAAAAATTTTCATCTTTGAAAGCACCTTAAATAATTTACTGAGATAGAATTCATTCGAACTATACCATCAGTTCTGTTTCCTAGGAGGTGCATATCTGTCGTGCTATGACATAAAGTGCTCGTGTGGTATTTCGGGTGCTCGTGTGGTATACCTAACTTGGAAACCTGTTAGCATGCCCAAGAGGCCTCATTACCTGTAAGAAACTAAGTGACCATATCCATACAATCAATCCATCTGCCTTCTGTTGAATTTATGGCAAATGACCCATTCATTTAAGAGTATGAGAAAGACATTTAAATGTGTGTTATGCAATATAAATTACAATCTTAGGCATGACACTGTGAATACTCCAGTCACGTCTTCTGAGCATGTACCTCTGCACGGGCATACTTAACTACCAGCCAAAAAAATGTGTAGGTAGTCCAACTGGGTAACGTTTCAGCAATAAATATAGAGATCATTTGGGATAAGTACATTAATGCATCGTATATGAACTTGTCATAAAAGGGAACATACTGTTGCTGGCACGAGCAGCAGTTGTGACTGTTTAATTGTTTACCATACCGTAAAATAAAACATTGTATAAAGGTACTGATTTGTATTGGCAAGCAGCCCTTAGTCATAGTTGAACCGCATTAAGTATTTACTTAGATGGTTTGAGCAAATATATTAAGCTGCTTAGTGAACATACAAAGAATACACACTTGTTATTTTTGCCTCATATTGCTGCATCTAATTGTTTGCAGCATACACCTGCAGCACCTTTGGGACTAATGACACAAACGTGAAGGCCAGCATGTCCACCATGCTTGCCAAGGAGTAGTAGTGTAAATATTTAGTCTGTTTCCATAATGGCATAAGACATGCATTTTAAGGAATTCGTCTATTATATTGTGCAATAAAAACAGTTAATCTATTGCCGGTGAATTTGTTTTATTTTTTGCACTGCATGATTCAGCACTAAATTCTTTCTGTTTATGCAACATATATGAAAGTACAGCTGGTTCTGGAGCATTATTAATCGACTAACGTTAATGCATAAGTGCAAGATGAAAAGCAACAGGTGCACATGCATAAATACATTCAAAATTTTTTGTTACCACATGTAAACAAAAATGTAAACTAACTTGTAGATAGCCGATAGCTATGGAGTTATGGCCTTATACACACTTTGTAGACTTGTCTATAAAATGTCTGTCTATAGACTGTCTATAGATTAATGGAAATTCATGTTTGTTGGCAAATGCCTGCAGAATGTCATAGAAAAAAGTGTATTGGATTAGAAAGTTCTGTTTTTGTAGACTGAAGTCTGTAAAATGTCTATAGATAGTCTATAGACATTCTATAGACTTCAGTCTACAAACGTAGAATTTTAAGCCTATACATTTGTCCATAGACATTCTGCAGACAACTGTCTACAAACGTAAATTTTAATTAATCCATAGACTCTCTATAAACAGGCTATAGACAGTCTATAGACTCAGACATTTTATAGTAGACTAGTCTATAAAAAGTGTATGGCCATAAGTCTATAGACAGTCTATAGACAGTGTATAGTCTATACACTCAGACTTTTTATAGACTGGTCTATACAAAATGTATGGCCATAAGTCTATAGACTAGTCTAAAGAAATGTCTATAAACAGTCTATGGACTTCATAGACAAATGTCTATAGGCTATCTATGGACTTTCTATAGATATTTTTGTAAGGGTACCCACACGGCTCGTGTTTTTGCGGAAAGCGTGTAAAAAACTGTTAGGTTGCAGTAGGACACATCAGCAAAACGATGGTTAATAGCAGGATATCTGTTCTGCCACGAACGACCGGTTCTTGCGCAGTGCCGTTCAGGTCACTGCCTTTTCTTGGGGACTCCTGGAGCAAATGACATGTCTTTGTTACCACATACACAGGGTGCAAATTCTCAATGTGGAGTCATTGTGAACCTTTCAGGTTTGATGTCAGTGCGATTTCACTGATTCGTCGCTTCCGTTTTCCGTATGCACCAACTAGTTTATCTCCACTGCCGTGAAGCCTTGGCTATGTAGCTAAAGCTCCAGTTTCAATATTTACATCGACACAAAGAAGGATTCAGAGCCTACATGTACTTAGCGGCTACGGTGATGCACTGCTAAGCAAGAGGTCACGGTATCAAATCCCGGCCGTGGCGGTCGCATTTTCATGGAGGTGAAATGAAAAAAACGTCCGTGGTCCCGTGCATTGGAGGCGCGTTAAAGATCCCTGGGTGGTCGAAATTAATCCGGAGTCCCCCAATAGTGCGTGTCCCATAATCAAATCCTAGTTTTGGCACATAAAAGCCCAAAATTCAGAATCTGCAAGTAGACAATGATCGGGCAGTACACAGGTGTCTCAGACTTGAGCTCATGCCGCTCTCCTCATTCTACATCATTCATTTGCGACGATCACATCTGGCACTTTATACAGCCGACACCCGTTAACATCCCGGCCAGTTGCACACCTTCCGGGAGTATACGTAATAAAACAGTCAAGCTTAATTCCTACTTAGGGGTGCGGATGGCGTCACGAAATAATTTACGAAACGCAAGCCTGTATCCGTGTATAGCATCGTTCCATCTATAAATTTCTCCTACCTTCGAAGGAGAAATGTTATTCTCTGTCTCCACAATTTCTAGAACTTCTTTATACGTCGGTCACATCTTGTTCTTTATGTCGCAACCAAAATCCGCATTTCACATCTGTGCCGTGCTGTCGTGTACTGCATCCAAGAGCCCTCTTTCGAAAGCCTGAGCTATACCGAGTGATGGCTTTTTTTTTTTAATCGCCGTCGTGCATGCTTCAGCGGGTGACTTTTAGGCACTGTAATTTGTTTAACGCAATGAAGCTGAAGTTTTGGGAGGAAGTGAGAGCCGCGGCAGCCGCGGCGAGTCTGTGGCTCTTTACATAGCGCTGGTAGAATTTGGTAAAAACATGAGGGGCTCCGATCGCAGAGGGAGATTTGTCTGAAATCAATTCGGGGAGCAGCCCGTCTGGCCTGCGCAGAGATCTTCAAGAATAAAGCGAGAAAGATTATATCGCGTGGATGGAGAGGTATTCCATCAGTTTTGGGCTGCCATGACGTATAACGCTGAGTGATGTCGCCAGACTCGTGTATTGTCCTCGCGCCGTGAATGCAACACGAGAGCCGCCTAAGATTAACGACCGTCTGCCTTCCCGGTAGAGATAATCTCGAAGTCCGCCTGCGCAGGGAGAGGGTTCGCCGAAAATAGTTCCAGTGCGGGTAGGATCGCAACAGCAAATGAGTGCGCCCCATAATTCATTGACGAACGTTCCAGACGGCGTCGATGAAGATTTATGGCAGGTGAACTCCGCACGGCTTCGGCGTTAGAAATGCCGTCATGTGTGCGAAAAAAACAAAAACAAAAACACGCCATTTGTGCGTAGCTATTACTTTAGTAGCAACAATGTTTAACGCTGTAGAGAGTGAGGTATACTTGCTGCTAACGTTCTTTTCAGACGCCAAACTCATCTGGAGTAAACTCGATGAAAGCAAGAGAGACAAGAGAGTGATGCCGAACCAAGTCAAAAGTAAGCACGCCGAGTGGCAGGTGAGTTCGTTAGCCAGTAATTATATCCTGATTGAGGGGTCTTTTGAAGAAACAACTCACTTTTTCCATTACCTGAAAAGGAGAAAACTTATTCTTGTTTTTTGTTCAAAAACGGTCGCGATTCACGACTGAGAATATTGCTGTGACACTATATAGTTATGCGTTTATTGATGCACCTTGTCCCAAACTAGCTCTCGACGAGACTTCTTGACGATGGAGGAAGGTCGAGAAGCTGTTCCGAAGCCTCAAGCCTCTGTACCAGCGCAGTCTTTCTGCTAGCAACAGAGAGCCAGTCATCAATCATTCAATGAATGTCAGAGATGTTTAGAAATTACGTCTACTGAAGCACATCTGGAGTATATTGAGCTAAAATGCTTTATCGTAAGACGACGGATGCATGATGAGAACCAGGTTCGTTACCCGCCGTGGTTGCTCAGTGGCTATGGTGTTAGGCTGCTGAGCACGAGGTCGCGGGATCGAATCCCGGCCACGGCGGCCGCATTTCGATGGGGGCGAAATGCGAAAGCACCCGTGTACTTAGATTTAGGTGCACGTTAAAGAACCCCAGGTGGTCGAAAGTTCCGGAGTCCTCCACTACGGCGTGCCTCATCATCAGAAAGTGGTTTTGGCACGTTAAACCCAATAATTTAATTTTAACCAGGTTCGTTTTGTGGAGTCGCTAAGAGCTTGTTTTGTAATGCGATGGACAATACTCAGCTGCCCCAAACTTTTCGGAACATCACTACGTTTGTAGGCACCTTTTATAATACGCGTCTGGCGTTTCACATGTAGGCTACATAGTAAACAATACTAACATTATTATTATTCATCACAGAAGTAGTGCGCCTGTGACACAAAAAGAAATTGACTGTCCCTCAGAATCCCATTACTCGCCGACAAGCAATGGGCCATTCAGCAGGCCCGCGAAGCGGCCGCCAGGTGCTCCCTGTCCGTCCCTACGTGGGAGACGCCCGCTATACGCGCTAAGCGCTTCCTGCAGGACCACAATAAAGTTTTCCAGTCCAGCCCAGTGTCACGCACAGCGTTCCAGTGCTTGCATGCCAGGCAAGTGTGCTTGTCTTTTCACCCTCCGAAATATCGAAGCACGGCTAAACGGCACATCTCTTTCCCTTGTAACAGGCGCGTTAAGTTGTATAACACGGTCCTATTACTATGACTACTCGAAATGTCTAAAATAGCTGGATTCTAGACGATTTTCATAAACAGCAATTCTTGGAGCAGAGCCTTATGCGCAGGGTCAGAAAGCATTGCGCGCATTACTACAGTTTGAGCAGTCGGCTGGCGTTGCCTTTAGAGGCTATTCTTAGGTGTAATTGTCACCCCTGCGTATGCGCCCAACTAGTGTGCTCCAGACAAGCCAACTCTCCTAAGCAAGCTGTCTCCAAACAAGCTAAACACGAGTGCGTATGGCGAGCTTATTTATTATTTATCTCTCTCGTCCAGCCCTCGGTAGAGTGCTGGACGATGGGCATTCAATTGAGTAAGGTACAGCTTTCACTGCAGCTGCCATCCGAAGTAGTCCATGGTTCTGCACGAACTAGAATGAATGCGCGCTTGCGGCCAGACAGAAGACGACAAGAAAGCCAACTTATTTTTTCTTATCTTTCTGCACTCCTAGCAATACTCGAGGGAATTACAGCGACGTGCCCTCGAACAAAGCGGCGCAAATGGATGGGTGAATGGCGATTTTTGATAACGCACCTCGTTTTTTCACAAATAACTTCTTATCGGATGGGATGTTCTTTTTTAAGCAAGCGAGAACAGGTGTTTTTATGTTTTCTGATGCTCCTTGCTGACCAAATCTTCGAAACACCGTCAAGGAACAGGCACCAAACTTTGCACACTGGTTGAAGCGTCTTGTATTGATTTTCGATTATCTCTTTCCCTCCAAGATCCATCGAAACAATTGATATGGTCCAAGTTCGCCACCTATTGTCTCGAAGAATGAATGGGCCATTACGTTGCCACAGTCGCTTCTGGTGACAAAATAGTCAAACGTGCGGAGCTTTCCGGTAAAACGTTCAAGACTCTCGTTGTCGTGTCAGTGATTTACTTTTACCTTCCTAATACGGGGTATAATTTTATGTACTTAGAGCGACATGCTGTGTTTTGAGTTCTCAATGGGGTCGTTTACGGATCAACTACTACATTAAATTACGGTGGTCTTCGTAGTTTCCAAGACTAACTTTAGGACACATTTACATTAAAACAATCAACTTCGTCAAATGTTAGTAAATTTTCTAACGCTTAAGTTTGAGCAATGTCTCATCTCGGCACCATAGGTTAATTGGAATTTGTAGCAGTAACAAAGGGCCTGGGTTACGCAGCGGGCACTTAGAGAGGCTCCGAGAACTCTTAAAAACAGGTGTTGCTTACGAGCAAGCAAAGGAAGTTCCCTTGTAGACTGGGAAGCCTTGCCCGCGAAGTCATTACCAACAATGCCACAATAATTCCGAAGCCACTGGAAGATGATATCGCGGCTTTTTTGCACAGCATGATGGTTCTTTTCTCTAATTTCCGAATACCATGTCATAATGTATACTGTGACGTGAAGCGCATTTGGGGCCCTAGTGTGGTACTTTTGAGTCACAGAGCACGACCCATTTCTGTGCTAGTCACGTAGTTTGTTCCGGAACGGAGAGCTGAGAATTCTCACACTGTGGACGTCGTTGTGCGTGACATCTTCAATTTCATTGTGAGAATTTTCGCTGGAAAAACAACGGGCTGCAGTTAAGCTGGCAGGCGAGGTAAAACCATCAGTATTACCCAGCATGCGGAGTCCGTATGTTTTGTGGAGTAATATCAAAGGTACTCCAAAGCCAAAGTGGCTATGGTAGTGCGGTGCTGAGCTCGAAGTCATGGGTTCGATCCCGGGTGCAATGGAGGCGCATTGCACGAACGCTCATGTACCGTGCGTTAGGTGCGCGTTAAAGAACTCCATGCGGTCAAAATTAATCCGATGTCGCTCACCATCGCACGCCTCGTAATCAGATCGTGGTTTGGCACCTAAAAACCACAGAATTTAATTTTTTACTGCAAAGCCAGTGACGAATGCTCTGCTTTCTTAGTGATACGGGAATAGCCAGGTACAAAAGGGGATATGAAGGACAAGTTGACTGTACACTCCCGTGGTGAGCGGCTATCACTCTCTGTACGCTGCAACAGGTAGGGTGTGATGAGATGATACGATATGCGACGGCGTCATTGCTAAGCGTAAACTGTTTGGTAGGTTTCGTTCATGATATCGATGATAAAGAAAACAACCCTACGTTGTATATATATTTGCGGTTAAGTATAATAAAAAAATTCACTGATGATTACGACGCTCTCTAATGCGAAATTTGCTCTCTATACGTGAAAAAAAAATGCTCTCTGCACAAGAAAGAAGCATGAATGTCAATATTTTGTATTATGATCATATAGGTAAACGGTTTTATGTCAAGCTGCCTAGAGCAGCTTTCAGTCTGGAAGACCTTCCAGTTTCTCTGGGGAAAATAAACATCAGCATCATTATTATTATTCTATAGGAAGAGAACGCTGTGAGTAGCGTGGCTGGCACGGACAATCTGTCTCGTGCGTCACATTGCAAACGGACTGAACGGAGCGAAATGTGGCGCGACTGCCTCGCTAATCAGGAAACGCGAGAGGCAGCGTGTGGGTGACGCGTGGGCGCGATTCACAGCAGCCGCCGCAGACAGACCGACTCTATTGCAGCGCTTTGTTTGCATGTATGGTATCGGAGGACGCGCTCTCCGAATGACTTATCGATGGCATCATTGATGGACAGACGACGCGTGCTACTCTGGCGCCATCTCGTAGCGGTCGTTGTCGCAGAGCCCGTCTTGCATGGTGCTACGCTTTTATTTTCTCACGCATTCGCCATACGCTCCTCCTCCGCTTTCCTCCTCGCGCTGTCTTCGCTATCACCGTCTTTTATCCTGCGCGTTCGGTTTGATCCTTCGCTGTGCTTTTTCGCTCGGTTACGCCGAGGTACGCCGACGCTCAACGCAGGAACGCACGCCTAAGAGCTGCGCTCTAAAATATAGGCAACTGCAAATATAACCTGAGTACTGTGACATTGCAACTTGGTCTGCGCTGAACAAAAGCACAAGTAAAGCGTTGTTCCAATAAAAGAAGGGAAAACAAAAGTAAAGGAGGTGCGTGGTTTCTACGTTGAGCTCATAATTACTGCCCAGATACCACTCACCTCAGGCTAGCTCCTTATTTTGCCTGCTTTCTGTTTGCTTCTTTCCCACAGCCTGTCAGGTCCCGTTTCTGTTGTCCAAGAATCCAGAACCTAAGACGTGCGCAGCCATGACATGGAGGGTTGAATATAACGAAAGCTCGAGTACCCCGCAATTACCACGCGCTTAATAAAATTGCGACAACAGACCCCGAACCCCGGAAACGACGTGCAAACAAAGCAGTGGAAATTGCTGCCTGCGAAAATAATGAGCTTTGCTTGCTTCTTTACGCCGTTCTGTTTAATTTATATCCAGGCTGCGGTAGCAGAATTTTGAAAAGTCGTGGCTATTACATTGGCGTCAGAAGCTTTCTTTTTTTTTCTTTTTTTCACACGAGACTTACTCAGCCCATGTTTCGCCAAGAACTACATGTCGCTTCAGTTACTCCGTAGAAAATAGGCCGTCATTATGCGGGTGCTTAAGCTAGGCCTGCTTAACCGAAAATTGCGTATGACAAGCGGAACGTCCTTTAGCACGCCAATTATCAAGTAAAGCGTCTTTCGAAGCGTGACATGCTAGCAGCAAAAAAGAAAAAGAGAAGAAAAACGAAAGAAAAGGGGAAAAAGGTAAAGGAGAACAAAAAAAGATTCGTATTTCCGGGTGAAAAAAAAATTCAGTGAAAATGTACGATAAATGCGAGAGGAAAGCGTTATCCACGATTTAAATCGCATTCGCCACATTGAAAAATGTTGAGAAGCTCTCTCGACACACGTCCTGCCTCTTCCAGGAGTGAACCGCAACAACTGATGGTGGTCGGGAGTCGACCACAATCAGTTGTTTATATGTATGGTCGGTTCCATAGATTCCATCCATATATATATATATATAGATATATATATATATATATATATATATATATATATATATACACCTTACTTCAGAAACCAGCGTCTTCCGATGCCTTCCAGTGTGAAACCAGAGCGATTTTTGACACTGGATCGCAATGGGGACGCTGGCGCTCGCTGGGAGTCACTGGGACACCGTCGCATCGCGGCTCACGCAAGAGGCCGCGTTTCTACCAGAAAGCCCGCTTTCGTGCATGGCATTCGCGGCCAGCGTTCCCGGTAAACATTACGGTTAAATACGCTCCAGTTGCCGGGAAGCGTGAGAAGCAGTCAGTGATCTTTGAATGCTATCTTGTTGAAGTTTACTCAAAATAGGAAAAGTACACAGGAAATATTGTACAGGACATCGGAATCCCAAGCTCAAGGCTAGTTGGGATCCATGCTAGTTATTATTCACAATCATATCGACAATACCACAAAGTATAAATAAATCATATGTACATAAATATTCAATTATAAACAAAAGGCAGGATACGTGTAATAGCTACGAGAAACACACAGAAAGGAATTTGTATTTTGTAACTGTGCATTGCAAGTGAGAAAAAAACAGATATGTACACCAGCGAGATGAAAACCCTATGCAGATAATAGTAGTGAGTGATAATGGTATTCCAATGATATTAAAAAAATGGCTTGTTTTACTTCCGATGGTAAGCTGTTCCATAGGAGTGCTCCAGTGCTGTTTAATTTTCTCCTTCCATATACATTATGCATTTTTGGAAAGAGAAAATTTCCCTTAAGTGCGCTGCGTTTATTGCTTCTGGAATGTCCAAATTTGATAAACTCGAAGGGTTATGATATTATAAGTACTCAATGTAGCTTTAAAATTCGGTAATAAATTGAAACACAGTATATTTAAACTTTGAAACAGCGGCATTGATTTAGCATTGTAATCCGAAAAACTCATAATTTGCAAGGCCCTTTTCTGAAGAAGTACAATAGGTTCTACATATCAAACGTATGTGTTACCCAAGATGCAATACAGTGGGATAGATGGCTGTGGAATATGCTAGAGTAAATTGCTCTCAGAATGGCAGTGTCGATTTAATAACGACATTTGTACAGCATAAAACAAGCTTTGCTTAACTCCTTACACAGTAATGCCATGTGAGGCTTCCAGTGAAGATTCTCATCTAGTGTGACACCTAAGTATTGAATTGAACTCACCCGCTCAATTATATTATGGTTTAGAGAAAGCGAATGGCATTCTCTTAGCGGTGCTTTCCACGAAGAAGAGAATAAACTCTTAAAGGCGAAACTTAAGCGTCCCTTAATTTTTTTTTTATTAATCTGGCCACAATGAGGGCTCTTTGCTCAGAAGCAGTCGATGCTTACATTTCGTGCGCGTTCACTGCACTTCTTATGTCAGTGGCTGTGACGTATTTCTGTAATGGTTTTATATTTGTTTACAAGCGATGACGCAACCGATGAATACTAGTTGTCGCATTGTTGTGCCGTCGACGCAAAATAAGCAAACCTAGCAGTCATTCGGACGCGTTCGATGACGGAACCCAGGGATATTATGGCAGCGATAATAAAGTGTAGGCAATATTGTGCGTCCAGCTTCCCTAACGTACTAAAAAATCATAGTAAAATGATTCTGACGCTGAAGTACGCACATTTTGGCATTCGCCAAGGACCTGCGCCGAGATCTTTCCCTTACACCCAAGGTCTGTTGCAGCTCGAGGTAGCGTTTAGGCCTGCATGCCCATTGATGAGTACGTCTGGTAGTATGAATGAACGCAAAAGGGTTTATTTTACAATATTAACGCTAGCTCCAGATACGGAAGCCCAATCTATGTCGGAGTGTATTAAATGTCTGAGTTCACATCAGTATGCGTCATCACCCGCTCACACACCAAAGGTCTTCGCTTTTAGAACAGTCGTCTTCCCTAGGAGACTAGATTAGGGAATCTGATGACTATGTCTCGGCCACTCACTATCGTCGGATTGGTCAAAACATCCATAACATGTTGACGAGCCGTTCCGCCGGACTCGACCTCCCATCTAGATCCCTCACCCCTGCATACAAGGCAACCACGTCACAAAATGGGAAACTCAAGTCGACGCTGTTCTCACGATAGCCTTTGACGTTTGCCCCTGTCAAAAATTAGTCGAGCTTGTCAAGGTCAGGTTCACGTAGAGGGGTCTTTGCGGTAGTCACCGCTACCACGGAGGGCGGCAGTTGTTGTCGCCTCGAAGTGAGCTCCTTTGTTTGCGCGTTAGAGTTTATATCGGACCTCGTCGCCGTCTAGGCGCGCGCTGATTGAAAGCATGGCCTCGCGGTAAACGTCCAAGTAATTTCCATCGCAGTATTGAGACGTAACAGACTTCTACGTTGTCGAGAGATCCGACCTGAGGGTAACCAGCTGTCAGGTTATCCAAAACGTCGGTGTTCAGTCGCGACCTCGGGGATTGTTCTAGAAGTGATGACTGACGGTTCAGTGCAGCTTCAGGTCCCAGCCTTCGCTTCGTTGTGACCGTTTCCCTGGGAATATGCAAGCACACACACACTCTGGTCATCGTGCCCGAACGACACGCCCACCGGACGCCATGATCCTCGCATCGGTTTACAAAGTTCTACCTCCGTCTCTGTCTCTCTGTTCCTCTTGTCGTGGTCAGCCCTCTGCAAGTCAGAAATCAGTTGCCCATGACATCAATAGCCATACGTAAAGAACACATTAAAACAAAATGGCAGTGGCTTAGCTCGGCTATGCCAGGATATACGCAGCGAAAGCTAAGGCATAGCATGATTAGCCTTCGTTAATCTTGATTGCAAGTCCAGGTTAGTCTGGCTGTCTAGCTATGTTGCGGCGTTTAGCCAATCGTTCGGAACGCTGTTCGTCTGTTTCCTGGGCGATTCGTTTCCTCTTCATCTGGTTCCGATGGCGATTCCAGGCCTCCTCCTGCTTATCAGAATTGTCGCCGTCCGTACTGCCGCCTGAACTGTAATTGTGGCGCACGCGAGCTCTCCTTTTCAATCCTCCGACATGTTATCAAGCATGCGACGTAGCTGGCGAAGCGAGCGGAGGCGAACACAATGCCGAGGAACGCGGTGTGACGTCATGGGCCTCATCGGAACAGGGCCACGGCGAAATCGCAAGTTCACGGCCAGTAAAGCTTTCGCCTTCAAAAAATTACCCGGAGTTCTTCGCTTAAAATCCCCGGCGCAGACCGTCTGCATCTTTATTCTGGCTCCCCTTCCTATACTAAACCTCGAAGTTGTATTCCTGAAAAATGAGATTCCATTCAGCAGCCTCCCGTTTTTTTTTTACATGTCCTTCAGCCAGGGAAGCGAACAGATGGCTCTCGATCATGAATTTCGTGCCTTGAATATAGCTTCCTAGCTTTTGAATGGCCCATACCATGCACAAACTCTCTTTCTGAAAGGTGCTGACGTGCCTGATGTGAACTCAGACAACACGCTTTCGGCCCTTCTGGGCTCAAAAATAAGCCAGTCTAACGAAGCAGAATCACTGTATAATTCAGATTTCGCGTGAGTACTTTGAAATAAACCGTTTTTCGTCTGTACAGTGTCACCACAAGAAGCGATGAGCGCCGATGTGACACGTTATTGATCTTTCTCACCGCGATCCTCTGGACGCTGCCTTGTTTGATCACGTGGTGACGCGTCCACTGCTTGCCTGAGCTGCCTCTGTTGCCTCTGTGTTTACAATGGAGTTGCCGACGCCGGTGCGACTCTGCATGCCTCTGTTTCGGTGGATATCGTAGACGATCAATGGGTGGACGACACGCGAAGCTTTTGCTACAGCTTCAAAGTATATGTAAGCTCTTTCGGAGCTCATTACGCTTTGTCCAAACGGCGCGAGAAGTATATTCGGTGCTTGTAATAAAAGCGGGGCTAAACATGTATTCCTAGCGATCCTAACTTTCCGTTTATGAATTGAATCAGTATCAGTGTGTTTAGCTCTTCATTCGTTATTTAGCAAATACTTTTAAGCAGCGCCTTGTCACGTTTCTGACTTAGCAAAATTCCCAGGGTGGTCGCTGTCTGATTATTTATTTTCTGCCTGATCGCTCGTGCGTGCGCTCAGTTGCCATAGATTTGTCTTTGCTATGCACAAGGCTTATAACGTAGATGTTGTGTATGTTGTAATAGCTTGTAGCAAACACTTATTATCGCTAGTCACTTGCTCACTGTGTGGACTGTTACGAAACGTTCATCTTCGAACAGCAGTGTGATGTCGGTGTAGTCACGTCACCCATGCTTTGGTGCGCCCGTCCTCTCATTCTTGATATGTTGGCGATATAGTAGGCGTAAGTTTGCGCGAGTTGTGGTGGATGTGTGGATAACGTGCACGAAGAAACTTACTATTGGCCTCGAGCTCCACCACTGGAAAAGCTGGCGCCACCGTCGGCGTGACGTGCTAGGAGGGATCACGTGGACATAGCGGCCGCGTCGGCTGCTTCGGGCGCGCTGAAGCGAGCTGAAAACGAGAGTTTAAATTCCCTCATGCGCTGCGGCCCTCATTCAGTGGCGAGATTTTCCTGCTTCGAGGGTCTCCTTTACAACGCTTGAAAGCACTACAATAGGTAGTGGCTGCCTTTGAAGGCGCACAACATGGTAGGCTACTGCTCGGTGCCGCAATGCCGGACGCACGCAACGGAGCACGGTGTCAGCCATAGGTGTCAGCCTTATTCACACGTAGCCGCAGGACAAGAAGCTGTGTGAAGCTTGGCTCGCGAAACATAAAACCGGCAAACAGTCATCGGCTACAACTCGGGTATGCAGCAAGCACAGACGCGAGGAAGATTTCTGCTACGGCGCCCGGTCTGCGATGTTCTGAAAACGCGCACTGAGACGCTCGCCCGAGTCCGCTGCCCGACTAATGTCATGACGGTTTGGCATGTGAACCTGTCGATGCTATAGAAACTGGCAAGTTCAGTGGAGTGGAAAGGCAGCGGTAAGAAGCACATTTAAAAAAAGCATGCATATGGTCATATTTGTGTTATGAATTAATGCACTGGATTACAAAAAAAGGAGCAGCGGGGAATTGCACGCTGAGAACACCGATAAACATACAGTGCGACGCAACTCGAGAAATAGTATTGAAAGGTCAAAGAATTTAGAAGAAAAAAAAGATTGAATCGTCACGACGGCACATCACAGTCCCCGTAGGCGTCGAAGTCTCTACGATGAAATTATTTTTGAACAGCTCTGATAGCGCCCACGCAACAATGGTTGCTTGTATACTGTCAAATGCTCATATTCTGCGGCCTAAAGCTCATGGCACGGTGCGAAAACGCGCGCGCGGAGAAAGCGAAACAGTGCGCGGACAAGCATGCAGACGCGCAGTCGGTCGCTGCGAATCTGCGCGATCGCTTCATTGAGGCTTCATTCTATTACGCTTCATTTAGTTATACAAACACTATAAGAACATATTTCAGATAGTTTGCTCTGAGCGTTTACCTACCTTTCACGCAAGCCGGTTCGGGAGACTCCATCGCGGCGACCGCGCGCAGTGGCGTTCACTGTACGTATTCGGTAAAGAGATAGCGTCTGTAAACGATTGTGTGCTTTCAGTTTGCCCAAGATTATTATTTAGACAGTAAGAAACTTCTCTCGTTTCGAAAGTACTTACAGAAATGACCGGGAGAGCTCGCGCGTGGTGTTTTCAGTGAGCGCTGACAGCAAAACCTATGAGGAGCGCGCCACGTGATCCCTCATACTACGCCAGCGAGGCGCTTCCGATAGATGGCGACTCCGTAACTCCTCGCCGCCAATATGCTAAGAAGCGGTGCTACTCTCTCTGTCACCGTAGAACGAGCGCTACTCACTCGTACGGACGTTCCGGGGTTGAAGTCCTTTCCTTGGAGGTTAGCGCTACAACGCTGGCGGATGAGCGATTTTTTTTATCCTGGAATGAAGTGCATTGCGAAGAACCGGCAACACAGGCAGTCCTTATGAAGCATCAAGGAAAAATGTACCAGCATCAGAAAACAATGTACCTCGTGCAGAGACGCAGACCTATCCACCCTTATATGCCAATGGATGACGAATGTCATCTTAAAAGTAATGAGACTCAAAGAGCACTCGCTGTGTAAGATGAAACAAAATCGCGAAAACACCTGCTACAAGGAAAAGTACAAGATAACGACGAATCTGTCGCTCTCGCTTATGTGCAAACGAAATATAGAATAAGTGGGCGCGGCAAGAATCGCAGGGATCATGCCGTTCACCAACAAATTCTCGTTGTTTGCATAGGGTTCTCGGCATCTGACCGCCACAGTGACCATCGATGCCCGAACTTGTCCAGCCGCAAACAAGGGTAACGGCGAACAAGGCACTTGCTGTCGGCCCATCCCCGGCTTTCCCTCGGTTCTGTAGCTATGCATGCTCGACAAGGTCCTTTCGACCCACCGATCTACGGTGACATCAAAAGACCGGGCCTTAAAAGACACTTCGCAACACTTCTTCGGCAGTGGGCGCGGCGGAATCGCAGGGAGCATGCCGTTTACGAACAAATTCTAGCTGTTTCCACAGTTTGGTTATATTTCAACGCACAGTAGTGACGACCCTATGTTGTTGATTCTGCCGTGTTCACAAGTGTGCCTTTCTGCTGCTCATAGTTGTTTGTGTGCCTGTAAATTGCTGATCAGCGGGGGCATGGAACAAAACCGTGGGCCGACGGTTGAGGAGATGTTCGTAAATCTGCCGAATGGCCAATCGCAAATATTAAAGTAACCTAGCGATATTCGCAAGCGAGTGGCAAAAACAGAGCTTAATGTGAATACCCTAACAGTAAGTGGCGGGGAGTTGACCAATTGCGCAAAGACGTACGCGATGAACGCTCGCAAATTGAGGTGCTCGAGAACAGAAAAATTTCATTGGAGAATGTAGTTCAACAACTAGCCCGAAAAAGGACGGATCTTGAAGACCGAAGCCGCAGATGCAATTTGGTTATTCATGGAATTGAAGAGGTAAATGGTGAAACAGAAATACTGATTGATGAAATTTTTGGCAAGAAACGTGGCATATCATGCCACTGAGTTGCTAGAATTAACCGGATCGGAAAGCGATCCCATTCACGGCCTGTCATTTTATATTTTCAAGACTTCTTAGAAGAAGAAAATGCTCTTCGGAATGTGAGAACGCATCGGGGGTCGAGCCGACAAAAAGGGATTCATATGGGCTCCAAAAACTTTCTATGATTGTGGCGGATAAACGTAGTTTTCGGCTGTACAACTACCGCACCGAACACTGGAAGGTCGACGGGCTACGCAGAAATAGGAATTATCCCAGGTGGGTGATTTTTTTTTACCACAACGACAGTTTTATTGCACTGCCATGCCAGCGGCCTAGCTAAGCCCAACTAGCTAGGCCTACGACGCGACTGTTCCCGCCACCTCGGCGGGAACGACGCCCGACTCGGTCGCGGGCGGGCACCCGCTTTTCCGCGAGACGCGAAGATGAACCTCGTAGAAGTGGTACGGGAGACAATTTCCCTGCAAGAATACGACGATTAGGGCTGGACTGCGGCTCACGAACGCCGTAGTAACGCCAAGAGACGGCCTGACCTCGACGAACGATCCAAGAACATCGGAGACTTGCCGCTTTCAGCGGCGTGGAAAACCGCGAACGCTCGAATTCTGCACCGATCAATGGTACCGAGGCAACCGCAGCTACCGGAGGATGACTACAAGATCGTGATCCGCGCGAGAGGCGGGCTCGACATGGCCGCAACAAGGCATTCCATACATGAAGTATGGCGTTCTGCTAGCAGCTGCACTGACACCAGAAAATGCTAGAGAAGATACACTAAGAATCAATCCAAGACAAAACACCATCATCATGAGCACGTCGAAACTGGAGAATGCGAAACGCTACAGTCAGATACGGGAAATCCAAACTCGGATCTAACACGTACAGAACGGCGGCTTACATTACGGCGCTGTATGTAAGACAGTTGTATGTTTAAGCTACGCTATTGCTCACCCTTCGCACCTTTAGCGACTGTGGCGTTGACATTTCTTTGTGCCCTTAAGTGACGACAATTGCACATACACAAAAACATCACAGACTCAACTTCTTGCCATTGCGATAAGGAAGGAGTGGGGATTAGTAAATGACTACTCGAGCCACATACAATAAATAAGAGTTACCTCCTGTAGCGGTAAGCCGTGCGGAAGAGCTTTAATGAGGATCGAGGGAGCAAAGTCGCTAGTTTTTAATGTCTGCCGAATTTCGTTGGGCCATTGTAAGCTCGCGTGCAAGAGCGCGGAGCTTTCCCATTACATCTGCTCTTGATATCCGGATAGCAAGGCAGTTATCACTAAAACTCTCCAAAATTCGTGAAGTAGCGACACGCTTTGAAGAATGCCGCCACATCCTCGCGCGCCCTGACCGAGGCCGATGCCGCATCGCTCGTGGGCCCTCGCGCCAGCTTTGCTTGTTTACCAACTTTGTTTACCGACCGGCGAGGAGCGAATCTTAGCGTCGTTGCTTTTCCGTGTTGTTTAGGAATTCTAACGCCTTCAACTAAGTTTTGTGGCAAGTGCGGCGTCGCTTCACGGCATTTTCCATCACCATGACTTGCTGCCTCTTCGGATGCCAAAATAGTTGCAGCAAAGGCAGGAAGCTCTACTCCCGTCCAGTAGACGCGACGGGTGAAGAAGAAAGGCAGAGATTCATCGAATTGGAGGGAGAACGTCAGACCAACATCCTCCACAAGACTATGCGACGTAAATTGCGAGTCTCTCATTGTATAGTATGTGTCAGGCTTGTGTAATTTATTGGTGGCCATAACGTAGTAGATATTGCACAGTTCACCAAGCATGTTGCCATTTGTCTGCACGCTTTAACACGATTCCTTCGCGACGGGTACTTTGTTTTTATAAGCCCTACGTGGTCGTATTTGGTGCACGTAATCGTTTTTCGCGCCAAAACCCTTGAATTCGCCAGTACGCAAGGCTCCGTGCAAAAACGGGATTACAAAACTTTTAAGATTCAGTACAGTCCTTTTGACAAAATTTGAGGCTTGGGCATCTTAGGAAAGCAACCCTTCGCCTTTTGTAGTTAATTACTAGCCTTCTTTAGAGCCAATAGCTTTGTTTGCCTTTTTTATTCGTGTTCGTCGTTCGCGGCCGCCGGGTGTATTTACGATAAAAGGAAACGCATGCGTGCTCTCCCGGAAACGAGTTACAGGGCGCGTTCGTCGCCGAACTACAGCGTCATAGAGCTTTGAGACGTACAGTCCGTTTCACACTTAGGAGAAAACTCGGAGCGCATTCCATCGCAGTGCGGCGAGCGCTGGAGTCGAGAGGGGGCAGCAGCAGCGCGCGCAGTAGCAGACGATCGAGGCGTGGAGTTTTGATCCGCATCGTCTGCTACGGTGACGCACGCTGGCCACATTGTCGGGAAGCGTGCTACTGTCAGGGGCAGTGCACCGATTTCATCGTTACTGAGGGAACTGAGCCGATATACTATGCTAAGCCTTGTGCGACGCCAGCCTCTGAGCCTTCACTGGCGATAATTAAGGGAGTTCTAGAAACTTCTTTTGACAGCATGCTTCGTTTGTTCTTTCAAAAGGCCAGGGTACTGAGTTCGTGCACGTAAATTCCTTCGCTGTGTGTGCTGCCATAATATGGAGCGGCATGAAAGAGACGCCAAAATGTGCGCGCAACGTGCGCAGTCTTTATTTGACGCGAAAGGAAAACAAAGCACTCAACAATCATAACTATAGTGGTCAAACGCAATGAAACAAACGAATACGAATAAAGAAATGTTTTACGTTATGACAATGAGCTGGAAGTGATTCTTTTCGACAAAAGTTCATTGCACTAGACAGACCCTGCCCACCGGCAGGGAAATACACGCGTCACGCTCCGAACTTCACTTACCTTACACAGTATCTTGACTTCACAGTATCTCGTCATGTCCCCAGCGGCAGCGATGACAGCGCTCATTCTGGAGGGCAGTGGGATGTTGAGCGACTCGACCAGCGATATGTTTATTCGCAGAACGTTCCACTCGCTGACGATGGTGGACCAAAGCCTATCCTCAGACAACCCATGGAGAAGATGGCGCGCCAGCGATACTTAAAATGAGCCCCAGACATTTTCAATGATGTTGAAGTCCAGGCATTGCTGGTAATGACCTCGCTGACGAAGTCACCCGGTCTGCCCATCTGGATGCCCGAACAGTTCCAATCCCCTTATCAAGAACCAACGCTGCAAGAAAACTTCATATTGTTGCTAAAGCTATGACACACAAATACTGGTCTTCTCCCAACCTCCCGAAGTGTCATCTTCATAGGCTGGATCCATCCTTAAAGCTACAAGAGCCACCAAGAATTTCCCGCTCTGAGGCGACAGTATTGTGCCGCCTCTGGCTCGGCGTGGAAATTACGAAGGCCTACTCGTTCCGCATTGGAATGGGGGATACGCACATGTGCGACTTTTGCGGAACCACAGAAATGATTGAACACATTCTATGTATCTGACCCCAATACGGCGTCGAGAGTGAAGTTCTCCGGACAGCACTGAACCAGCTGGTCTCTAGACCATTTTTCGTAATGAAGATCCTTGGACCCTGGCCGTACGCGTCGATGGCAAAGAAAGCGACGAAAGCGCTCTTGAAATACCTCAAGTCGACAGGTCTTGGGAACCGTGTGTAGACTCGGTGCGAACCATCCACTGTGCGTGAAACTGTGCACTCTATATCTCTCTCCTCTCTCTCTTTATCCCCATACCCCCTTCCCCCAGTGAAGGGTAGCAAACCGGACGTGCGTCTGGTTAACCTCCCTGCCTTTCCTGTCTTCTATTTCTCTCTCTCTCTATTTAAGGTCCAGGGATTGGGGCAGCCTTTCCAGGACAGTGACGCCGCCCTCTTCGAGCAGTTCTTGCACAACACGAGCAGTGTAGATCGGCGACTTATCGTGTTGGAATATAAAGTCGCCTTCCGGGAACGGGCCGTCAAGAACGTACGGAATCAGTACATCGTCTATGATTGCCCCATACATTTCAGGGATGAACTTGCTTCGAGGCGTATCAGTGGGCGTCGCACAACGCTTAACAAAGAATATCGGCTCAGTTCACGCAGTAACGATGAAATCCGGGCGCTGCTTCTGACAGTAGCACGCTTTCCGACAACTCTAAGACAATGCAGCCAGCGTGCGCCGCCGTATCAGACGACTAAATGCGCTCCGAGCTCTCCCCTAAGTATACAACAGCCTGTACGTGCCGATTCGCGTGAGCTTTAAAGTGTGTGAAGGTTAAAATGCGGCGATGGAACACTCCCAAAGACAAGGAGTGGTCGCCCGCTCGTTCACTGACTGGTTTAGGCGTCGTTCGTTTAGTCGTCGTTCCTGTAGTCGTCGTTCGTTCAGTCGTTTGCTCGTTCGTTTAGCCGTTCGCACGCTCGTTTAGTCGTTCGCTTGCTCGTTCGTTCGTTCGGTTTGTACCTCCACCATGTCTCTGAGAGGTAATTACTGTAAGGCACTTAGGCTGGTGCGTTGAATAAGTAATGAGACAACAAATGGTGTCTAAATACCGAGGACTGCATTATTTCCCTTACCGCAATTTTGGCCACGTCATAGCGTGACAATTCTTTGCGCGGTCACCACTTCACTTAAGTCATATCTCGCGAATGTAATTTCCGAGTGAGCGCAATCGTCCTCAATGCATGCACCTTAGTGAAACGCGGTTAGCGGCAAGTGCGTCACTTCGTGAACGGACGAGCTAACGCACGATTAAATGTCCTTCGTGATATGTCACTAATCCGAAAAAATAATTTACTAAACGTAAGCTCACTATGCTAATGTTAGAGACTGAATGAAGCGCTGTTACTGCGTTCCCGCTTCGCGAACGAATGCTGAAACTCTGATTTCATGTTCTATGTGCGCAGAGTCCCGACTCGATGATTGGCCGCACGTATTTTTGTCGACGTTGAAGGACGAGAAATATAATAGCACGAGCGCTCAGCTCGTGCTATTAGATTGGCAAGCACGCACGTTGGCGGCACTATAGCTTGCAATACTCTATCGAAGCTTCAGAGCAGCGATCGTCCGGGCCCTCTGCCAGCCTTTGTGCGTCATGGATGATGCACGTCGCGAATTCATCTGGTAAGGGCGGCGCGGATTATTTACGTTACTTGGGGCTTGCTGGATGCCAGGATGTTGGCATTCGGTCGTAACTGTGATGTTTACAACCATTCCCAACAAGTCTTGCGGCACGCGCTTGACAAATGTTGCGTACCTAATTGTAGCGCAGTAGCGCACGCGATACATTCAGATTCGTCATGGTTCGGGGTTAGCGCTCGCTTAGATACTTTAAAAATTGTTATCAAAACAAAAAGAAGCTGCCATCACTGAATTTGTATAGCCCTCTATATAGAAATCTTATGCTGTACATGAATTTACTCGGAGGTAGAAATCCAACGCGAACGCTTAAAGCGCACCGCCTTACAATGCGTGTATTATTCACTGTGCGAAAGGACTTCGGCTACGCTCAAGCGTTGTAGGCGGTGCCATGGTCGAGGGGTTAGCACGAAAGAGAGGAGAAATGATGAGGAGCGAAGGCGGAGGAGGAGAGTATGGCTACTTTACGATGTTTCAGGAGCTTTAGTTAGCCCTGCCAATGGCATCTAGAGTGGCTGCATGTGCTTGGTCATTTCCAATGACATCACTAATCTTGGTTTAAGATGTAGTGATCAGTGTATAGCCGATCCTCAGCTCCCGGCCGTAGTCAGTTCCCTGTCCGGGAAGGTTCTGTAATCGAATGTGTTAAAGGTAATCTGAAATCACATACAGATATTTATTCAAATGTGTGGCACGTACTCGCGTGAGTTCCAAAAAATTGCCACGCCTTGATTGTCTCTTTAAGTATTCCTAACGCAGCGACACCGCAGGAAGGAATAACATCCAGCCAGTATGACACTTTTTTTCGGCATATGTACTGCACTTGAGCATATGTACTGCGCTTGAGATGTTTTCTTAGAGATTACCGTGGACGAAGTATATGTGAATATTTTACAGCGTGAATGTTTCATGTGAGAGCAGCTATAAAAATTTTCATGACGGAAAGGCCCACGAAGCGAGTTTGAGGGGCAGATATTAGATTAAAGTTACTGGAAGGAAGAGCTTGAGGTTAGATAATTCTCCTTAATGCTCCTCTCCGCGCTAATCACGAAGAAAAACAAATTTCCCGGGTGGATCCATCTCGCCTTTCTTTTTCCTTTCAGGGTTTTACCATTTTTGACGCAAGGGTTGACAAGACTTGTAACATCAGCAATATAGACGCTTTTAAACAAACAGCCCGTTAGCTAAAACTAACACTGCGTCCCTACTACCGTTAATGTATTCAAAGCATGCTGCAGGGCTCCAGATGAAGATAAGTGTTTGCTTACGTGTTTGAATAACCTTTATCGACGTCGCTAAGACTATACCGCTCGTTGTGTCATTTCCTTTATTGCTTTCTTTGCTTTATTTGACGACCAGGTTAGCGCAGGAAAGATGAAATAAAATCTAACCAAAGAAGGTGCTCTTTGTTTTTTTATTATGGTTAATAACGGCGGAAACAATTATCGGCGTAATTGGTTAGGCGTGTTACTGAATATGCCCTCTTTAAACGTATATATAGTGATTCATAGGCGATTAAAGACTATGAAGGAAGCAATTACAGTTCGCTGTTATTTTATCGACTGTATATTACATTCTGTCCTGAGAAACTGAAAAAATACAAAAAGCCCACCTTCTACCCCTCGAAACTTTCGGTCGGAAGAAAGACAAGGCATATTTTACTTCGGCAGGGTATTTGAGGTAAAGAACCATAATTGCATAAAAATACAACCATGCGCAAAAAAAAAGGAGTCACCAGAGTGTTCTTTCGTCAGCTGCAAATAATGTACATTGTTTCAATAATTTGATTACTTCAAATTTTTGGCGCAGTTGTTTTGGTGGTGAAGGGCCACTGAGCGCACCAGTACGTTACAAGTAAATGTTTTATGAGACAGTATTTTTTATTCACTTCATTCTGATACTTCTTTCTTTAATTTGTCTGCACTGTATTGCATATCTTCGAAAACGCTTCTTCGCCAGCGTTTGCAGAGAAACATAAATTTGAATTCTCAGAAAGAAAGCTTACGAGGTTACCGCACTCAACAACAGCGGAAAAACAGCATGGGGTGGACAAATAAACATAACTTACTCAGACGCACTTACAGGACTAGGATAATTTCACACCAAGCGTCTCAAACGTATCACTGGAGCAATATCGATTTCTATAATAAAAATTACAAAGAAAGGGACACGTATATAAGCATTGCTTGTGCAGTACTTTACCAAAACATATTGAGCGGCAACAAATTTTCGCGCACGTCAGGCTATTTTAATTTCATGAAACGGTGGAAAACCATGTGTGAAACGAAAATTTGCCAGAAATCGAGCGTTTCGCGCAGCCTTTCAAACTTTGCGTTTTTCCTTATAAAACAGTTTCACAAAATCCTTTTATGTTTTTCAGTCTTCAGCGCCGAGGTAAAAATGCGCAAATTATAGCGTGTTGGGGAAAATTTTCACGAAAAACGGTCACTGAAGGAAACCGGCAATCACTTTTGTAGTACTGTCCCTAATACGCACTATTGTCTAAAAGTTTATTTTCGGGGATGTATTAAGCACAAGATCTAAAATAAAAGCCTGAATTTGACACAAATGCTATTTTGGCCTATGGTTAGACGTGAGTAACCCGTTAAGGTGGTCCATGAGAAAAAGTCTCACTTTCGCCCGAAAGGCTAAGCATTGATTACGATAGAAAATTAATAGACGGCTATACAAAGTACGGATAGTAGTTTCATCGGCCGTATGAACTTGTAAACATTCGCTTACCAACTAAAATAACAGGCACGGTGTCACTTGCACACAGATAAACGACAACACATTTATCTCGAAGGCAGAAGAAACTCGCTGTCAAAATTGGAGGACGCTTAAGCTTCGCCTTCAAGAGTGGAACGCGACAGCGTTGCCGTCGACCCGCCAAGGGGTGTAAGACAATGCGCTCAGACAGTGATCACTTACGAGGCGCCCCGCATCGGACTCTGCGCCCACCTATCACGCGGTGAGCGTCGAGCAACGCAGCGTTCGGCGCGGCAACGAAACGCGCGCCTGAACAAACGGAACGAAGCAAAGAACTCGGTGTCTCGGAGGGGGAAACGATCTACGCCAGCCAAACGTCGTGATCGGCACGGGCAGAGAGATAGATAGATAGTAATCTAAAGAAAGGAACGGCGCTTGATTCTGCAACCCGTGTGGGAGCACAGCGAAGCGTCGTCAGGGGAGAGGGAGTCGGGGACGCGAGGCGCCTGGCACCGGTCCGCGCACAGCCCCAATGCGCGCGCGGCGCGCCACCTGTCGGGGCAGCGCCGTACATTGAGAGGAGGGGGTCTATTGTTTGCCGCAAGATGGCTCTGCGTGTGTGGTAAGCGCAGAAGAAATGTAGCGGAAACGCACTTCGCTATTCGTGTAAATGCGACTTCTGTAAGTTACATGCTCATAATTACCGATATACACCGCAGTATAACTTTCTACGGCTCGTTTCTAAGGCAACACCGCATTCACTAGACGCGCTTTTGTACCGCTTTCAAGCATCGAACTCGTGGCTGAGTGGTAGCGTCTCCGTCTCACACTCCGGAGACCCTGGTTCGATTCCCACCCAGCCCATCTT
This sequence comes from Dermacentor variabilis, assembly GCF_050947875.1. Taxonomy (NCBI): domain Eukaryota; kingdom Metazoa; phylum Arthropoda; class Arachnida; order Ixodida; family Ixodidae; genus Dermacentor; species Dermacentor variabilis. The sequence goes on from NC_134568.1 coordinate 86,191,849, forward strand.
GGAAGTTGCTTTTTATTTATGAAGTGCCTGCCATGATTTATCGCTCACGGCCAACGCCGCGGACGCCGACGCCGACACCGACGCCGACGACACCGGCTTTTCTGCGACACGAGCTCCTTAACGCTATCGCGTTAAAACGCTGGAGTGAGGAATCGCGGCAGCAGCAACAATCGAGTTAACCTTTGTGCATCTCTCGCTTCAACGCGAACGAAACGTCGAAAGCACAGCGCACAAGAGGCTACCGACACTACGTGCGCTCTGCAAACATCGCAGATCGCTCCGAAGATGAGGCCCTCGCGGGCGCGCACTTCGGCCAAGTTGCAGATCGCTTTCAAATACGGCGCCCGCACGGCCGCGCCGTAAGCAGCACACGCCGGAGAAGTATGCCCCACCCCCTTGCCTCGCCTCATCCCGGTGCCTCGCGTGCGACAGGAAAGTGCGCGCTTCCGCCTCGAAATACTGCCACGCTTTGAAGGATGCTGCTTCCTCTTCGCGCGCTCTGGCCGAGGCCGACGCCGCGTCGCTATTGGGCTAATAGCATCACGCGGGCCCTCGCGCCGTGCATCAGCGCCATTTTTGCTCGAGAAGCGTCTACTGAGTGACGAGGAGCGCATGTTGGCGCCGTTGCTACGCTCGAGCAAGGAGAAACGGAGGAGAGAAAGGAGAAACGAGGAGTGAAGGCGGAGGAGGAGAGTGCCGCGACTTCACGAAGATTAAAAAGCTTTATCCTCCTCGCCTTCCTTGCTCGCGCACGCGAGGTTGAGCTGCCTTCGCCTACCCTTCGCCGGCCCCCCCTCGCAAGCTTTCACTCGCACATACAGCATATAGCGAGCGGCGATGATTTTATCGCCCTTGGACTTAACACGGAGCCCCAAGGATGACGCTGACGACGACGGCAGCAATGCGCCTGGAGAGTCCACACAATTGATCGCAATAAAATAGGCAGAAAAACGCATATAATCCTTATTTTTCACGGCACGACGGTGCATGCGCCCTGCCCTAGCGGAATAGTGGCGAAATGTTTTGGAAGAGTCGCGCTTTCGGCCGCGCGGCCTGATTTCGGGGAAACGTCATACGAAAAAAAAATGAAAAGAAAAAGAAGCGCCGGACGCGCGCTACTGCAAACACTCGTGCCGTGTACGGCATTGAAATTGCACTGGTAGCTCGACGTCGGCGCGGTGCTGAAAGCGTGCATAGCGTAAAGGCCCAACCACTGGCATGCATCGGTACGCACCGACAAGCGAACGCATCGCTTCGCGTCGGTAGAAGGAAAAGGGCACGCAACCACTGGACACAAGCTCTGACTTGTGCCGACGCTCGCTCGTAGGCTGCGGCGCACTGTTGCTGAACTAGCTTGTCTTCAACCGTCCAAGTCCGACCTGAAATAGCCTGCGGTAAACTAAGCTTTAAACAATAAGTTAGTTATCTGTATGATCATTTAGATATGCTCTTTCAGAATTTGGTAATTGAAAATATGCCTGCCGAAACAGTTTCTTTTTACCTTTGAAGTAACAGTAGTGCACAAAATATCGGCATCAGCGCTCGCGCTCGCGCGTCGTCTGTCTACAAGATAGCTTTGCAAGCACCTGCACGACCACGCCATATCGTATCAGAAGCTGTCGTACGATTTCATTTTTGGTGGCTCATTGCACAGCCAATTATGTAAGAATTAGGCGTGCAATGTATCATTGAAAAATCTGTATTAGAAATATTGTCAGGTTTTAGTAACGGCGAACAATGGCGCAGAGTCAAAATTAGGAGTTACAAATTTAACTCTTTATTTAGCGAGCTTGTGCCCAGCAAAACAAGTAACGCCCAATCGCAGCGAAAGCGGGTAGCAAAGTCGGCGATTGTCGAAAATCTGATCTGCGGGTCAAGCGCGTGGTCTTTCATGTATCAGTCAGAAACTACTACAGTATCAGAAACTACTGCACAATTCGTGTCGTTTATGCATTCAGATTGTACAAGGTTCGTCGACGACAGACAAAGGAACAAGGAAGCGGAACAGCCGAGATGATGACACCGCCAGTGACAGCACTGAACTGTACACGGCGAGTAGCGATGACAGGGACGACGACTTCGTTCCTGTGGCGAAGCGCAAGGCGAAGAGGAGGATCCTCCGCGACTCTTCGCCAGGAAGTACGTCAAGAGTGAAGCCTTCCCGTGGTCTGCCGCGCCACACTGTACCATTTGTTCCCGTTGATTCCTCGGACAACCTGAGATGCATGAATCTGTAAGTCATCACGGCACGACTTGAAGCTTTCGTGCGGAATGAGATAAAAGACATTCGACTTAACCCATGTATGGACGTCCTGGCCATAGACGTCGAGCCCCCGGCCGCTTTACGTACATTGCGAGTTGTTACGGAGCTTGGCGACATCAGAGTCCGTACTTACATCCCACACGACAGGGGCACGACAATGGGCGTCATATACGATGTCGACGTCTCTATACCGAATGCTAACCTTCCTGTCCTGGTACTGACGCTACGGACATAGTGCAAGTTTGCCAAATAGGCAACTCCCGTTGTGTCAAGGCGATCTTCAAGGGCGATTGCCTTCTATCACATGTGAAGGTTGGCCTTCTTCGTCATGTTGTTGGAGCCTATATTCCGAGGCCCCTTCAATGCCACAAATGTCTGAGAATGGGTCACGTGAGTGGCGTGTGTAACAAGCCAGCTTTCCCACGCTGCGCCGAACCCCACAAAGCTGAATCTTGCAAGGCGACTATGCTGAAATGCAGGAACTGCAATGGAAATCATGATGCCTCATCAAAAAACTGCCCATTAATCAACAAGGAAAAAAGAATCTTGAGACAAATGGTGAAGGACACCTCGTCACGGAAGGAAGCGATAACGACTGTTAAAAGACGTCGTTCCCGTCGACGGCACGCTTCCAAGAAAGAAAAAGCGTTGTTTTGCCTCAGAGCCTTCCTTGACGCCGACGCCACCACCGCCAAAGGCCCTACAGCCCTACAGCTCAGAAGAATACCGAGGCTGAGAAAAAAGAATCTGACGCTGCTTCGCCAGTACTACCACAGACATACTTCTTCGCCTAGCGACAGAATCGACTAACGCCAAGCGCTACTTCGACAACAGATCATCAAGCAGTGCAATATGTCCAGGTCGTTGCTATGGTGAAGTCGCTGGTGAGTGTTATTTGAGCACTCCTCAATAATATGCAAACGCCCGTCGCTAAATGCGCACTGCAAGTGCTGGATTCCCTTGAACCAGTATACTTGTGGGTCTACAGTAACAAGGTAGCTTGTCATCCACAACCATTGCGGCCATTCCGGGAACAAGCAAAGTGCGCTTCCATACTTCAATGAAACGCCAGAGATCTGCAGTCACGGATGTCAGAATTTCGGCACTTCGTTTTTGAGAACAAGTTCCCCAGTATCATAATTTCTTAAGCTAATTTTTCAAAGACAATTTGTCTGTTGGGATACAAATAATTTGGTTCTTCATCATGCATTGAACGCAGTCAACAAAGAGAGAGAGCAAGGACAGGAAAGACAAGGAGGTCAACCAGACGAGCACCCAGTTTGCTACCCTACAATGGGAGTGGGGGAAAGGGCGGAAAGAAAGAGGGAAAAACGGAGAGAGTAAGTACTGAGCGCATGTGGGAGGATGCACATGGACACTATAAACGGCCTCTTAAGCCGGTGCACTTCAGATGTTGTACTAGTGCACGACTCGCTTCTCGTGCCAGTGACGGGTGTGGCCACGGTCCGAGTATCTTTGACTCGGAGAGTGGTCTTGAGTCCAGTCGGTTTAACGTTGCCCGCAGAGAGAGGCGTTGTACATCGTAGCGAGGACACGTACACAATAGGTGCTCGATGGTTTCCTCGCACCCACAGGAGTCGCACACCGGGCTCTCGGCCATTTCCATACGATAGAGTAGACGTTCGTAAACGATACTCCCAACCACAAGCGGCAGAGCAAGGTTGTTTCGCCGCGGGAACGGATAGATGGCAGTTGTAGCGGTAGCGTGGGGTCCAGTTTATGCAATCGGCAATTGAAGGCACTTGAACTCCAAAGAACTTGTGACTTTTTGCGAGCAAGTAGGCGAAGTTCCCTGGCAGCTTCCGACCTTGCCAAAGGTGTTGGACGCATCTGAGTGTCTTCGTGGGCAGACCGGGCAGCCTTGTCAGCCAGGTTGTTGCCGACGATGCCACAGTGAAGTGGAATACATTGAAACATAATGTTGTGCCCTCTTTCCAGAGCATGGCGGTGCACTTCCCTTATGTCAGATATCATCTGCTCATAAGTTCTGTGATGTAATGCAGACTTGATACTGAGAAGACCTGTCTTAGAGTCACAAAATATGACCCATTTCTCTGTCGCTCTTCGGTGATGTACGTCACAGCGGCATGGAGAGCAGCAAGTTCTGCCGACGTAGATGTAGTCATGTGTGACAATTTGAATCTAACTGTAACCTGCTTAGCTGGAAGGACGAATGCAGCAGTTGAGCTGGCAGGTGAGGTCGAACTGCCGGTATATATACGTGTGCGGTCATGATACGTCAGGTGCAGTAATAGGAGCGTCAGTTGCTTCAGAGCCAGTGGTGGATGATTGGCCTTCTTTGTAATTCCGGGAATAGCAAAATTCACTCTAGGCTGTCGGAGCCACCACAGTGGAGATGAAGGCTTCGCCGCCAGTGTATAAAATGACGGTATGTACTCTTGATAAGCGCTAACCACTCTTGAAAAGGTCGCTTGAGGTCTCTCGGCTGGTAGGGAGGCTATGTGACGGTCGGGGATCCTTGACAGATGGCGAATGTGCACTCTGAGAGAGTCGACGGCTATGTGTGGCTGGATCATATGGTCTCCCGCGATGACAATTTTTTACTGCTGTTGAGGTGCACCGAGGCCGCCCTTAACACGTGCGTAAGGCTTGACTTTGTATGCACTCCAAAGCGCGAATGTTCGTCTTGCAAGGAGTTGACAAAACTGCTAGACTGTAACGTAAGAGTCCGAAGAACAGTGCCCTGTACAGTTGCCTCACAGAATGGACTGGTGTATCCCAGTTTTTCCCGCATAGAAATTTGAAGGTCTGAGCAATGACAACTAACTTCTTCTTCAGATAGACGTAGTGAGTGCTTCACTAGAGGTTGCGGTCAATGATTACACCAAGAAAGCGATGTGTCTTAGCATAGGATACAGCTTGACCATTGATTGAAGCAGGATACATTGAAATTTCTTTGCGCGTAAAGCCAACCAATGTGCATTTTTCAGTAGATACACTGAGGCCTTGTTCTCGGGGATAAGACGCCGTCGTGGTGGCCACCCGCTGAAGCCTGGCTCGTATCTGAGCGCGAGTCATTGCAGAGGCCCAGATGCAAATGTTGTCGGCGTATATTGACACGTGAACTGTCCGCGGTAAGTACTCTGCTAGTCCTACCAGGACGAGCTTAAACAATATGGAGCTCAACATTCTGCCATGCGGTACACCACGGCAGATGCAATGTATCGAAGTTGGGCCGTGTTCGCTCTGTAAGAAAAAACGACTCTGAGTCAAGCAGTCACGAATCCATTGATACAACTGGCCACCAACTCCCACAGCCTCAAGTGAGTTTAGTATGGCCTCACCTACGACGTTGTCGTATGCCCCTTTGATACCTAGAAAATGTCTCACTGATAGGAGCTTGAGGCTCTTTTTTATTTTGGACTCAGGTTACGATGTCAATGGCTTTGTCGATGGACGAGCAACCTCGACGAAAGCTCGTCATAGCGTCGAGATAGATGTTGAATCGCTCTAGGTACCATTCTAAGTAAGCAAGAATCATTGATTCCATCACTTTACCAACGCAGCTTGAAAGCGCAGTCGGTCGATATGATGATAGATCAAGCGGAGACTTCCCAGCTTTCAGAATGGGGATCAAGCGGCTCGATTTTCATTGTTTAGGAACGGCGCCGCTGTGCCAGGACTCATTGTAGTAGCTGCGCACCTCACCACGTGCGTCATGCCCAAGGTAGCATAGGGCAGCGTACGTTATACCATCTGGTCCTGGTGACGAAGAACTCCTCCAGGTGGCCAAAGCAGCGTCGAGCTCTTCGAGTGGAAATAGCACGTTCATTTCTGGTACACGTGCCACAGGGATGTCATTCAATGCTGCGTCAGTAATGGTTACCATGGACCCAGCAACCCCTGCACAGAACTCTTCAGCCACTTCGAGTTCCGAGCGGAGCTGGTTGACGGCCAGAGCAGCAAATGGCTTCCTTTGATGCGGTGATGGGCGAAGACACTTAACCTTCTCCATATGTGCGAGAGCGACTTTCGGGCATCAAGCGACTGACAGAAAGTTTTCCATCGCTTGTCTTCCAATTTATCCATACAACGCTGGACTTTCTTTTGTATGCGTCGTGAAGCCCTCAGATCCAAGACGGTCTTCGTGCGCCGATATCTTCTCTCCGCCTGTCGGCGTGCCGCATGCAGCCTCTCCAGTTCTTTGTCCAAGTCTGTTCGCCTTGATGACCTTGTAAGCGAGCAGATGGATGCTTCTGGGATTGCATCTTCGATAGCGTGTGAAAGGCCTTCCTGACATGCGTCATCCATATGCTTCTTAAACCTTGACCAATCGACTGTACGCAAGACAGTAGAGGCGCGTTGTTCAACTCCTCTAATCTTTATGTATGTTGGAATATGGTCGCTTCCACGTGTTTTATGTGCGTAAACCATTGCACGCTTGAGGCAAACCGCCGTGATACCAAAGTCAAGTCCAAGCAGGTACTATAGGTCGTGCCTCGCAGAAATGTAGGGCTGTGGTCATTCACACAGCACATATCATGGTCAGCATCAAAGGAGTCAAGACTCCTGCCTCTGGAGTCAATTTTAGTGCTTCCCCATAAGTGGTGAGGCGCGTTAAAGTGACCTGTGATAACGCACGGGCTATTGGTCATTAGAAATATTTTCTTAAGTCGTTTGTCGTCAAAGTGACCCGCTGGAGATATGTTGGCTCCAATTAGTGCAAATGACACAGCTTTCTTTTTGACATGCAGGCAGATATGTTGCTTGTCGCCATGAGACTCTAGTGCATTAGCGATATACGTGAAGTCCATGCGGATGCATATGATTACTTTCGTGCTCGCACAGTATGTAGACGAGACGAAAGATTCGTAACCGGACAGTCTGCGTGGAGTTGATGTATTTGGTTCGCAAATGACCAGTATGTTGAAGCGATTTGTAAAAATGAATTGGCGAAAGTCTGCTATATCGTTCCTTAAACCTCTGGCATTGCATTGAAATATCCACGCGCTTTTAACTTCGGTGCGGAAGGGGACTACTGGTCGAGCCATGATGCTTAAACGATGCTAGCATGCACAGGATTTGGTGCATCCAGTATTTGCAGAGCACTTCCAGCTGCTTATGTTTGTAGGTTGTTCAGTATGATGCGCATTGTATTAATTAGCGATTGCAGCATTACAGCCACCTGCGTGTATTTGCCGCACAAATCACCGACAGTAGAAGTCGGGGGTTGTCCAGCAAAAGTTAGCTGGAATTCTGTCGGTGAAAGCTGTAGTTTTGGTAGGTCCGGCCAAGAATCGGCAGATGTGGTCTTCTCAGTGGCTTTGTTCTTCGAACTCCTTTCCACAGTGCCTGGTCTGGGCGGCAGAGGACGAGGTGGTGTTGTAGGAAGTTTCATGCGCGTCACAGAGGCAACAGCCTTCCTTGAGGAGCGTTGGCGACGGGAACGTCGCTTCCTGATTTTATTGGCGGCTTCGCGATGAGATGAATGATCTCTCGCCATCTCTTTCAAGATGGCCATTTCCTCCTTAATATATGGGCAATTCTTCGATGAAGCTTAATGTGACCCGTCGCAGTTCGAACACTTCATTACAGTTGCGCGACATTTATCTGTAGCGTGGGGCTCCGCGCCGCGGGGGAATGCTGCCTGATTTTCGCAGACACTGCTCACGTGTCCGAGTTTCGTGCATTTCTGGCACTGAAGAGGTTTTTTGTATATTTGTTTTTTGAAGCGTTGCTGTGTATATCCGCAAAGAGCTCACGTATGTTCACCAAATAGTGCAGCCTCACAACGATAATCAAAACGTGCGTCTACATGTTCAAAAGCCAAAAGTTTAATTCACACTGATAGGCGCCTACATATCCCCATCCCGTCGAATTGATCGACAGTGATAAAACGACATACTCATAAAAACTCCAGGCCCTTAGATAATCATGGGTGACTAACGCCCATTAACCGCTCTCGGGAAGCATCAGGACAAATTAACGAGGCACGAGTCTTGTTCATCTCGCTGCTGAGCATGGATTAAGAGTTTTGAACGATGGCAGCCCGACTTATCTCCGAGAAGTGACTTACAGCAGCTGCTTGGACTTGACATTAGTGTTTAATTGTTCAAGTTCCAAAGTTCAGTGGTTCACAGACATAGAAACTCATGGTAGCTACCATATTCCTACGTACATGACTATCAGAGGCCTTGACAATTATATTTGCCCTGTGCTCTCAAGACAGATAGACTGGCAAGTGTACCGAATTTCGATCGAGCAAAAGTGCAGACATGACCATGCGGTGCTCCTTGAGGACATGATCACACAATCTCTGCAGGCTTCTACGCGGACGTTTACAACATCTACAAGACGCAAAGGTTTCGATCAAGAATTGGAGAGGCTTCGGGTGATCCGCTGGCGTGCCGAGAGACGATATAGGCGTACTAAGTCCATTTATGACTTGAGGAAAGCCGGACGCATTCAGAAGAAAGTTAAGTCTCAACTGTACAAACTTCAGGACCAACGATGGAAGAGCTTCTATGAATCACTGGACCCTCGCAAGCCGTTATCCCCCGTGTAGAGAACTCTTCAGGGTCTGAGCTCACCTCCACAACAACATCGTCCCTTCACAGCGCTGGCTGTACATCAAAATCGTCCAGAGCTTCAGGTCGCGGGAGAATTTTGTGCGAAAGTTTTACTGGCGACGTCGTTCTACTGTCTGACTTCTCGCTACATGACGGTTCCATCGCGAGAGATAAAAATATGGGAGTGCCTTTCTCTCTGGAAGAACTGCAAACAGCCTTGGCTGCGTGCAGGCGATCGTCATCACCCGACCCCGATGGAGTGACCTACGCTGCCTTAAGGCACCTAGATTCAACAGCACAAGGTTGTCCTCTGGATATATTCAATCAATCTTGGCGTGACGGCATAGTCCCCGCGGTTGGAAGTGTAGCCAACTGGTGCCTCTACTGAAGCCTGGGAAGTCTCGGCTGGACCTTGCATCGTGCCGGCCGGTAGCACTTGCGAGTTGCATCGGTAAGGTCTTGAGAGGATGTTGCTGACACGTATGGAATAGTACCTCGAATACTATAACATTTACCCTGAGACTATGGCTGTTTTTCGCCGTGGACGGTCTTCAGTTGACAGCGTCATTGATCTCGTGACCTCCGTGCAGCAACAAAAAGCTACGAAGCACCTCTCCGTGGCACTCTTCTTAGATGTAAAAGGTGCCTAAAGATGTCTAAAAAGAATGGTCAGCTCACTGTCGTCATACTGTGATTGTTGTTCCATTGACGTGATTCCTTCTTCGTCATTCTATCGTCATCCCTGCATCGGCGTCATACAGTCATCGTCATGTGGCCATGCTCGTGGGCGGCCTTGGCAACAGTATGTCGCATATAGCCGAAACAGAAGCCGCGGAATGACCACTAGAGATATTAAATTAACGTGACTTCAGAAATACGGTCCACCCGCCGTGGTTGCCTAGTGGCTATGATGTTGGGCTGCTAAGCACGAGGTCGCGGGATCGAATCCCAGCCGCGGCAGCCGCCTTTAGATGGCGGAGAAAATACCCACGGTGCATATTAGGGGCACATTTAGGTACACATTAAAGAACCCCAGGTAGTCCAAATTTCCGGAGTCCCGCACTGCGGCGTGCTTCATAATGAGATCATGGTTTTGGAATGTAAAACCTTGGGATTTAATTTTAAACACGGTGTGTTGTTATATTGCTCGAATACTAATCACATTACCTTCGACAATCATCGTTAGATAAGTTCTGCCGTAATGTTTTTGAAGATTTTTGCTCTCCAAAGTGAGGACGCGGTATTTACACGAGGGTGGGCCTCACACGAGTAAATACGGTATATTGTATAAAGAGAATATTGAATAAACGCACGCTAAATACGAACAAAGCCCTAGCTCTCACCGGTGTAGTGCTTGGCTTACACAGCAGATTTTGCCAGCACTACGAAACCTCACAGACAGTGACGGCTACTAAGCTCCCCTAAGCTGACTGAGTGGATAACAAAGTGATGTAGACAAGGAAATGGCTTCACCGTAACGCAACGCATGAGACGGGCAGTTTGATAACGTTTGCAGAATACCCCATGGTTCTTTATCATTGCGTGCACTTTTTAGAGCGCAGCTCTTTGGCGTCCGTTCCTGGGTTTCGCGTCGTCGTCGGCCTCGTAACCAGCTCCGCCCCCCTTTCATCCCCCCAGCGCTAGCAGCGACCGACTGATACCGCTGGATGCCGCTGACGCCGCTAGAGAGTCAAGATAACGTGACTGCATAGAACTCCGTCGCCGCCATGCAGAAAGAGGAGGAAAGGGTCCCCCCCCCCCCTGTTCTTGTGTGGCGGATAGGGTGCTCTTCAGTTGCCGACGCGCCGGTTATTCGTTGTCCCTGAAACCAACTCCGCAGCTGGGGTTGACTCACTATCGGCGTCAGCGGCATCAGTCAGTCGCTGCTATCTCTTCCCTCCTCCCTTTATCGTGTTGTCCGCTTGCTGCGCGCGCTTCTGCCCCCATCGTTTGCCGCTGGGTGTACACGCCGCCCCCCTCTTCCTGCGAGTCTCCGGTTGTCAAAGCGCCGGCTCGAACTTAATTCCTTTCTTCGCTCCTCCTCCAATGCAACCCCTGTGCGGTGGCAATCAGAGAGCCAGATCGGTGGCGGCTTGACATAAAGACAAACAGCAATTTCCTAACACTTATGCGGGAGAACATCCCGTTCCTCTCGCTCGTAACGCGTCCCACGGCTGTGACAACCTCGCGAAGCACTTGTATAGATCTCGTCTTTGAGAATCAAGCATTGGTGTACCAAGTCGAACATATATCAGTCTATTTCTCCGACCACAAAGCTTCCTTCATGACTGTCAAGAACTGTTAGTGGAGTCTTTGTTAAAGGAATACGTGTGAAAAATAAAGAAATAATTCTGTGATAGCGCATACACGTGTTGCTCGATTTCTTTGCCTCAATCTATCGAAAAGGTGAAACAGCTTATTTGCTGCGCTCAAATTTCGCATTAGGAAGTAACGTAATCGTCGGTAATTTTTTCCTTGCTGAAAAGCAACTGCACAAGTCGTCTACTGCTTTTTCGCCCAACTCCCCTCTTTCTGCAGTTTTTGTGCCTGTAGTTTTGTTATTTAATGCATCGTATCGACGTTCGTAAGGACCGTGCACTCCGCGGAACGTCAAGCGCTGTTCACTGTAGTTCATAAAGACGATGCAAGTGGCCGCCGTCACGAGCGTCTTCTCAGAATCTCGTCTGGCAACGTCGTTCCCCTTTGTTAGAGTGGATATGGTTTTAATTTGCCGCTGTTTATAAGTCATCTATAACTGCGAGTTTTTGTCTGTCCGAATAAAAGTATTTCGCGAGACATCTTGTGCAAGCAACGCCACTACATAATGTAATTCCGAACACCGTAACTGCGCTTGGATAACAGTGTTTTGACGGTTTAAGCATGTTTTTCTTTCTTTGTTTCTTGCATGCAAACGAGGTGCTATTCTTACGGGTGCGCAGTCATAAAAAGGGGAACTGGTGTTTTTTTTTCTTTCTCAAAATAACATAAATGCATTTGTAAGAGCACATGCTTAATTAATGAGGAGCATCTGTAATATTTTTTGGCAGTAGTGACGGCGTTCTAGCACAAAGTCGAAACAACATCTACTGCACGTTACAGGTTAACATATTGTTCACATATTCGTATAATTTCAGCGCTGCTTCGCTCACCCTACCGTCACCGTCGCCGCCACGAAATGTTTCACTTCTTTTGCTGCTGTTTATTAGGAATGAGCGGGACCTTTTCAATACAACTAGAAAATTTCAGAATGCTAAAGAATGGAGTGGAAAGCATTACGGAATCTCTTAAAAAAATAAATATCCGCGTTGAAGAGCGAGCTCCCCGGGCGGATATAGTGGGAGAGCGTGAGCGTAGACTCAATGTGTAAAAGTTTTCCCCGTGCAAATTATTGACTCGTTGTCACGATTATTGAGAACAATGCCCTGATGAAAAATCGGAAACACCTCCGGCTACAAGCAGTCGAGAGGGGTTTAACCCTCGGAATTTATTTCTTAATATCTGAGCACTACGCGCGAATCCGCAAGCTCGAGATAAATGTTGTTAAAGAAAAAAGCGAAGGACCGCCTACAAGGTATTCTTGCAAGACTCAGCGTGACAGTCTCCGCTAGTGGTGTAGACTAATTCGCAGCCGTGCCAACAAAACATAAATCCGAAAAGAACGCCATCGTCCAGTTTCCGAAGAAGGAAAGTTGTGACAAAGTCCTGTAAAACGCGCGAAAAAAACACAGACAAACAGAAAGCTACATTTATATTCTCAATTGCTGGAATCGTTGGCATGCATGCCTGTCTTCATAAATGAATGGCCATTGATACCTATCTTAATTAACTCGAAATTGCTACAGGGATTTCATATTGAGGTTTTGCTTCAGTTTCTTTTTTGTTATGCTCACCGCCAATCGAGCTACTGTCGTTCACCCGGCCGTCAACGCATGCGAATCATAGAGGGAAGGAAGAACGAAGACGAAAGCAACAGAGTGGCGTTGACACTATTTACTTTAACCCATTTAATCACATTGTCCCTAAGAGCTATTCCCACGACGGATATCTTGCTCAGATTTCGCGGAACAATTGAAAAAATATGTATATTTCTTTGTAACTTTCGTTCACGAGCGCAAACCTTTCGAAAGTGCCAGTTCGCGTCAGCAAATTGCGTAAGTTTGTCGAGAACGTACCAAATATCGCGTTTCGCCTCAATATATTTGCAACACCCTGTTCAGCGAAGCAGCATCGACAGCACAATACATATGTTGCAGTAGATATGATTCCGTTTTAGTTGTTTTATTTATTTAAGCACCTCAAGATACCCGTGTTCCGGGGTTTTACATGAGGAATGGTCCCGCATACATAGAAACAAGTCAACAACGGCAAAGAAACGCTAACTGCAAGACTGCAAAATAAATATGCATAACAAGTAAGAACAACTAGTAAATACAACACAGATAAGTGAAATAAATAAATGTAGACATGTGCAATATTTAGCGCAGTAAAAAAAGAAAAAAAAGTTAGTTGACTTGATGCATACGTATAAAGATTTCAATGCAGCGCGTTACAACATAGAAAGAGCGAGCAAGGCGTATCACTATATAATAATGTCCACCAGTGCCACTTTAAATTTGTGAGGGTCGGTGTTGTTTACAGCACCTCCGGGTAGCTCGTTCCAATCTTGCCGTTTGGACGAAAAATTAATTCATATACGCAGATGTGTGGGCATGTGAAGGATGAACGACTTTTTGGTGACTGATGCGAAGTTGCAGTCGTTGAGCGGGAGCGATGACGGCGTCGTTAATGAACGAGTGACAAAATTTGTGACAAGCGGAAAGCATCGAATTTTTGCGGCGGCGTTCAAGACTTAGAAGAGTGTTACGGAATTTTAGTACTGTGATGGCTAGTCAGACAAGAGCATTCTGAATGAATTAACCTCGCATCACGATTTTGGACGGATTCCAAGATGTTTGGAAGGTTAATCGGCATACCCGATTCACTGATAGGCGTCGCAAATTGCACTGACGTGCTCGAACTTCGGACGTGCCAGTGTAGGGTAAGCAAGTATTTTTACAGAGGACGGGGCGTAATGCAAGTTACGACGTAAATAAGCGAGGGTGCGGTTAGCATCATTTGTGATGTTAATTACGTGAGACGACCATGTAAGATCACGAAATAGGCAGACGTAAAGATATTTATATGAGTGTAAGGAAGATATTTGCGAATCTTGAAATGGGGGGAAGGGGGGGGGGGTCTAACGCATTGTGGAGTACGAGGAGCGACGGTGGAAGGAAATGAGCTCAGTTTTTTGTGTTGAAGGACATCAAGCACATGACGCACCATTTTTCGACGTGATGCAGGTCATTTTGTAGTTTTGTAGAGTCAAGGTTGTTATTGATGCTGCGGTAGATAACAGTCGTCGGCGAATAAATGAATGTTAGAGGAGATAGTATGCGGAAGATCATTTCTATAAATTAGGAAAAGTAAGGCACCCACAACCATGCACTGGGCACGAATCAGACAACCGGTGTGTTACGAGATGCACAGCTGTTAGCCCACACAAACTGTTGACGATTGGTGAGGAAGTCACGCACCCAATTTAGAACATGGGGGTTAAGGTTTAAATGCGAGAGTTTCAGTAAGAGGCATTGGTGAGCAATATAGTGAATAGCTTTCTCGACATCTAAAAAGAGCGCGTCGACGGGCACATTAACGTCTAGGCTGGAGCTGGTATCATTAATGAACAGGGCTAGTTCGGTAGAGCGCGAAAGATCTTTTAGGAATCCATGCTGGCGCGGGTGAAAAAAGTTTTCAGGTAATGATGTGTGAAGAAATTATGTGCTCATTTATTTTTGAAGGGACACTTGTAATTGATATAAGGCGGTAGTTTTTCGCGATGATTTGGTGCCTTTCGTGTGCACAGCAATTATTTTGCCAATCTTCCAGTCATGAGGTCGAATGCGGGTCACGAGGGGTTGCTGGAAAACGTGTGGTAAAAGAGCACCTGAAATGTATTTTGCATTTTTAGGACCTTTTCATTGACGCAGTTGATTCCAACTGACGATAATATCTTCGGACATCCAGTTATTTTTATTTCGCCGTTAGCATCAAGAGAGAGAGAGAGAGAGAGAGGAAGGCAAAGGAAAGACAGGGAGGTTAACCAGAGATTATCTCCGGTTGGCTACCCTGTACTGGGGGAGGGGCAAGGGTATGCAATAGATGAGAAAGAAAGAAGCATAAAAAAGGGAAAAAACCTAAGCACACACACGCACGTACACACGAACTATTTCTGTGGGCACTGTCACGCAGCCCGCAAAGGCGTTCCCAGCCTTACGCAGTGTCACCGTACAGTCCTACGTCACACAGTGTACAGTCACAATTTGTCAGGAAGTCCCGTGTCTTTCAAGTATTGCAGCTGCGCCTTCAAAGCGGATCGCGCTGATGTTCGCGTAGGCCAGGTTCCAAGGATCTTGTTTTCTGTCATTGGGCGCTGTTGCATTTGGAGGCGATCCCACCGCTGGCAACCAGTTGCAAGAGTTGAGGAGGACTTCGGGATGAAAAATTGGGAGGTTTATTTACATTATCCACAGTGATAGTCAATTAACAGTCGTAAAGTCATTACGGGCCGGCAGCAACTCGGACGCTGCGGCCCGCGGCAAGAAGCTCGAAAGAGATGAATCAAGGAATGCTCTAGGAATGCTCTCGGTCTGTGTCTTTTAAGTCCTTCAGTGTCTCGAAGACACGTCACGTTCGGCCAATGGGAGAGCCCGCTCAGGTGACGCCATTTTCGGCCAATCGGCGAGCCCGCTCAGGTGTCGTCATTTTCGGCCAATGGTAGGCGCCCGTGCGATGGTGTCACACCCGGAGGAGAGGGTCGCTGCTAGGTCCCCCAATTGTCCGAGGGCTTACTTCTCCCTGCGGTCTTGCCTTGCTGACTTGCAATGCGCCGTCACAATAGGCGGGTGGGGGCGACGCTGCCAGGTTTTCACGGTGCATTACACCCGTCTTGCCTCTTGGACCCAAGTTACCTGGAACAGTTCCAGGCTCTCGCTTCACTTTCGGGAAGAGTCAAGCAGTGAATAGCTCCCCCTGTGGCATACGAGGTGGGGGCCGCCAACTTGTTTGCACGTGCCGCGCCTCTGGAATGTGGTATACGTGCTTCTGCGCTTCTTAATTAGCTGTGGCGCGATTCGATATGGTCTGGTGAACTCGAAGTAGGCTCAGGAAACGGTCCCGTATCTAACAGCTCGTCCTCGCCCCGGAACTTCGGAATGGCCGGTGAACTCAATTCGTTGGCCATGAGGAACGCTGAAAGAACCTGCAGGGTACTGGTGTCGAGCCTCGTTTGACGAACTTCGGGATCCTGGGCCCTGGAGAACGTACGTCAAACAAACAAAACAAAACAGCGCTGCACCACGCGTAAGCGCAGGCTCGTCACCCCTGACTCACCAGGCTATTACTAAGTCAAAATGAACCCTAATCTTCTATTTCCCCAATTTTGACAAAGCAGTTCCAACCACCTTTCCAAACCGCTATCCATTTCTCCCCGAATGCCGACAAGACCCGAGTGTCATTGTTGTAGCAAAACAATGGGTCGTTGCCGTTGCAAACAAATAATGAAAACAGCCGAACATAACTTAAGTGGCTTAGCTACGCGAGCAGCATGTTTCCAACCCTAACGCAGTGGCGTGCTTATCTCACGTATTGTTGCCACTGAACCGTCTGGCCATCTTCACAAGTACGTAATCACAAGCGCGCTAGCCTTGTGGTCACTAATCGGAACGCGTACTTGCGTCGTAGGCAAACGTTTCATTATGCTTACTTACGTTTCTTCCTTTAGTCCCTACAGGACACGCAACCTAAACGAACAATTAAACTTGCGGGACTTAGCACTCCGCAGAACCCTTAAAATAATGCGTCTTCTAATAACTAGTTCCAGGCACGCTAACCAGAGAAGTCAGAATACGGCTGCCCTCAACACACACGAGCAACCCAGTCAAAAATCTGCTTCCTTCCGTCCACACAGGACACGCGCTAATGGACCTAAGAACGCTTCTCAGTGCAAATCATGCACTCACTGAAAACCTACGCGGTTAACCTTAGAAAATAAAAACACTTATAAAAAAAGAAGGTTAACTAAAACACAAAACACGCGCGCGTTACGATAGGCCTCTCACCGATAACCTTGACACTCAGGTTACTCACACACAAAAAAAAGAAAGCCTATCTACTTATTAATGAACACCTCGCGATGCTACATGTTTACAAAAAAACGCGTCTTTCAAATCTCGAGCTTCTCAAACAAAACATAAACAAAGCTCAAACCTTGCACATTGAAAGAAATCCTAGTCTCAAATCACGAAAATTTGCAAATGTTCAAAAATAAAACGAAACGGCACTTTTTACTTCTACGGAAGCTTTCTTGGCCTCCCGATCCAAACATTTTCGACTGACTCATACTTTTGAGCCGTACCCGAGGTGGTCGCGGTCCGAAAGCTACTCTGGCTACCAAAGGAACAACAAAATGGCTGACTCACTATCAGCTTCCCCAAGACGTTATAGTCCCCTGCCAATTTGCGTCCTGACGCCCCGCTTTTATCACGACCTCGATTGACTGCGTCGCTACTTCCCACCTGGTCTCGTCTTGCCACCTTGCGCTTCTTTGTACTACACGCTGAGCTTCGAAAAGAACGACGGAACGACGAGGAACTTAACTGCCCCGTGCCCTTTGTCCGCGTCCGTGCAGAACATGCTTCTCGGACTCTTTTGGACCTGTGGCTGGAACGTTTATGATGCGTCAACATCATCAGTGACGAACGCACCTTTCTTTTCCTCGCGCCCTGCCCTTTTGGGTCTCTCGCCGTCTTTGACGGCGCTACATTAGTCACCGCATTCCTATCTTTAGCGCGCCTCTTTCTGCGGCGTTTTTTCTGTGAATTCTCTTTCAGGTCGCTCTCTCGCGCCTCGTGCTGGCCGTTACACATCTCGTCGGCCCGGATCGGTCTCTTACCCACACAGTCTGATTGATTTTCATTTAAATCAACACTCTCTCTGCCTCGACTGGCGGACAGCTCAACCGACTCTTGAACAATGCAGCCGGCTTTACTCGAGTTATGCAACTCGCACTCTTGTGAACTGCCCTCGACTGCATTGCCCAGCTCACGCTGTGCATCGGCACACAGCCCGTCGGTATCGATTGCCCTCTCACGCGCACAGTCCGAATGATTAATAACTGAATCATCCCTATCTAGGCTATCTAGACTTGCGGAGAGCTGCACCGATCCCTGAACAATGCAGTTGTCTTCTCTTGAGCTACGTAGCTCGCAATCCTGAGAATTACCCTCAACTGCATGGTCCAGCTGGCACTTCACTTCGGCACGCAGATCTGACTCGACATGGGTGCTCGTGTCTGTTGGGTCAGCAGTACCCTTTTCTTCGCTAACAACCTCGCTAACATTACAAGCGACGCACACGCGCGGTAACTGTGCCAATTTGTTCGCAGCTGGCCTAGCTGTCTCTACAGTGCTTTGTTGGCACAGCACCTCGTCGCTTTCACTACGGCCTTTAACGGCTTCTGTTGCCACTAAGGCATCGTTAGCAGCTAGCCTTTTCCCTTCACCTATAAATCTGCAGCCAATCTCACAGGCACTACTCTTCTCGTCGGCTTTTGGCGAAAATCCGCAAGATACTTCCTCATTCTTGTGCTCTGTACTGCCTACAGAATTTTCAGACAGCCGTTGTCTCTGTGCCTTTGACTACTCACAATATTGTATCTCTTTTATCAATGCTGCCTTCTCTCTCTCGTACTTTTGCTCGCGCTCACGCTTACGTTCTTGATACGCACGTTCACGTTCACTCTCACGTTCTTGACGCTCACACCTAAGAGTAAGTTCTTGAAGCTCACCGCTTCCGTTCATTCTCGCGTTCTTCACGCTTACGCTCACTCTTAGGTTCACGACGCTCACACACACGTTCACGACGCTCACGCTCACGCTCCCGTGGTTCTTGTATCACCTCCCAAGCAAGCTCAATGCTTTTATCATCATTGCTCGCTCTTACGTTGACGACGCTCACGCACACGTTCACGACGCTCACGCTCACGTTCACGACGCTCACGCTCCCGTGGTTCTTGTATCACCTCCCAAGCAAGCTCAATGCTTTTATAATCATTGCCACTATCTTCGATCGCCTTTATGATAGCTGGCGTTTTCATCCGTTCGTCCGCCTCAACTCCCAAATCGTCGCACACCAATAACAAGTCTAACCTCGCCAACATTCTAAGATCCATGGCAGCGCCTCCGACTGGTCGTTAGAGCTGTTTTCCTTAATTAATTTGTGCAAACACACAATGCAACAAATTCCCGATTCCTAGAACTATCAAAATGAACACACAACATTTGAATTCTGGCGAATCAAAAGGAAAAAAACCACGCGCTCACTTACGGTTGCAGCACCCTGCCATATGGTTCATTGGTCCGCTGTTCCCGGTTTCTCAGGACTCCCTGGGTCGAAGGCTCGCTCTTCTTGGCTACTCCCAGTTTCTTAGGACCTCTTTCGACGAAGGCTCTCTCTTCTTCGCTCTTCCCGGTTCCTCGCGACTCCTTTGGACGAAGGCTCTTTTTCGCTGTTCCGGGTTCCTCGGGATTTCTCTCGACGAAGGTTGATCCGTAGCGCTGCCACCAATTGTTGCATTTGGAGGCGATCCCACCGCTGGCAACCACTTGCAAGAGTTGAGGAGGACTTCGGGATGAAAACTTGGGAGGTTTATTTACATTATTTACAGTGATAGTCAATTAACAGTCGTAAAGTCATTACGGGCCGGCAGCAACTCGGACGCTGCGGCCCGCGGCAAGAAGCTCGAAAGAGATGAATCAAGGAATGCTCTAGGAATGCTCTCGGTCTGTGTCTTTTAAGCCCTTCGGTGTCTCGAAGACACGTCACGTTCGGCCAATGGGAGAGCCCGCTCAGGTGACGCCCTTTTCGGCCAATCGGCGAGCCCGCTCAGGTGTC
Source organism: Dermacentor variabilis (assembly GCF_050947875.1). Lineage (NCBI taxonomy): Eukaryota > Metazoa > Arthropoda > Arachnida > Ixodida > Ixodidae > Dermacentor > Dermacentor variabilis. The sequence goes on from NC_134568.1 coordinate 86,211,655, forward strand.
GTCATTTTCGGCCAATGGTAGGCGCCCGTGCGATGGTGTCACGCCCGGAGGAGAGGGTCGCTGCTAGGTCCCCCAATTGTCCGAGGGCTTACTTCTCCCTGTGGTCTTGCCTTGCTGACTTGCAATGCGCCGTCACAATAGGCGGGTGGGGGCGACGCTGCCAGGTTTTCACGGTGCATTACACCCGTCTTGCCTCTTGGACCCAAGTTACCTGGAACAGTTCCAGGCTCTCGCTTCACTTTCGGGAAGAGTCAAGCAGTGAATAGCTCCACCTGTGGCATACGAGGTGGGGGCCGCCAACTTGTTTGCACGTGCCGCGCCTCTGGAATGTGATATCCGTGCTTCTGCGCTTCTTAATTTGCTGTGGCGCGATTCGATGTGGTCTGGTGAACTCGAAGTAGGCTCAGGAAACGGTCCCGTATCTAACAGCGCTTGTCCAGTTTGTCTAAGGTGGCTGAGAGGACTGCTCTTTGTGGGTTAAAACGAGAACACTGACAAAGAAGATGCTCGATCGTTTCATTGCACGCGCAGAAGTCACACAGTGGGCTGTTGGCCATTCCGATAAGGAAAGAGTAGGCATTTGAAAATGCTCCTCCAAGCCATAGACGGACAAGAAGGGTGCAGTCACGTTGTGGAAGCTCGGGCGGAACATGCAGCTGTAAATTAGGGTCCAGGGTATGGAGGCGTGCACTTGTGAAATCGGATGAATTCCATTGGGCTAATCTCAGGTCACGCGCAAGTGCGGAATGTTTTTTCGCTGCGTCGGCTCTCGAAAGAGCAATGGCAACGCAGTTGCCACCTTAATGGGCAGATCGGGCAGCTGCGTCTGCTCGATCATTGCCATGTATGCCACAGTGACCAGGCAACCACTGATATATTATATCGTGTCCTTCGTCAAGTAGTCGATGGTGGACTTCTCTGATCTCTGCGATGAGCTGCTCATGTGATCCATGGCGCAGTGCTGAGAGTACACTCTGTAGGGCTGCCTTGGAATCACAGAAGACTGACCATGCGTGGTATGGTTCCTCAATGAAATGAAGAGCGGCAAGCAGGGCTACCAGTTCAGCAGCTGTCGTTGATGATACATGTGACGTCTTTAGCTGTATTTTGACGGATCTTGGTATCACCACAGCGGCAGCTGCGCTTGCAGATGTGACTGAACCGTCCATGTAAACGTGTACGCGGCCACTGTGCACCTCATGTAAAAGTTCTAATGTGGCCTGCTTAAGGGCAAATGGCGGCATGTTGGCTTTCTTCATGATTCCTGGGATGGTGAGGCGTATGTCAGGTCTGTGCAGGCACCATAAAGGTGAGTATGGTCTTGCTGCATGCATGTAATTCGATGGCAACGAGGTACGATTGGCCTCAATTATACGACTGAAAGTTGTGTGTGGCCTTTCCGCGGGTAGAGCGGCAAGATGGTGAGAAGGTAATCGGGCAACGTGCCGAATATGCGCCCTGAGAGCGTCGGCTGCCAAGTACGTTGATAGCGGATGATCTCGAGCTATGACAATCGTTGCCGCTGTAGACGCACACCTCGGAAGACCGAGACACGTCCTTAGGGCTTGAGCTTGTAGTCCCTGGAGTACACGCAGGTTTGTTTTGCAGGTGTTACCAAGCACAGGGAGGCTGTATCTTGCGGAACCGAGGAACAAGGCGTTATAAAGCTGACATCACCACAGGTAGAGGAGATGAATGCCTCATAGCCAGAAATGCGTATAACATTCTGCACGTTCGGTTCGCAAATTACGAGGATGGGAAAACTGTTTTCGAAGACAAAATGTCTAAAACCTGAAATTCTTGATTTGAGACCACGGGCATTCTAATGCAGTAAAGATGCTTTCTTGACTTCCGTGTGGAAGGGCAGCGAGGGGCGGGCCATGGTGCTATGCGATGCTTTCAAGCACTGGAGTCAGCGCGTCAAGTATTTGCAGTGCGCTGCGAGCAGCCGGAGTGTCCATGTTCGTCAGTAGTAGACGCATGACATTCGTGAGCGATTCGAGCATGGCAATCACTTGTGAGTCCTTGTCTTGCATTTGGTCAACTGTAGTGACATTTGACTTTAAGTGGCGAGTCGTTTGCTGTGGCTCTGGCGCGTGGCATGTCCTCGGCAGTGCCGGCCACGCCTCACTTGATGAAGCATGGCCTCTTCTTTCGTTGACATTCGTGCTCTTATTGGTGAAAGATGGAACAGGAGGCGGCGTTCCCGGACGAGACATTTCCCTTGAACCGGAAGAGGATTTCATAGACTTTCGTTTCCGGGAGCGATGTCGCCTTATCGCTTGAGAAGCATCTCTGTGTGACGATCCGTCTCTGGCCATTTTTCTCAAGATTTTCTGCTCTTTCTTTAGGCGTGGACAGTCTTTTGAGGATGCAGTGTGCGATCCTTGACAATTTGGGCACTTGAGCTCTGTGGCACGGCAAGTGTCAGTGTCGTGTTGTTCGGAACATCGTGAGCATATCGTTGTATTTCGGCAGACAGCACTCACCTGTCCAATTCTTTTCCACCTTCTGCACTGAAGTGGTTTGGGTACGAAAGGTAGTACCACATGCCGAAAGTGGCCGACCTTTACATGTGATGGTAGGCAGTCACCTTTAAACACGAGCCCTACACAGGTCGACTTGCCAAGGCGCCGAGCTTTTAGTAAGGCAACACCATCTGTCGCAGGTTTGATTAAAATTGCCAGGTCGCTGTTGTTAATGGATGTGTCAATGTCATAAACAACACCAACCGTGGTTTCGTTGTCTTGAGGAATGAGGTAGTGGACATTGATGTTGCCCAGGAGCTTTACTGCCTTCAAAGCATTGATTGCGCTTCGGTTGCGGACGTCAATAGCCAGGACGTCCTTTCGAGTATTAATTCTGATGTCTTTGATTTCTCCTGGGACAAGACCCTCCAGAGAAACGGAAAGCGCTTGTCGATTAAGGCGTTTGAGTTTGTCGGCAGGTGTGTCCGGCACAAAAAGAATTGTGTGCGCCGATGGCCGTCGCTCTGGAACGGCAGTAGACTTACTTGACGAAGACCGTCCGCTGATGTTTTTTCTCTTGGCCTTCCGGTGTACCATTCTTTCGAAGCCTTCGTCATCTGAGGCGTCATCGCTTGAGCAGGAGTACAACACAGTGTCCTCTCTATCAGCTTGACTCAGTGGGCAATTTCTCTTCCTCGGGCCGGTACCTGCCGAAGCAGTCACGTCGCGTCGGCATTCTGCCGACTCCACTTCCATTGCCGTTGCGGGAGCGGTGTCTCCCAGTAAAACACTGGAAAAATCCGAAAATACTGCAGCGCGAAGGAATAGTATTCTCTAAGAGAATCACTTCGTCTTCGTCTTATGGTGGCATCTTATGGTGATAAATCTGGTATCAATCTGGGAGATCACCTGTTGGCTCCTCAGTAAACACTGAAGAGAAGGTAGAATTTTGTATTCCAGCAACGTCCTCGTTTCGCACGGGAAGGTTGAGGTCATCACAGAGTGATATAGGCAGAGAAGGCTTAGGTTTGATAACTTGCGATTATTGTTTACTGTGGTTTTGTAACATAGCCGGCAACATGGATCGTAGGAAAGTACGTTTACTTTTGGCGGCATGAGAATCAAATTCCTTTCCAATGGCGCGATACCTAATCCATGCGGAAAGTGTGCTGTTGCGTTTCGCCTGCGACACGTGGTTTTGCCGGCGCGACGGCGGCGGGGCGGCGGACATTTTGGCCCGATCGTCGTCACCGCAACACTCATCGCCAGGTGTTTCCAGGCGCGTCTGCGGCGATGCGACCGCCTAGGGATTTCGTTCCAGTCATTGTGCCCGAAACAGGCGATGCCAAAGCAGGGATCTCATTCCAGTTATTGGGCCCGAAACAGGCGATGCCAAAGCAGGGATCTCGTTCCAGTCATTGTGCCCGAAACAGGCGAAGCCAAAGCAGGGACCATCTTCTCGTTACAGTCATTGTGTCCGACCGGCAGCGCCACGACAGTGTGCTGCGCAGCGCCACGACAGTGTGCTGCGCAGCGCCACGACCAGTTGCTACGAGATCTTGCGCAGCGCCACGACATGGTGCTACGGCATCGCTACGACAGTGTGCGTCACCATTAGCCCATTGTACATTCACGTGCTCGTCTTTTTAGGGGTTCCTTCTTGCCCTCAACTGCGAGAGTATAAAAACAGCTGCCCCCGGACGCCAGAGGAGGGCTCCGATTTCTTCTGTTGAGTGAAGTGCCCTCCCGTCTCTCTACTACGGTCAAACCTGACCGCCAACTCTTTGCGATGTTAAAATAAACAAGTTGTTTCGTTGTTACCAGTCGACTCATGCTTTGCCGGGACCTTCGGATGCTTCGAGTTGTACCCCAGGCCGCCAGGCCAACGCTACCCTTGGGGCTTGCGACCCAGGTACAACCACGGGCGTCAGCGCCGAGTTCCCAACAGATCGTACCAGCAGTCCGATCCAAACATCTGGTGGCAGCGGTGGGATTCGAACCCACGCCTCCGAAGAGTGCCGGCGCGACGGCGGCGGGGCGGCGGACATTTTGGCCCGATCGTCGTCACCGCAACACTCATCGCCAGGTGTTTCCAGGCGCGTCTGCGGCGATGCGACCGCCTAGGGATTTCGTTCCAGTCATTGTGCCCGAAACAGGCGATGCCAAAGCAGGGATCTCATTCCAGTTATTGGGCCCGAAACAGGCGATGCCAAAGCAGGGATCTCGTTCCAGTCATTGTGCCCGAAACAGGCGAAGCCAAAGCAGGGACCATCTTCTCGTTACAGTCATTGTGTCCGACCGGCAGCGCCACGACAGTGTGCTGCGCAGCGCCACGACAGTGTGCTGCGCAGCGCCACGACCAGTTGCTACGAGATCTTGCGCAGCGCCACGACATGGTGCTACGGCATCGCTACGACAGTGTGCGTCACCATTAGCCCATTGTACATTCACGTGCTCGTCTTTTTAGGGGTTCCTTCTTGCCCTCAACTGCGAGAGTATAAAAACAGCTGCCCCCGGACGCCAGAGGAGGGCTCCGATTTCTTCTGTTGAGTGAAGTGCCCTCCCGTCTCTCTACTACGGTCAAACCTGACCGCCAACTCTTTGCGATGTTAAAATAAACAAGTTGTTTCGTTGTTACCAGTCGACTCATGCTTTGCCGGGACCTTCGGATGCTTCGAGTTGTACCCCAGGCCGCCAGGCCAACGCTACCCTTGGGGCTTGCGACCCAGGTACAACCACGGGCGTCAGCGCCGAGTTCCCAACAGATCGTACCAGCAGTCCGATCCAAACATCTGGTTGCCAGCGGTGAGATCGCCTACGACTTCAAACAACTGTCTGCCAGCGGCGAGATCGCGACAACGGAGGCCAGCAGCAAAGAGATGCAGTTGACAGTATGCTGAGCAGCTCAACGACGATCCGGGAGCAGTGCAACGAGCCCTGTGTGACGACTGGTTGCCTGCAGCGGAACGACTGCGCGGAATTCCTGCCTGCGAGGTTTGGTGAGTGCGGGACTTTCTTCTTCTGAGCTTTGCCAGGCTTTTGTTAGTGTCAGAAACAGAGCTGGTAATTGTGGTTGTCGTTGCTGCCGGGTTAGTTGCGGCAAGACAATAGTAAGCAGTAGAGAAAGCAGCATTCAGAGCAGCCATGGATTTGAAGTCGTTGCGCAAACCGAAATTGTTAGAGCTTGCAAGAGAGTTGGGTCTGGATGTCTCGGACAAACTCAGAAAACCAGAACTGCTAAAGGCTATTCTTGAGTTAGAGGCTGAGGATGACGAGCTGTCGGAATGCCTTGAGACTATTGAGGAGAGGTCAAAAAGACAGGAGCGCGAACTTAAAGAGCAAAAAGAGAAATATGAGCGCGAACTTAAAGAGCAAAAAGAGAAACAAGAGCGTGAACGTAAAGCAGAGAAAGAAAAAGAAGAGCGTCAACACGCTTTGGAAATGAAGCGTCTCGAGATAGAGATGGAACGCGCTCGTAATGGAAGTCAGGCACACGGTGCAGGAGAACGCGTATTGTTCAAAATGACTGACCTGATGCGGCCGTTTAAGCTTGGAGAGGACATTGGTTTGTTCCTGGTTAACTTTGAGCGAACGTGCGAGAAGCAGGGGTTCTCTCGGGAAACGTGGCCACAGCGCTTGCTCACTTTGTTACCCGGCGAGGCGGCCGACGTAGTCGCTCGCTTGGATAGAGAGGAAGCAGAGGATTTCGACAAAGTAAAATCGAGTCTGCTAAAAAAGTACCGGCTGTCTGCGGAAGCGTTCCGTCGGAAGTTTCGGGAAAATGAGAAAGGCAAAAGTGAGTCATATACAGAGTTTGCGTATAGGCTTATGTCGAACATGCAGGAGTGGCTCAAAGAAGAGAAAGCGTTTGGTGACCACGATAAAGTTCTGCAGTGCTTCGGGCTAGAACAGTTTTATAGTCGGTTACCGGAGAACGTGCGATACTGGGTCTTGGATAGGCCAGACGTGAGTACGGTGGCTAGAGCCGCTGAGCTAGCCGAGGAGTTTGTGACGCGTCGAGCTCGCGGAGCTAAGGACGGTCAAAAGGGTGAATTTGGCTCCAAGTCTGAGAGGCCAAGGTTCACGCCCATGAGATTTAAGGGGGACACGCGTAGTGAGGATGCGAGTGAAAGCAATCCGACCAAACGTAAAGAGACGGCAGCCGAAGCCGAACGCAGAAAGCGGTTCGAGATGAGGCGAGCGGGCGTTTGTTATACGTGCCAGAAGCCGGGTCACTTTTCGGCGCAGTGTCCGGAAACAACACCAAAAGTTGTGTTTTTTTCAATAGGCAGCACGGACGAGAACATGAAGCTTCTCGAGCCTTACATGCGAGACCTCCTCGTGAACGGGAAAGAGTGCCGAGTGCTTCGCGATTCCGCAGCTACGATGGATGTAGTTCACCCATCTTACGTAGAACCCCATATGTTCACGGGCGAGTGCGCGTGGATCAAGCAAGCCGTGGAAGCTCATAGCGTGTGTCTGCCAGTAGCAAAGGTGCTTATTGAAGGACCTTTCGGAGCGCTTGAGACAGAGGCGGCAGTGTCATCTATGCTGCCACCCCAGTACCCGTACCTATTTTCAAACAGGTCCGATCACCTCCTGCGCGAGAAGGGGCTTTTGTTTGGTGAAGCTAGTGTTCAGGCCTTAACCAGATCGAAGGTTCGGGAGCTCGCTGCAAAGGCGGTAGTTGCGGGGCCGACGTTATCAAACAACGAAAAAGGGTCAGAGGCGCAGCAAGCTGATATTCAGAGCACGCCCGAACTGAATAAAATTGAGTCTGTAGCGTTGAAGGCGCCAGATACTGGAGAGGAAAATCCCGATTCGGGAAAGTTAGAAGAGCTATCTACTGATTTGCTCATCGCGCCTACGTCAGACGGACTTGATAGGTTGCTAAAAGTCAGCCGGTCGGCTTTGATAGCCGAGCAAAAAAAGGATGGCAGCCTGGAAAACGTGCGCTGCAATGTCAAAGAAGGTATCGCCAGGAAAACTGCGCGTTTTGTGGAAAGAGGTGGAGTCCTGTACCGGAAGTATCTAGACCGCAGAGGAGTGGAGTTCGATCAGCTGGTCGTGCCTCAATGCTATCGTCAGGATCTGTTGCGCTTGTCACACGGGGGTTCGTGGTCCGGACACCTAGGAGTTAAGAAAACTAAGGACCGTCTCTTGCAAGAGTACTATTGGCCAGGGTGTTTTCGGGACGCAGACCATTTCGTGAGGACATGTGACACTTGTCAGCGGGTGGGCAAACCAGGGGACAAATCGAGGGCGCCGTTGAAATTGGTACCTATCATTACGGAGCCTTTTAGACGGCTCGTTATTGATACAGTGGGACCTCTGCCGGTAACAGCCACGGGGTACAGACACATTTTGACTGTGATCTGCCCAGCGACAAAGTTCCCTGAAGCAGTGCCGCTTAAAGAACTCAGCTCAGTTGAGATAGTTAATGCACTACTGTCCATATTTGCGCGAGTTGGTTTTCCTGCGGAAATCCAATCAGATCAGGGCACAGTGTTTACTAGCGCTTTGACGACAACTTTTCTCGAAAGGTGTGGGGTAAAGCTGTTACACAGCTCAGTGTACCACCCACAGTCGAATTCCGTTGAGAAGCTCCACTCCGTCATGAAGCGCGTGTTGAGAGCCTTGTGTTTTGAACATCGAACTGACTGGGAGCTGTGTCTGCCTGGGGTGATGTTTGCTTTAAGGACCGCGCCGCATGCGGCTACGGGGTTTTCGCCAGCTGAACTGGTGTACGGTCGCTCGCTTCGATCTCCGCTTCGCATGCTTCGAGAATCATGGGAAGGTAGGGGCGACGACCCAGTCGTGGTGGAGTACGTGCTTAAGCTCCTCGAACGCTTAAGAAGGGCACAGGAGTTGTCAGGTGAAGCAATGGCAAAGGCCCAGCAGAGGGCCAAGGTTTATTATGATCGGACAGCCAGGGCCCGTCGTTTTGAGGTTGGCGATGAGGTCATGATATTGCGCACATCGCTAAACAACAAACTAGACGTGCAGTGGGAGGGCCCAGCACGAATTGTTCAGAAACTGTCGGACGTTAACTACGTGGTAAGTCTGCCAGGAAAGCGGAAAGCACAGCAAGTTTACCACTGTAATCTGCTCAAACCTTATAGACAAAGGGAAGCAGTGGTGTGCATGATGGTAAACGTTCCTGAAGAGCTTCCAGTCGAGCTTCCGGGACTAGGCTCAGTGACGAACAGGGAAGACACCGGTCAAGTCATTAGTGACCTTATCAGTAAAGCACCGCTGTCGCCTGAGCAGAAAACCGAACTACACCAGCTATTACAAGAGTTTCAGGGTCTGTTCTCTGAGAGGCCTGGTAGGACTTCTGTACTTACTCATGATATAGAACTTACCTCCACAGAGCCAGTACGATCCAAGGCGTATCGGGTGTCACCCCGCCAGAGCGATATTATGGAGGCTGAGGTAAAGAAAATGCTACAGCTCGGTGTTATTGAGGCAGGTGAGAGTGATTATACCTCCCCTTTGATTTTAGTTGAGGTACCGGGCAAGGAACCTCGTCCTTGCGTCGACTACCGCAGGCTTAATTCCATCACTAAGGATCAAATTTATCCGATCCCTAACATCGAGGAGCGCCTTGAGAAAGTTAGTAGCGCTCAGTTTATTTCCACCCTAGATCTTGTCAGGGGTTATTGGCAGGTTCCACTTACAGAAGAGGCTAGTAGGTATGCGGCGTTCATTTCACCAATGGGAACATTCCGTCCTAAAGTGTTGAGTTTTGGTTTGAAGAACGCGCCATACTGTTTTTCAAGTCTCATGGATAAAGTGTTGCGGGGACAGCAAGAATTCGCTTTACCGTATCTAGACGACGTAGCGATATTCTCCGCATCCTGGTCTGAGCATATGACACACTTGCGGGCAGTGCTAACCCGCCTGCGCGAAGCGGGCTTGACAGTCAAGGCTCCTAAGTGCCAGTTAGCACAGGCCGAGGTTGTCTACCTCGGTCACGTGATTGGTCAGGGTCGTCGCCGCCCCTCTGAAATAAAAGTGGCCGCTGTGCGAGACTTTCCGCAACCGCGCACCAAGACCGATATTCGGTCGTTCTTGGGTGTCGCCGGCTACTATCAGAGGTACATCCCTAGGTACTCTGATATCGCGGCTCCCCTGACGGATGCTCTAAGAAAGACAGAGCCTCAAACAGTCGTCTGGGACGAGACCGAGGAAAGAGCTTTTAGCGCCCTAAAGAGTGCCCTAACAAGCCAGCCTGTGCTACGATCGCCAGACTATACAAAAGGGTTCATTGTTCAGTGCGATGCTAGTGAGCGAGGCATGGGCGTTGTACTGTGCCAACGGGAAAATGGAGAAGTAGAACACCCCGTCCTGTATGCTAGTCGTAAGCTGACCAGTCGTGAGCAGGCGTATAGCGCCACCGAGAAAGAGTGTGCGTGTCTCGTGTGGGCCGTTCAGAAATTGTCATGCTATCTAGCCGGCTCGAGGTTTATCATTGAGACGGATCACTGCCCTCTCCAATGGCTGCAGACCATCTCTCCCAAAAATGGCCGCCTCCTGCGCTGGAGCCTCGCTTTACAACAATATTCCTTTGAGGTGCGTTACAAAAAGGGGAGTCTCAACGGTAACGCCGATGGCTTAAGTCGAAGCCCCTAACGTAGGAATCAGCCTCAAAATTGTTTGTTACTGATGTTTTTCTTCCTGAGGCAGGATTTTTTTTAACATATTGCTTTTGTTTAGTGTTTCAAAGTGATGATATGCTTTCTAGTGCAATTTTTCAATTTGTGGACGCGTTCTGAGTGATGCTAGACTACTGTAAGGAACTAGGCAGTGGTATAAAAAGGGGAAAGAGCCTGGCAGGGCTTAGTGAGGGTTGTGCCGTGCTTGCTGACTGAGCGGTTGAGTTTTCAGCGTAGTTCTAACGCTTGCCGGGAACGAGAACAAAAATGTGAACTCTCCCGAAGTCACTTTGCAGTGTCCCGTGCGAACCTGAACGAGAGAACGAGGCCTTCTCTGTGCGCTGCGCTCAAGAAACGTCAAGGGACGCCCGACTTCGGTTATGAGCATCATCGAGCGACATCCCTCCGGACAGCGGATGCAGTCCCCTGTCCATCGGGATCTCCTTTCCCCGGCGGGGCGGTCTGTTGCGTTTCGCCTGCGACACGTGGTTTTGCCGGCGCGACGGCGGCGGGGCGGCGGACATTTTGGCCCGATCGTCGTCACCGCAACACTCATCGCCAGGTGTTTCCAGGCGCGTCTGCGGCGATGCGACCGCCTAGGGATTTCGTTCCAGTCATTGTGCCCGAAACAGGCGATGCCAAAGCAGGGATCTCATTCCAGTTATTGGGCCCGAAACAGGCGATGCCAAAGCAGGGATCTCGTTCCAGTCATTGTGCCCGAAACAGGCGAAGCCAAAGCAGGGACCATCTTCTCGTTACAGTCATTGTGTCCGACCGGCAGCGCCACGACAGTGTGCTGCGCAGCGCCACGACAGTGTGCTGCGCAGCGCCACGACCAGTTGCTACGAGATCTTGCGCAGCGCCACGACATGGTGCTACGGCATCGCTACGACAGTGTGCGTCACCATTAGCCCATTGTACATTCACGTGCTCGTCTTTTTAGGGGTTCCTTCTTGCCCTCAACTGCGAGAGTATAAAAACAGCTGCCCCCGGACGCCAGAGGAGGGCTCCGATTTCTTCTGTTGAGTGAAGTGCCCTCCCGTCTCTCTACTACGGTCAAACCTGACCGCCAACTCTTTGCGATGTTAAAATAAACAAGTTGTTTCGTTGTTACCAGTCGACTCATGCTTTGCCGGGACCTTCGGATGCTTCGAGTTGTACCCCAGGCCGCCAGGCCAACGCTACCCTTGGGGCTTGCGACCCAGGTACAACCACGGGCGTCAGCGCCGAGTTCCCAACAGATCGTACCAGCAGTCCGATCCAAACAGTGCTAGATTGTTTTGGCCAATGAAATGGTCCTTTCTTTTAGTCGCTTGAATGTGTTGTTTAACCACGGTAAACCGGGACATTCTGTTACAGTGATGGTGGGGACGTGTAAAGTGACTAATTATTTTATTTTATTTTTCGACAGGGACCAGTTTGACTCGACGGAACGCTCAGAAAAATCATTGATAAAATCTATGCAAAGGTCGTTAAATCCATTGTTAATAATCACCATTTATCATAAAGTGTTAAAATTTTTGTTTCTTTTTAATGCGTGCTGAGTCACAAGAATATGTACCCTGAAGTACTCGTGATCACTGAGGCCAGGTAAGTGCGTGAGTGGTGGAATGTGATCGGGATTGGTTGTCAGCTCGCAGTCTATAGCATGTTGGGTGAACGTGTGCTTTCTCTTATAGCTTTCATGACAAGCTGAGATGAGTTAAAAGTGGGGCATACGTAAAGAAAATCGCTTTCGATCGAACGTTTTAACGCCGTGAGGGCGAGATCGTTCCACATTCTTGAGGGAAAAATTCAATTCGGAGAGCAACAGTGACGCCGTGCGGAGGTGCGATACGAGCAGGGAATGTAGCGCATCATGGAATTGGTTGAAGAAGAAACTGTAAGCGTCCGGAGGTCGCCAATACGTGCAATGATTAACACGACCATTTCCAGGCCACTATGGCTAACAAGTTGACATCAGCGTATGCTGTGGTGTATTGCAATTAGGACGCCCCCACCCCGCTTGTTAACGCGCTCATGCCGAAAGGTGTCTAAGCCTGGCAAGAAAGAAACGATTTCAGAATCGTTAACAGGTGGACTGGAACCATGTTTCAGTTGGTGAAATTATTTTGTTTTCTTTGGTGTCAATTAGGTTACGCAAAGAATCAAGCTTCGTAATGTAATTCGAATATTAGTGTAAAGGAAAGGCAGAAGATTAGGTTGTTTTCTTGCACGAGTCATGGCCTTTAGCTACGGGCGATTAGAAACAACCTTCCGAGAAACGTGGGCGTACATGTGCGCCGAAGTTCCGATGCTCAGCTTGAAGGGCTTGCCCTGTGCTTGCGCAAACTCGGCCAGCTGCTTACGGGCCATCCGAGTGGCCGGATAACAATCTTCGGAAATGCTGTATTAAGAGCTCTACATTTTTCTGGCGCATGATAGGACAGTCTCCTTCAGTTTGAAGTGCACAAACTTCTCAACGATAGGCCTATTCTCATTTGACTGCAAGGACCCATGTCGGTGTGCTTGTTTAATATCCGCTCAATGCACGTGAACTTCGAAATCCTCAGCGCAAAGTTTGGTTACTAGTTTTTCCGATTGCTTCCACGTTTTCCGAGTCGAGTCATCAAGGCCAAAGAACACGAGGTTCGGAATGCTATGTTCGCAGAACATTGAAACGCTGCCTAATCCAAAGCTAATTGTGTGCCACCTAACATGCATTCGGTAAAATGATGCAGTTTTGTATGCGCTGAGCCAGTGATGTTGTGCCATGAATGCGCGAATCTCGGATGGCTTTCGCAGCTCATCGCTGCCAGGAGGCTGAAATTGTGCGGAAGTGTGAAGTTGGTCATCGAGGCCGTTTTTCAATTGCTTCGATCATAAGGCGGCTGACTTTACTTTTCTTACTTTTTTTCGCCATCTCAAAAGCGCAAGCAACTCGATCGGTGGCCGGCCGCATTTCAGCCACAATATGCAGTGTTACCCGTTGCGGCGCACAGAGCCACCGGAATTTCGTGCCCTCTTATATTTCCTTGCGCGCTGCGCGCAGCCTCATCGCAAGGTCAGTGTTTGTTTCGCTGTATTTCGCAATCACGACGCCGTGGCGACCAAAAGCAAATATCGGCTGCTGCCTGGAGGTATTACTGCGTTTCCTTTTTCACCGTTTTCCGAGTTCTCAGATAGCGGTCGTAAAAGAAACGTTGGATGCTAAATCATTGAAAGTATAGCATTTCAAAGCGGTGCCTTCATATTCTTGTAGTGCATTTGTCTCGATATTTCTCTCTCTCTCTCTCTCTTTGTGTGTGTGTGTGTATGTGTTCTATTTTAGTTTTTTAAGGGTGTCTCGTGAACCACTGCGCGCTAAGTTTCCGACATTTCTGGCAAGTCGCTATGTCAGAAAGACGTTTGGCGCTTGTTCCAGGGGAGTGCAAATAAATGCATAAAAAAAGAAAGAAAAACAAAAAAGGCAATGATATACCACAAGAGCAGTTCTCGGTATTTTCAAAAAGTAAAAAAAGGAAGAAAATAACGCTGATGGATGTAGTGTCACCAGCGTTTGGAATGCCCGTCTAGAGAGCGGGAAGTATTCCGGTTTTTGCAGCAGTATCACTGAGGACAACACTCCGATTTCAAATGTCACAGTCGCGGCCGCTATTCGAGAAACCTCTTTCAAGATGCATGAGACGCGTTACCACAAAACGCAACTAGGGATATCGCCTCCGCTGGAACCGTAATAAGTTTTATGTCGCCAAGAGACTGCAAGAAGCAGACGCTATGCGAAGGGAACGGCACAGATAATTATTTCGAACAGCGATAGGATGCGTTTACGAGACAGCCGGTGATTTTGTGCGCCACGTTGACGGCAACCAAATTCTCCACGCTTAGTTTCCTTTGTTGCTGTTTGCTTCGGGCAGCTGCCTTCGTTTCGAAATATTTTTTTGTAGTGCAAAATGAATGAATTAAAGCACCACGTGTCACAGCTGCCCGTTCGAATAGTACCGCATGAAGCGGCTCGATATTTATTTGAGTAACAACAATATGGGGGGGGGGGGCGGCTAACAGAGATTCAAGTGAGGAAAGCGTACAGAACATTAACTTCTTTTTTTACTGAACTGCCAGTATACTTATAGGTAAGGATTAAATACGCCATAATTATATTATGCATTATAAGTGGAAATCAAATAGAGATGATGTCTTCATATAAGCCGAAACCATAACCATCGCACGACGCGTGCGATGCTCAACCGATTAAGCTGAGGTGGCGCGGTGGCCCTCGGGCGTACTTAAAGAGACAGACAACCGCTAAAGATAACTGAATCGAGATAACCCAGCTGATGGAATGATTTCCTATCGTAGTAGCTAAAATGAGCCATGTTTTTCTTATTAAACGTGGATTTATATTTTAATTCATCACTAACAGTCGCGAAAAATGGCCTCTGGCACCCCACGCAGCAAAAACATGAAGCTGCATAAGAAGTCCCCTACCTGACCTTCTGTAGTAGTGTGCGCGGTTACTGGTCTTTTTATTAGTATAGAAAGGCAATACACTTTTTATTGTTTTAACTTTTTCGAGACTTAAAATGAGCAGGTAAGCCTTCGTTCGTAGTGAGCACAAAAGTGGCGCTGCCTTCACCTTTGTTTTCGATTAGTTGGCTTGGCTCGTCTATCGACAGAACAACGACGATGGCTGCCAGCCAGCCATGACGTAGGCGTGTATTTGAGGAGAAACGCAGCACAAATATAAGAAATGTCTCTACAACAACGCGAACTTATTGCACCAGCTTCTTATTTTAAAAGTGATTGAAAAGGTCAAAATGATAGGTGGTTAACCACAGTTACGCTCACTCGATGGGTGGCTTTCACAATTTGCGAGACGGTTTGTTGACATTGCTCGCCCTTCTCAGCGTTGCTGGAGGGGGGACTCTTACTTCTTTTAGAGGCTGCTCAGATCGAAAAATTCTGTTACGAAATATCCACGCCCTTTTGGAAGTAACCGCTGCAAATGTAAACACTACCAAGAGAGGTCTGTGCGTTGCGCCATAAAAAAAAAACTAGGCCCTTAATTAACGGTTGTCAGTCCCTTTAAGTTTATTATGTGCGTATCATACATGTTTAAGCGACTGCTGCCTCTAATTTTAAGAATACGCGATTCTATACTAAGATATTTCTTTTTTTTACTTACCAATCTTCATGACAATCAAGCCAGAAAGCTGGGCTAGTCGGTGCGTCATCATTGATCAAAAGACTAGCGCAAATAACAGGGAAACAGACAGAGAAGACGACCGGACGAGCACTCGTCCTGTCGTCTTCTCTGTCTGTGTCCCTGTTATTTGCGCTAGTCTTTTGATTAATGATTCATAACAGTCACAGGAATCAGTATTTGCCATGCAAATTATAGTTATTGAATTCGTACAGTTATTCTCTTAGTTATTTACTTCAGAGTAATAATCAAGTTTCAACAAACGTGGACCCGGAATATACCTCAAATTGCATTTACGTTAGAGGTAACCGCTTTCCATGCTGTATTTTTGTCGTTTGTGAGGAGGCATTAACTGGAACGGCAATGCATATTGTTGCAGATGTTGGGTAAATAATTATCTCTCGAAACAGGTGCTGCGGTACAGCAATGTCAAATTAAGCCGTGGTATTCCATGTCACGTTTCTGCAACAGCCATTGTTAAAAACGGCCCGCTGAGATGCAAGTTTTACCAGCCAGTTGCGACAGCGGCGGCAACCTTTGCTTGGAACGCCACCGTTATGCTGTAGCCTCGTCGCCATTGTGACTAAACGCGGTCGGCGGACCAACTATTGTTACTGAGCCCGCCACCGCCAACCTGGTCTGCCGCGAGCGGGGGAGCGCCCGCGGGAACGTCTACTGAGGCCTCTTCCCACGCGCCGTTCGAGACGCAAGACAATGGGCTACCGGCCGCGCTGCCGGGGTCAGCTCGGGGAATAAAAGGCAACTTTCCTGACACAAGCCCCGAGTTCTACAAAGTCCGGCTGACCTCGGTTGGGGACCGTGAACCCCGCGCAAGGAAGTGTGCGTGTGATTGTGTGTGTGTGTAAACCTTCCCGCAGAGAGGTGACTTGTTTACGATGACTGGACGGCCGTTTCCGTCACCTGGGTGTAGGGAGAGGACCGAGTGTTTATAAACCGCTGTTGTGCGGCTGCTCAGTGTACTTTCTTAAGCAGTCATGTTAGACTGATGTACTTTCTTAAAGGAGCACTGACACAAAAATTTGAAGTCGAGATAACTTGTGAGATCGATTTAGTTGGTCACACACACATCGTCTATAAAATATCAGCGGCGAATATTGCTTAAAACATCATTAAAATCAAATTTAAAGTACGTGCGCAGCCAACCGCAAAGCAGAGCACCTCGCGACATTGACATCAACCGGGATCGTAAATAGCCAAGAAAACGCTACGTCATGTAGCTACGGCACGAATTTTCGTTGGCTGCCATGCGGCTTACATGTGCTCTTCTCCTCCGTTGTTGCTTGTTCTAGCTGGTGTACTTGTAGTGGGACGCTCTCCGTGTCGCTGCAACTGCAGTGTTTGTCGTGTCCATCGGCATATTTCCCACACTATCAGCTTGACTGCGCTGCCACAACGTTCAACGCCGATTTGTTGTGTCTTACCATTGATCGTGGCCGATGCGAGGGTTTTGTTGAGGTTCGTCCTCGCCATCGCCGGCCGCAATATCAGAGTCGCTAAGTGATTGGCCACGTCTAAAGCGCGAAACACATGGCGCAATTTTCCGTGCGATCTGTAGTACGGCGCGTCGTGTCCGACTTGCCGCATGCGGCGATTCGGGACACATGTTACAATTGAGCGAGCGGCGGCCCAGAAGCGGCGCCCCTGCGTGGAAGTTCGGAATACTGCGTAACTTCGAACAAAAAGTGAAAGCAACTGTATTTGCACAGCTATCTTGTTTGAAACAAACGATGACAATATAAACACGTCTATGCGAGTCGGCACAACGTGTACACAGTTATGCCACGCTTAAATTGCAGCACATTTCATTCCTTTGGCGCCAACAGAAGCGAACGAGCATGCCAAGCGAGCTTGCGATCGCTGGGAGACGATGTAGGCCTAGCTCGCCGGCCGTCTATCCGGGGCCGAGGGTCCTTGCGATGCGTCCGCAGCTCGTAATAAAGCGCCTAAATTCGTCAGTACAATCAATGCCTGAACATTTATGTTTCTCTTAAGTGAAAATACGGTTAGTTTTCCCGATGCCGTTAGTAGCGATGAGTAAACAGGCCAGTCAGGCGAGCCGCTTCGTATACAGACGATTGCTGGCGCGTCTGCGCTTACCGCGTCCGAGTAGAAATCACGCCAACGATTTACTATTTCTCACAACGTATTTCTCACAACGGCGAGCGGCGAGGCGCCCGCTCGCCGGCCCCGCCCCGCCGGGTCTACCACGTGGCCATGACGTTCACGCTACCGACGCTGTCATTGCCTGCGGTCGTCCAACCGATGCGGCAGTCGCACGACAATATTCAGCAAGTTGGTCGCGCACGCTGACTGCGCGTCAGAGCATACGTCATGGCTTTTTGCGAACACGTGACCACTTTGTTTACACTCCCGTTTGTCCCGTCTCGTTGCTCTCCGGAACCGTAACTTCGACTAGTCGCTACAAAAAAGACTGCAAATAATTACCTGTTGCGCTCTGAAGTAAATGACGTTTCGTGCCGTGATTACTGGGTCATTAACTACTTATTAAAGCAGAAAAAAAACCACGTGGATTTTTTTTTGTGTCAGTACTCCTTTAAGCAGTCATGTTAGACTGATGTATTTTCTCAAGCAGTCATGTTAGGCTGATGCACTCTCTCAAGCAGTCATGCTAGACTGATGAACTGCATGTAGATACTGTAAATAAACCCATATTTCTCGTTCTCGATGAGAAGCAGTCCCTCCCTTCATCAACGTCCTCAGCGTGGATAAGTTGGATGATGGCATGGGCCAGCTACCTTCTAATTCATGCCGGGCTCCAATCTTGACAACGGGTTACGAGCGATGGGATTGAGCCCCCAATCCTAACACCATGTAAACACTTTCTCTTTTATTGCGATAGCAATTATGTGGACACTCCAGCCACATTTCTTCTGTCACCGTCGGCGTCGCCTTGATGTTCAATATAAAATTCAAGGCCGATAACCTCGTCGCCGCTTGCCGTATGCTGCATGTACGAAGGAAAGCGTGCGAGCTTAAGCCGACGATGGCGGCTCAATCTCACTGCGCAAGGGAGGAAACGGGGAGGAAGCGCGCGGTCTTCCGTCGTGCGGAAGGCACCGGGCGGAGAGGACGGGGGGAGGGGGGAGCGTTCTACTCCGGCGGCGGCTGCTCATAGAGCGGCCGCGCATGGTTCCGCGGGCCCTACCTTGAAAGTGATCTGCGATGAGGACAGCGTTCGCCGAGTGCTGATAGCTTCGTATGCGTTGTGTCAGGGCGCTTCCTGTGCGTAGAAGCGAGAGGCACCACGAAGGTAAATTAGCTCGCTGCTACTGCCGCGCTTTCTTACTCCAGCATTTCGACAGCGAGCGGGCGCAGTCGTCGAGTGAGATGTGTTCATGTTTGCTTGGCCGTGCGTACACTATACTTGTTAATTTAGTTAGTAAGCAAATATATCAAAGTTGATACGCCCGATAATAATACTATCCTTACTTCGAATAGCTGTCTACTAATGTGCTATTGCAATCGATGCTTCGCCTTTCGAGTGAAAGTGCGTCCTTTTTATTCAGCATTCCATTACACATAACTATCAGATTTAATCTATGGTTATCGCATCTCCAGTGATCATAATACTTTAAAGATGTGTCAGGCTGACTTTAAGTAGTAATAAACAAAGCCGCAGTAGAGAACAGAGGCTGTCTAGTATGACGATTCATTTCGGTGACGAACAAATATTGCCGGTGTCATATGGTGTTGCGTAACTACTATAAACAGGGAATCCCAGATATCATACACACAAATAAAATTTAATAAAGGTGGATTATTGAACGTGATTAAGACCAAGCAAATATTATTCGGAGCTCAAAATGAGAAATCCCCTGTAACTGTTTAGTCTCTAAAATCTAATGAGTTCATTACAATTAATGCGTAACATTCTAAATATCCTTTTAGACCTCAACATGTCAATTAGACAGTTGCAGAGAATACTAAGAGACGTGAAAATAAGATCGCTGCCATCAAGGGCCGTATTTTCATGTCGTCCTCGTAAGAAAAATTCATGAAATATCAACAATACCAGGTGCTATCAAGCAAAGCAATTCCAAACTTTTATATTCCAATTCTGCAATAAGCCCTAAGCGATTGGTAAAAAAAATTTTCAGCCCCCCCTCCCTTCCCCGTTCGCCTGTCTTTCACGCGACGTCAGGATATCCCCATCTCATATGGCATCTGCACACTGGCTATGCATGAATAGACCGAACAAAAGAAAAATAATTATTTCTTATTCGGCGACTTTTCGCCATTAGGCCTCTGCTATTGGTCAAAGGTTTTCGGGCGGCACCCACTTCGTCTGTATGTCACGCGACGTCGCGAAACCGCGAAAGTTCACCGCGTCAAAGTAACGTGCACGCGTTAAAGATGCATTGACATGCCGAACAAGACTGAATTTCTTTTCTGACTAGCCGGAGATTGCCCCGTTCCGAAAGGAACAGAAGATTAGCTGCTCGCCGATTGCTCAGGCACTGGCTATTCGCACTTACCAGGGAGCATGGATTTATTTGCGTATAATATTACTTTCTTACGTGGTAGTATAACGTTGCCGAGCCCTTTCGCCACGTATACGACATCACTCTGCCAGGTCTTCTTTGCTGAGGATCCGTTTTAGCGGCATTTTTAACTTTGCATTGCACGCCGCCGCGATTTTCGACCAGCCACCTCAAGCTAAGTAATGTTAAGCAGACCAGTCGTAGACACCGACACCACCCTCCTATTCCGGTCATCTATTATCACTGCGTTGGCTCGGCCCATCGAAACCCTCTCCACTTGAGCGTGCTCCTCGTCTCATATCAGCCAATTACATAAGAACAACCACTCAATGTAGGCAATCTCATCCGTCTTGAAAGCAAACAAAAGTGACCTCCTATAAACTAGGAGTGTTTGAATGTACTGTTCAGACAACGCTACGGAACACCGCCTCGTGCTTGCGTAGGCGGTTACGTAAATTTGACGTCAGTAGATTGGAATAAAAACAGAATGGAATAGTTCTACGTTATAGGGCCCGTACCATGGAAATATAGTGAACATCCTAGCGCACGGGGCAGCATAGACATAAGCAGTTTCATGTCCAGGAATTCTGGACATTCTCCTTCGGAACTTCACAGCAACGCACAAGTGTAACTCAATGGGAAATTTTTTTTTCTAAATTATATTTCAGAATATCGGACGAGGGTCAAAAAGTTTTAACTGCCTACAACAAGAGGGTAGTCACTTCTAGTGACATACGCATTTTGGCACTTAGTCGGAACATTGGTGGTGCGTTAAAGAAGTTTAAGCAGGTCCGAGAGGGGCGGTGAAGTCCCACGTTTTGCACCCTGCCGCCAGAGGGCACATTGGCGTGAAAAAGCGCCAAATTTAAACCATAAAGCGGTTTATTACAGTTGGCATTGAGAAGGTAATGGTAGAGGGAGTGTTATGCAGCCTGTTGGCACGCGCAGGTTTTTGAGAAGCAGCCGAGATGGTACAGAGTGGTTATGCGTGTGCATGTATTGAGCGTGCCTGGGTATGGTTCTATGCGCGTGTTCGCTCTGTGTATGAGTGTGCGGGCATGTGCCTCCGTATTTGCGTTTGCATGCGCGCGAGTGCGTGTATGCGTGTGTCAGTGTTAGCAACGTGTGAGCGTTCGCGGCGTGTGCGCGTGCCTGCGTGTGTGTGCGCGTGTGCGCGCCCTTGCGGTGCATGGGTGTGCACGCGTGTGAACGTGTACGCATGCCAACATGTGTTTTTCGAGTTTCAGCATGCACGATTGCGAAGAAATGCGTGCGTGTTTGTGTGCGCATGGATGTCTGTGCGTGCGTATCGCGTGTGTGTGTGTGTGTGTGTGTGCGCGTATGACGGATGGAGAGAGAGTACATGCGTGTGAGGGAGAGTGCGTTTGTGTGCGAGGGAGACAGAGAGAGAGTGTGTGTGTTTGTGCGAGGGAGAGCGTGTGTATGCGCGAGGGAGTGAGATAGTGTGCGTGCCAGAGGTGAGTGTGTGCGCGTGCTAGTGCCTCCGTATTTGCATATGATTGCATGCGAGTGTGTGTATGTGTGTGTGAGCGTTCGCGGCGTGTGTGCATGCCTGCATCTGCGTGTTAGTGCATGTGTGGGTGCGCATGGCTGCTTGCGGCGCATGCATGGCGGCGTGTGAATGTGCACGTGTGCGACCGTGCTTG
Source organism: Dermacentor variabilis (assembly GCF_050947875.1). Lineage (NCBI taxonomy): Eukaryota > Metazoa > Arthropoda > Arachnida > Ixodida > Ixodidae > Dermacentor > Dermacentor variabilis. The sequence continues at coordinate 86,233,153 of NC_134568.1, forward strand.
TTCGTGTTTCAGCATGCATGCCTGCGGACATAAGTGTGCGTGTTTGTGTGCACATAGACATCTGTGCGTGCGATGCGCGCGATGAAGAGGCTGTGTGAATGCGTGTGAGGAAGAGTGTGTGCTCGTGCGAGGGAGAGAGAGTACGTGTGTGTGCGTGCGAGGGTGTTTGTGTGTTTGCGGGTGTGAGCGAACATTTTCCTACTTACACCTACTCTTGGAAACAAACCCGATGTGGAGACCATTAAAACCCGTGTTTAAATCCACGAGACAAGAATGAATGACACTGAATTTGTAGCATTATCTCTTTCTGAAAGCGAAACCGACAGAAAAAGCGCCTGCGACGTCAGTATTGTCGCCCTTGGCTGGCACGGCCCGTAAGATGCTGCCAAGCAGTTCAACTTCGTTATCTGGCTTCCGTTGGTGGCGTCTTGAAGGCAATGACGCGCAAAATCTGCACTATCATTCAATCGTGTATCGTTTCTGTGACCAAGCAAGCTTTCGGCAGCGCACGTTCGTTGCTATATTGACATTTCAACTTTAGCTTGCCTTCGGAAAAACAATGGGAATGAAAATCGACAGTCGTCTGGCCGCAAGGAACAGGCTCACGGAGCCGTGCCATTCATGACAATATCTCAAAAGGCTGGAAGCGGTCAGGTCGATGTTACCCTCGATCTTTTTCCGCGTCAGTTAAGCTTTCAGACAGCGCTTAATTGCAAAGCATTTGTTCTTAGCTCATACAGAAGCATTTTAATAAGCATATATTCGCTCAACTACCCAATGTCGAAGACGGGCTCCAAACTACTCATTTGCTTTAGCCACCCAAGATCAATTATTTAAAACATAATTAACACATTCGTGAATTACGCACACAAACTGCACAACTTGCTCTGTATCCGGAGGTTACCATCTGAACACTCGAATGATAACAGTAATGTCAGGAAGATTTACATTGATCTATTTTTTTTAAATTTGGTGCTGTTAAAAAAGAGCGCCTGTATATTGATAGTGCAGTAGGCATCTAATAAAGCAGGTGCGAATGCTCGGACAGGTTTTCTTGGCGCAATTCAAGTTGATGAACTTAGAACACATGCATCCAACCATGCACCTATGTCTTTACAATGTATTCTCCTACATTGTTCAAGAAACGCCTCAGCGGAACAGTACATCACAAAAGGTGTGCGGGAACATTATTTGCTCTCCCTAATAGATTTCTGAGCGTTCGTGGCACCAGGCATGGTTTTCTGGCGTCATCAGGAATGAAAGGAGCACGATCCTAGGGACCCAAGCAGTTCGACTACTTCCGCCACTCGGTCGGCGAAAGATGATAGATAGATAGATAGATAGATAGATAGATAGATAGATAGATAGATAGATAGATAGATAGATAGATAGATAGATAGATAGATAGATAGATAGATAGATAGATAGATAGATAGATAGATAGATAGATAGATAGATAGGAAATGGCTGAAGTATAGGCAAATAATGCTATTTACCTTAATAACAATAGGGAAAGCATTGGGTAAATTTTTCCGTAATTCCTAACAGATGGGGCAGTGCGGACCCGATTAGATCTGGGTTGGGACGGAAAATATATGGAAATTGTAGGATGAGTGCTTTGCTGCAAATAGATTGATTGTCTCAGGTGAATTATAATAAATCCTTCGGTTTTACGAGCAAAAACGACGATATTGACATATGTACTTCTTTATCTTCATCGGGCGACCACTTCTCACCGCCTAACAAATGTTATCGCACAGCGCAGGACGCGCCTGCATGTAAAAGAAGCTTCTGGAATGTTATCGATGGTTCCGTCCACTGTCTTTCACCGCAACTTGTGTAATCTGATTGCATGTACGCGCGACGCGAATAGTGTAGAACTTTGTGGAAGACACGCGGGTCCCAGCGGTTTCTCTGGAACATTCGACGACTGGTCTATAAAAGCCGACACGCTTGACCCGCTGATCAGATTTTCGACGATCGCCGACAGTGTTCGCCGCTATCGTTGCGCTATAAGTGTAGCCTGTTCTTGTGGGCACAGGTTCGCCCAATAAAAGTTAGTTTTGTCTTTCACAGTATTGCTACTGTGTTCTTGAACGTCACCACCACGTGACATCTGGTGGAGTTGCTTTTCGTTCATGTACCGGATGCGCCCGACAAGCTTTGATCCAAGCCCGGACCGCAAAGAGAACACCAGCGAAGTCCCGGACCATCGAGCAAGCCGCCGTCTTCAACAGGTACCCCCGGAGCACAGACTTCTACCTGAGAAGACCAAGAAGATTGTGGCCAAGGCAACCCCAATGGCAGCCTCAGCGTCCCCCATCGTGCTGCAGCAGCCCAGGGAGCCTTCGACGTTCCGCGGTTTGAGGACATTCGAGGACCCGGAAACCTGGCTCGAGACGTATGAGAGGGTCGCTGCATTTAACAGCTAGAACAGCGACGACAAACTGCGACATGTCTTCTTTGCATTGGAAGACGCTGCCAGGACGTGGTTCGAGAATCGCGAAGCCACCTTAACGAGGTGGGACCTGTTCCGAAGCGGCTTCTTGCAAACGTTTACAAGCGTGGTGCGAAAATAGCGAACGCAAGCTCTACTAGAAACCAGAGCGCAGCTGCCAAAGGAGACGATCGCGATCTTCACGGAGGAGATGGCCCGTCTTTTCCGGCACGCCGACCCGGAAATGTCGGAGGAGAAAAAAGTCCGCTTCCTGATGTGGGGCGTCAAGCAAGAACTTTTCGCCGGACTTACTCGTAACCCACCGAAGACCGTAGCTGAGTTTTCTGCAGAGGCATCGACGATCGAGAAAACTCTGGAGATGCGTACCCGGCAATATAACCACCAGGGGCTCACGCCGCAGTACACCATCCAAGGACTGATTTTCGACGATCTTCAAGAGACCATCAGGGCCATTATGCACGAAGAACTGCGCAAGGTCCTGCCTTCGTCGCGGCCTCAAGTGGCCTCGATCGCCGACATCGTGAAAGATGAGGTTCAGCGATCGCTTAGAGTTCCTGAGGTGCAACCTCAATAGCCGCAGCCCCAGCCATAAGCGATGACCTACGCCGCCGTCGCACGCCGTCAAGGCCCCCCTCCGCGACCGCGCCAGGGCCCTGTAACGCCGCAATTCCGTCGTCCGCCGCCGCCGCCAGCACGCCCACCCGTCGCCCAGCGCACCTACGCGAGGAAGACGGACATTTGGCGAGCCCCCGACCACCGCCCGCTCTGCTATCATTGCGGAGAAGCCGGCCATGTGTGCCGCCGATGCCCATACCGCGACTTGAGACGGAGAGGGTTCGCCGTCAACGCGCCGCGTCCACAGCTTGGGGAGCGCCCACGTGACATCGCCGAGTACCTAGCCGCCACTCAGTGCAACTCTCGACGACCCTCCCGTTCACCGTCACCAGGCCACTACCTGTCGCCGCAGCGCCGTCCATACACTGGCCCAGCCCGGGGACGGTCAGCGAGCCCGTATCCGGAAAACTAAAAGCAGCAACCGATGGAGGTGCGGTTGCTGTTCGTCGAACTGACGAAGATCCTCTGCCGCCGACGAACCCGCCGAAGAAACTACCTCGACGACATAACGACACGCCGCCGTCCCGAAGAAGTGTGAAAGCAAAGTATACGACGACGAAAGACGACCTGACGACGTCCCATACCAGCCACAGGTCAACGCGACACAGCTGTGATCCGACGCCTAGACCTAACTGTAACGCCAGTCAAAGAACCACCGACCTCGACGTGTTTCTCGACGGCCACGCAGTCATCGCCTTAGTCGACACAGGGGCCGATTACTCCGTCATTGGTGGGCACATCGCCGCCCAGTTGAAGAAGGTTAAGACTGCATGGGGAGGCCCTCAAATTCGGACCGCTGGAGGACACTTGATTACGCCGACTGGAATCTGCACGGCAAGAATTACCGTTCATGACCAGACTTACCCTGCCACCTTCGTTATCCTCCAACAATGTTCACGCGACGTCATTCTCGGCATGGACTTCCTAAACCAACACGGCGCAGTCATCGACCTGAAGTCGAAGTCGATAACCCTGTCTGAAGGTCAAGCGATACCGCCGGAGAGCTCTCGTAGTCATCATGTCTTAAGCGTGCTCGAAAGCCAAGTCAGCATCCCGCCTCGCTCCAGCATTGTCACTTCCGTCGGCACCAAAACACCTGCCGACCTAGAAGGTGTCATCGAGGGTGACCAACGTCTACTGCTAGACCGTGAAATTTGCGTCGCAAGAGGGATCGCTCGACTCCACGGAAGGAAAACGGAAGTGATGCTAACCAACTTCAGCCAATAGTTCAAGCACATCAGCAAGGGCACGACAATCGCGTACATCGAGGAAATTGTGGAAACGAGCAATGCCTTTGTCCTCTTAGATTCTGCCGCATCTACCCCTCGGACCATAGTCCCCGAACAAGACTTCCACGTAAACCCAAGTCTCCCCATGAGCAAGCAGCAAAAGCTCAGAAGTCTTCTCCAACGATACAAGGACTGCTTTTCGACTTCATCGAAGATTCGACAAACACCAGTTGCACAGCATCGTATAATAACCGAACAGTGCGCTCAACCACTCCGCCAGAGCCCTTACGGAGTTTCGACGCGAGAATGTGAAGCTATAAGGCAACAAGTCAAAGAAATGCTCCGCGATGACATCATCCAGCCGTCGAAAAGCCCGTGGGAATCTCCTGTTGTCCTGGTGAAGAAAAAGGACGGAACCCTACGTTTCTGCGTCGATTATCGTCGTCTGAACAAGATCACGAAGAAAGATGTATACGCCCTTCCACGGATAGAGCATGCATTGGATCGGCTCTGCAACGCTCAATACTTCTCGTCGATGGACCTGAAGTCTGGCTACTGGCAAATAGAAGTCTACGAGAGAGATCCCGAAAAGACTGCCTTCATCACGCCAGACGGCCTCTACGAGTTCAAGGTCATGCCATTCGGACTGTGCTCGGCGCCTGCAACGTTCCAGCGCGTGATGGACACGGTTTTAGCAGGATTGAAGTGGCAGACCTGTCTTGTTTACTTGGATGACGTCGTCGTCTTCGCCGAAAATTTCGACGATCACCTTAGGCGGCTTGCGACAGTACTAGAGGCCATAAAATCATCAGGGCTCACTCTGAACCCAGAAAAGTGCCGCTTCGCTTACGATGAGCTTCTGTTCCTAGGCCACGTCGTCAGCGAATCCGGAGTACGCCCCAAGATGCAGAAAACAGCTGCCATGGCAAAGTTCCCGCAGCCTATCGACAAGAAGGCAGTGCATAGATTCCTTGGCATGTGTGCCTACTACAGCCGCTTTGTCAAGGACTTTTTACGCATCGCTGAGTCGCTAACGCATCTAACCAAATGTGATGTCGAGTTCAAATGACAAACGCCGCAGGCCGACGCATTTCAAGAACTAAAACGACGCATGCAGTCCCCGCCAGTACTTGCACATTTCGACGAAGACGGCGATACCGAAATCCACACTGACGCCAGTAGCCTAAACCTCGGTGCCGTCCTAGTCCAGAAGAAAGACGGGCATGAACGGGTGATGTGCTAGCCGGTCGCTGTCAAAAGCGGAAGGCAATTATTCTACAAGTGAAAAGGAACGCCTCGCCATCATTTGGGCTACAGAAAAATTCCGCCCTTACCTATATGGCAGGCCATTCAAAGTCGTCAGCGACCATCATGCGTTGTGTTGGCTAGCTAACTTAAAGGACCCTTCAGGACCGCTGGCGAGGTGGAGGCGCAGACTGCAACAATATGACGTCACGGCAATCTACAAGTCCGGACGAAAACACTCAGACGCCGACTGCCTATCACGCGCCCCCATCGATCCCCCGCCGGAAGACGACCAGGATGAAGGCGCCTTCCTCGGAATAATAAGCGCAGAAGACTTCACTAAACAGCAACGAGCAGACCCGGAGCTGAAAGGCCTCGTCGAGTATTTGGAAGGGAACACCGACGTAGTAGCTAGGGCATTTAAGCGCGGATTGCCTTCGTTCACATTACAAAACAACCTGCTTGTAAAGAACTTCTCACCAGTCCGCGCCAGCTACCTTCTTGTTCCGTCAGCGCTGCGTCCAGAAGTACTGTACGCCCTACATGACGATCCAACCACTGGGCACCTCGGATTCTCCCAAACGCTGCCGAGGATACAGGAAAGGTATTACTGGCCGCGTCTGACCGCCGTCGTCGCCCGTTATGTGAAGACATGCCGAGACTGTCAGCGACGCAAGATACCACCGACAAGGCCAGCAGGATTACCCCAGCCGATCAAACCTCCTTGCCGACCATTTCAGCAGATCGGGATGGATTTGTTGGGACCGTTTCCGGCGTCAACATCCGGAAATAAGTGGATCGTCGTGGCGACCGATTATCTCACCCGCTTCGCTGAAACTAAAGCTCTACCGAAAGGCAGCGCAACCGAAGTGGCGAAATTTTTCGTCGAGAACATTCTGCTGCGACATGGTGCCTCAGGAGTTCTCATCACCGACAGAGGAACAGCGTTTACTGCAGAGCTCGCCCAAGCGATTCTGCAGTACAGCCATACAAGCCACAGGAGGACAACTGCCTACCACTCGCAGACGAATGGTCTCACGGAGCGCCTGAACAAGACCCTCGCCGACATGCTAGGAATGTACGTCGACGTCGAGCAGAAGACGTGGGACGCGGTCCTGCCGTACGTAACGTTTGCTTAAAACACGGCGGTGCAAGAAACAACACAGATCACGCCGTTTAAGCTGGTTTACGGCAGGAACCCGACGACGGCCCTCGACGCCATGCTGCCGCAAGTCACCGACGAAGAGAATCTTGACGTCGCGACCTTTCTCCAGCGCGCCGAAGAAGCCCGACAACTCGCTCGCCTACGTATCAAGAACCAGCAGCGTACCGACAGCCGACACTACAACCTCCGACGACGCTTCGTTGAGTACCAGGACCGATGACCGTGTTTGGGTTTGGACCCCTATACGCCGACGAGGACTGAGCGAGAAGCTTTTGTGTCGCTATTTCGGACCGTACAATATCATCCGACGTATTGGCGCATTGGACTATGGGGTCGTGCCAGACGGCATTTTTCTATCACAGCGGCGCCGCTCACGACCTGAAATAGTCCACGTTGTGCGACTCAAGCCGTACTACCAGCGTTAATGAACTTTGGGACTTCGCGTAACTGACCTTTGGACTTTGTTTCTTTTTGTTGTTTTATTACTTTTGTTTAATAAGTGTCCTTTTGTGTTTTCGCTCTCTTATATTTGTAGCATCGGGATCATGCTTTTTAAGAGGGGGGTAATGACACGTGTACTTCTTTATCTTCATCGGGCGACCACTTCTCACCGCCTAACAAATGTTATTGCACAGCGCAGGACGCGCCTGCATGTAAAAGAAGTTTCTGGAATGTTATCGATGGTTCCGTCCACTGTCTTTCACCGCAACTTGTGTAATCTGATTGCATGTACGCGCGACGCGAATAGTGTAGAACTTTGTGGAAGACACGCGGGTCCCAGCGGTTTCTCTGGAACATTCGACGACTGGTCTATAAAAGCCGACACGCTTGACCCGCTGATCAGATTTTCGACGATCGCCGACAGTGTTCGCCGCTATCGTTGTGCTATAAGTGTAGCCTGTTCTTGTGGGCACAGGTTCGCCCAATAAAAGTTAGTTTTGTCTTTCACAGTATTGCTACTGTGTTCTTGAACGTCACCACCACGTGAGAATATAATTCTGAGGCATGTCGTAGTGGCGGGATCCCGATTAATTTTGACCACCTGGGCGTGCTTTCAACTTCCACACAATGCACGGTACGCTAAATTTCTTGCATTTCATCGCCGTGGAAATGCGGCCGCCTCGGCTGGCATTCCAACCCACACCTTAGGGCTTAGCGGCGCAACGCCAAAGTCACTGCTTTAGGGTGGCTAGAACTGGGAGGCGTGAAAACTTCTCCAAACTTGTCAGGATGCGCCATCACTTCAAAGTGGCACTGTCGTCGGGGGGGGGGGGGGGGGGGGCTGGAGAACAGTGAATGAGGGTCTGATTTATCTTGCATGAGTAATTGACAAATGACGCAACAGAAGGTCCCCGGACTGACGTGTGATGGCGACATTCTGCCACTTGCGAGAATGCATGCGATTTTAACACGAGTGAATATTTGTGGCTACGCAGGGACAAACCTAGGCCTTAAGTTTAGCACAGAGAAATTGGGAATTATGTTCTTTATTGAAAAGACGAATATTTACATGGTATCAATTCTACAGCAAGTCATATGCATAGTCAAACAATGTATACCTATGCGTATATACAAGGTGTGCCACGTAATTTGAGCCAAACATTAAAAATATGCAAATTCATCGTAGCTGAACAGACTTAAGGTAATGTTTGCCATCGCTTGGAGATACTCAGATATTTCTTCTTTCGGCATAATTAGATAATTAGCCTAATGAATTAATCAAATTATCAAATACTATAATTAGGTGAAAAATATCAATGACAAAATTGTATACCAACATGAAAACTCCCGATCAAGCAAAAAATGCAACGCCTCATAGCCCCGTAAGGCAGAGGCTACAAACACTCAGCAAAGTGAAGCGAACAATGCTTAAATTCTTTCTAATCACGCATACAACATACAAAACAGCATGTCGAAAAATGTCATCATCAATGGCTCATACCCCCATGAGCAATGGCTCATACCCCAGTAAGCAATAAAAGATGCAATGACTCATAGCCCCGTAAGGCTCACGTCTGCTCACTTTGCGTGAATTAGCTGCGATGACACTGCCTCTGTTGTCGTCGGTGATTTCAATGTGTATGTGCGGGTACCAAAATGGGAGCGGTTACGCGTTCCGTGTTGCCGACATATCCCTTGCGATGCCACACTGATCCGGCCCAACCGACAACCCAGCGGCGTACGTGCATCGATATGACATTATCAAAGAATGTGACTGCAGTTGCGAGGGAAATAATGACGACCCATCAAGACAATAAGTGAGTTTGTACTTTTTGTTCAAAATTGCAAGTCACCTCCGTCTCCTGTGCTAAGCATCTTCGCTGGTCCACCACTTTCACGGAGTGGAATGGCTCATGATTTCTTTATTTTCTCTCTGTCGATGAGGGTAGCTATAGCGGCTTGTTGGTACGGGATATCTTATTTTGTTGTAGCGCAAGCTGAACAAGGACAACACACGGGCTCTATGACGTTTCGAGGGTGTATATATAGCGACGAGCACGGGAAATAAATCTGTTGTGGAAAGTTAGCGCTGTGTGTGTCAGATGTGCCTTTGTCTTGTCCTTGTTCAGCTTGCGCTACAACAAAATAAGATTTCTCTCTTTCTTCGTTTCTTTTTTTCTTTCTTTCTTTACTTCGTTGTTTTTTTCCTTTTGTTTCTTCATTCAGAATCAGCCATTGCATATTTGCTTGCTTATGAGGGTAGGGGCCATTCCTGATTATGTCCTTCTTCTTTCGAGTATGAGCCATTGCGACGAGCCACTTTAGACTTTCGCCTTAATAAACCAATATTTCATCTGCCAATGTAGCCGTGCGGTTTGGGGCTGCTTCCACCACGGGCACTAGTTCGGAACTCATGTTTCCATTGACTGCATACGTATATCAGCATTAATTGTAGAAAAAAAAATCGCGGTATTTTTTCTTTATGTGTTAACAATAGCCAGTTAAAATATATTCCGCAAAGCACTCATCCCAATACTCAGTACTTTTTGCTCTAACACACACACGAGTGCGCTACTGTATTTGATACAACGTACTAAACAAATTTTCTGATGATTTCCACCAGGCAGCTGTTTTCATTCTTAATGACGCCAGGAAACCGAGCCTGCAATGCCACGAACGCTCATATATGTAACCGGGAGCGCGCACAACGTTCTCGTACACCTTGTGTGATATGCCGTAGCGCTGAAGCGTTTCTTGTATAACGTAGGACAGTCCGTCGTAAAAGCAGAAGTGTAATGTTTGGCGCATGTGCTTAAGTTCATGAAATCGAATTGCGCCAAGAAAACCCGTCGAAGCATTCGCACCTGCTTAATCTGAAGCGTACTGCACCATGAATATCCACGCAGTTACTTTTTTAACGGCGCCAAACTTTAATAGGGCAATGTAAATCTTGCTGACATTATTGCTATCATTCGAGTGTTGAAATTGGTAGCCTCTAGATACGGAGTAAGTTGAGCAGTTGTTTGCGTAATAAACGAAGGTACGATAATTAATTTGTCAATAATTGATCTTACGCGGCTAACGGACATGAGTAGCTTGGAGCCACTCCTCGAGATTACATAGCTGAGCGAATAATTAATAAACATGCTTCTGTTTTACAAATGGTTTACAGATAAACTCTGCAAGCATAACTGACGCTGAAAAAGAACGTCTTGAAGGGCGACCTGACCGAGCCCGGTCTTTTGTGATAATCTGATCAATGGCATCGCTCGCTCCATGAGTACGTTCCTTGCGGCCAGTCCGCTTATGATGTACATTTGCTTTTTCTAAATCAAGCAGTTTAAAGCTTTAATGTCAATACAGCAGCGAAAGTGTGCCGCCGAAAGCTGGCTTGGTCGAAGAAGGTATGCACGACGCAATGATGGGAGGGGGGGGGGGTGCAGATTTTGCGCGTCGCCGTCAAGAGGCAAGGAAGATAACGAACGCGAACTGCTAGTAGCTCCTCGCGGGACCGTGCCGATGGTGATGGTGCCATCGAGACAAAATACAGGCCGGCAATACTGACTGCACAGACGCTGTCACAGCGAAGCTGTGTACCTCTGCCCCGAAATGCATTTGTCGTGTCAGGGAGCAAGAATGTTGGCCGATCCTGGAGTTTGCTAAGTATCGGGCAGTCATGCGGCGGAAGTGAAGCAGGCTTCAAGTGCTCCGCCCATAATAATAATAATAATAATAATAATAACAATAATAATAATAATAATAATAATAATAATAATAATAATAAATAAAGATGCATTGTTTGACGTCGATGGGTATGCTGGAATCATTTGTGAACCGCACATGGCCTCACGCGCAGAAGGCATTGCCGTATATGCAGAGGAGGAAATGTATGTACAACCATACAACGTGACTGGTAAGAAGAGAGGGGCACCGACTGTGGGGTTGTCTGTGCCGTAAAAACGAAAGACGTAATTATGATATCCACTGTCTATATATGTATATTCAGGCACACCCAAGTGTGGTACTGAGAAGTTCATGACCACGCACTTCGCCTTGGTTAGCCGCGATGACACTACCCGTGTGATCAGCATTGGAGACTTCAATGTGGGCGTTTCAAAACCAGAAAATAAATGGTTCACCTAATTTGTGCAAGAAGAATTTGGTTTGAAGTGCTACACCAATCGAAGTTACTCAATTAAGCATCAACGGTCGTGCATAGATTCTACTTTGGCCAAGATTCTGTCTAAGGTTGTAACTCGACCAACCCGTATATATCACAGTAATCACAAGGCATGCTTACCACAAGGCATTTGGTAATGGTAACTACCATTACCAAATGGTGAAAATAAATACAAGACCCCTTGTCTAATCCTGTGTTATGTGATACAGCTTAGCTGGTCATCCATATTCACAGAGCGGAATGGCTCCTAATATTTTTTTTTTTTGCGTCGGTTTCGCTTTCAGAAAGTGATAATGGTATAAAGGCAGTGCCATTCGTTCTTGTCTCTGTGGATACAAATAAGATTCAAGTAAACTCTATATCTGCGCCGTGCTTGCTTAGTGTCCGTGGTGTTGGGCTGCTAAGCACGAGGTCACGCGACCAAATCCCGGCCACGGCGGCCGCATTTCGGTTGGGGCGGAATGCGAAAACACCCGTGTACTTAGATTTAGGTGCAGGTTAAAGAGCCCCAGGTGGTCGAAATTATTCCGGAATCTACCACTACGGTGTGCATCATAATCAGATTGTGATGTTGACACGTAAAAACCCCATATTTTAATGTCTATATTTCATTTGCGTCCGAGAGTAGGTGCAAGTAAGGAAATGCGAGCTTCTCACACCAACCTATACACAGAGATATTCACCACTCTCTCTCTCCCTCCCTCTCTCTCTCTCTCTCTCTCTCTCAAGCATACAGACGCACAAATAACACGCACGTTAGCCTCCATGCAGATTTACATGCGCCCACGCATGCACTCGAAGAAATATGTGCGCACGCACGAACGCACACGGAAATGCACTCATACACAAATGCGCGTATGCTCGCAGACGCATAAACGTGCTCCTGCGCACGCAGACTAAAATACGGAGACACAAGCACGGGCGAACACACAAACTCAAGTACACGCGCACGCACACTCAAGACGTGCACACGCATATACAATCCCCTCTCCCTCCCTGCTGCCTCTCAATACGCTACTGCGTGCAGAGTGAATCCCACTTGCTGTGCAATTACAGTTCCAATGCCAGCTCTAATAAATCGCCTTACATTTTAAATTTTGCTTCTTGAAGTCAACAGGGCTATTTTTTATCTACACTTGGTGCGCGAGTGTAGTTAGTGTAGGAAGTCGCAATTGTTCACTTGCCGTAGAATAGTTTAGCTCCGCCTACCTACACGAAGTCATTTTTATAGTGTAGCATGAAAACTACGCTTTCTACACTGCGCTTTCTATGAATGCAAGCAGCGGACGTCAAACAATATTAGTGATATAGCGACGATAGTAAATACTCGCTGCAAAGACGATAGCGAAGTGCTTGCGTGACAATGTGTCACAGAGGGAGGTGAGCTAATCTTCCAAGAAGGTAAAATTATCTCACTCATGGATGGTGCAGGCTGTTTCAGACTGCGCGCTCACTTCGTGCACTGAGCATTCGCCATGTATTTAGCTGCAGTTTGTCTATATTTGTTGACGAAATAAAAATGGTACACTGGAGTTTAGTTTCAGGGTAGCCTGATGCGGGTAATGAATGCTACGGTCATCCGCGTCGTCGTGAGTCTCCTATACCAGCGTGTGTGACGCGATCCCTGCTCTTGCAATGGGTGATGGCAAGCGGCTACGAGTAAAGCTCGATGCGACGCTCCCTTGGGTTTTGCCACCGCTAACACTAAAATATTCAGCCGGCAAGTGCGAAGTCAGCTGCTTTTCGTCTGCTGATGCAGAAGACGACGCGCAGTCTACTGTGACTGGCTACAGCCCAGCGAGCCAAGTGCAGCCCACGACGCCATAACTCTGCCCCGCACTACACTCCTCTAGAGGAGCCTGCACGAATTGAAGGTTAAAAAAGACAGCCCTAATTATCCCTCTGCCGGGAGGGTGGAAAACAATTTGCTCCTGAAGTGAAATGTGACTTCACCGCCGATCCCTCGCCAAAACATTGTTTGATGCACCACCGATGTTCCTACTAAGTGCCATAAGCGCTTATATTGTTAGAAGGGGTTGCAACGTCGACAGTCATCTCGTCGCAGTCCCGCGACCCAGGAACCTTTTTCGGGACATACAATTTTGATGTCGATGAGCGGCTCCAGATGCACAAGAGCATCAGCGCCCACAACAGGTGGTACAAAAGTGTTATGCTGGCTCACATAATTTTCTACCTGAAAGGAATGCCATGGCTCTGGTTTCGAAACCACAAGGAAGAACTGATGAACTGGGTGCAATGTAAGCAAAAGCGCCACGAGTGCTTCGTGAAACCTGTTGGCCGTCAGCGAGTAGCGCAAAGGGAACTTGGGTCCCGCGTAGAGGCGTCGACCGAATCATGTGACATACATCCAGGAAATTATCGTCCCTTGCCGCAAGGTTGAGGAGGACATGTCAGAAGAAGTACGTACTGAAGGGCACAGCAGACGATGCTTGTCATCTTTTCGTGCATTTTTCCACCATAGCCGACATTATGAATGAATGTCGACGCATTGAAGAAGCAAAAAGTCTTCGCATCGCACACCAGTTGATCCGTCTTCTAAATACGGCTGCTAAAGTCTTCGTGCGAGGACGTTTGCTCTGCGAATCAGCCGTCGACGCCTGAAAGCCTCGTCCGTATCGTTCGACGGAAGAACGGAGCCGCGGCACCGGTTGGCTTCCAGACCTCTTCGAACTATTCAGGACTGACGACTTACCTTGTGCAGTCTGTTGTGCTCGACGAGTTGGCGAACCTCGGAATTCAGTCTCTCTATTCCGTCAACCGAGCGGACACCAACATTTTGCTACGATATCTTGTTCGCGAGGCCAGTACCCCTGTCGGCCTTTTCGGAAGCCAGCAGAATGGCGAACATCCGATGACCGGCCGATATGTTTCAAGTGCCGGCACGTTGGCCACATTTCTCGCCACTGCCGCAATACCTGGACGTCATGCCAATATCAATCTGCGCTCAAACATTCCTGCCACTCGCCAGGTACTTGCCTATCACCGCAAGATTCCACAGAGCCATACAACTCTACTCAGGCGTCCTCATCTACACGGCAGAGTCGTTCACCCCCACCACGACGACCCCTGCCTCGCTCACCCACTATTTGCCGTACTACGTCCCCCATGTACCTGTACTCTACGTGAAACTGACGTGTGCAGCTTCGAGAGGTGACGCTGCTAGAACGACCGGGATAGCGATTGCTCTACTTACCTTACCAACGGAAAGGAATTCACTTGATTTGACGTAGGTGGTGTCCCTGTCGGTGCTCTGCTTGTTATAGGCGCACACATCTATGCGATGAGCGACGAACTTCATAGACAGCTCCCTTACGTCCTGACACCAGCGGTGCCCTGTCTTGTGCGAGTCGCTAGCCTAACAACACTGGCCACAATAGGAATGTGTGCCGCTCACGTTGGTGTCTCTGGCCGCCAAACATGTGTTTTGTTTACTGTTCTTTAAGAGTGTCCCCATGACGTTGTTCTGGGCCTTGATTTTCTATCCGCTAACTCCGCCCTTATTTAATGCTCCGCGGGATTTCACCTTGATTTACTTTGTCCTGATCCTCCCGAGGAAGTTCCCAGCAAGCTCTGCTTTGCTGAGCACATTCGACTCGCCCCACAAGCCATGACCAGCGTCCTGCTTTATACAGATCCGTCTGTGCCTGATGGTGACTGTGTTGTGTCTCCTCACGCGGAAGTCCTCCTTTCTCATTACGTTGCTCTTCCGCAAACTCTCGTCAGTATCAGCAGCAACTCTACCAGCCTTCATCTCGTCAACTTCTCAATTAGTGACCACGTCCTACCACAAGGCATAGCCTTAGGTTAGCCGTTTTCCTCCCAAGTTTGCCTGTTTACAGCCTCAGCTGCTTATATTACGTCGTCTCCCGTTGACTCTTCTCCTTTGCCGGCTGTCGTTCCTCAGCTCACAAACGTTATTGCTCCCGAATTCCGCCTCCCCACGCCAACTACTCATGCCAGCTGCTCTCCGCGTTCAGCGACATTTTTGACCTGGGTGGCCCTTTAGGCCAGACCTCTCTCACGACACACCATACTGACATGGGTGACGCATACCCTATTCACAGGTGACCATGCCGCCAGTCCTTGCACGAACGACAAGTCACTGAAACAGAGGTCTTGAAGATTCTCTCTCGATGAATCGTTGAACCATCATCCAGTCCTTGGGCGTCCCCTGTCGTTCTAGTTAAAAAGGACGCCAGCTGGTGCTTTTGTGTGGAATACCGGCACCTCAGCAAGATCACCAATAAAGACGTTTATCCTCTACCGCGCGTTAATGACGCCCTCAACTACCTCCATGGTGCGAAGTACTTTTCTTCCATCGACCTTGGTTCCGGTTACTGGCGGACTGCGTCGACGACATGGACCGAGAGAAAACCGCCTTTATAACACCTGATGCCCTACACAAGTTCAAATTTGTACCACTCGGCTTATGTAATGCTCCATCTACTTGTGAATGCATGATGGACACACTCCTTCATAACCTCAAGTGGTCCATCTATATTTCTTACATAGATGTCGCCGTAATTTTTTCTCCTACATTTGCCACGCACCCGGAGTGCCGCTCGCTCGTTCTTTCTGCTTTTCCCAATGCTGGCCTCCAAGTTAATTCGACTAAATGTCACTTAGGACGCCGCTAAATTACCATCCTCGGTCATCTTGTTCATTCATCTGGTGTGCGCCCAGACCCGGGAAAAGCTCTAGCCGTTGAAAAGTTTCCCGTGCCAACATGTGCTAAAGATGTCCGGAGCTTCGTGGGCCTGTCCTCGTGCCTCCGCCGCCTCATGCAAAATTTTGCTGAGGTCACCAACACCTCTGCTGTTCTGAAGGCAGACGCAGAGGGGGACCTCAACAAGCAACCGCCTTCTCGAAGCTTGTCTCTCTCCTTACATCTCCATTCCTTCTTACGCACTTCGACCAGACTGCTTCAAGAGAAGTCCGCACTGATGCCAGTGGTCATGGAATTGGTGCCATTTTTAGCCAACGCCAACGACGCCACGACCACGTCATTGCCTTCGCCCGCGTCTGCTTTCTCCAGCTGAGCAGAATTATCTGAGCGAACGTAAGTTATATCAACGTCAGAAGAAGCCATCTGTGCTCACTGCTGGTTTACTCCTACCTCTTGTCGTTCCTACCGAACCCTTCTATCGCGCTGGTGTAGACCTCTTGTCACCTTTCCCCACATCTGACTGATGCAACAAGTGTATTGCTGTCGCAACAGATTATACAACTTGGTTCGCGTTCACCAGAGCCCTTCCAACAGACGTAGCCTACTTCCTGTTGCACATCATTGTTCACCACGGCGCTCCTCGTCAAATTCTTACCGACAAGGGTCGCTCCTTCCTCTTTACAGTTCTGGGCGACTTCCTCCGTTCTTATTCTTGTAAGCATAAATTTACTAATACATGCCATCCACAGACGAACGGTCTTACGGAACGGCTTATTCGAATAATAAAAGACATGCTCTACATTTATCTATCTGATGATCATCGTGACTGGAATACTGCTCTCCCGTTTGTCATATTTGCGTACAATTCATCACGCCACGACAATGCACGTTACTGGCCATTTTAATTGCTGTGCGGCCAAGATCCAGTATTGCTTTTTAATACAATACTACCTACCGCTCAAGAGTCCGTGTCTCCATATACAAGCGGTGTCATTGCTCGAGTCCAAGAAACACGTCAAGTTGCTCAACGTTACCTTTGTGCTTCTCAGAACAAGTGGAAAAGCATTGGTGACAGTATTCAACGGGATGCCGATTATATTCCCGGGGATCTTGTCACTCTGTGATCTCCCACACGCCGTTTCGGAAAAACTAATGTCCCGCTACTCCGGCCCTTACCGAGTCCTCTGTCAGTTAACCAACGTAACCTACGAGATTTCTCCGGTCGCACCTACTACTCGCTCCATCCAGACTTCCCATCACGTCGTTCAGGTCAGCCGCCTAAAACGCTACCAGTCTTTTCCTGCCTAAAAAGCAGCGGGACGGCGCTTCCACTCCAAGTGGAAATTTGTTGTGCAGCTCTGCACAAAGCTGAGGAAGACGAGCCCAAGCTTAGGTCTGAAGAAGTAAACGCTTCAAAGACTAGCCTGATGTAGGCTTGGCTTTGTCAATTACTGTAAATTACTGTACATCCTGTAAATTTAAGAAATGAATTATGGGGTTTTACGTGCCAAGATCACGATCTGATTATGAAGCACAGCGTAGCGGGGGAATCTGGAAAATTTCGACCACCTGGCCATCTTTAACGTACCCTAAATCTAAGTACCACGTGCGTCTTCGCATTTCACCCCCATCTAACTGCGGCCGCCATAATGTATATACGCTACCGGTCTTCCTTCTTCTCTCAGCAAAAATATTATTCTAAACCTAACTTAACGGGAAGCTTTAGCTCCTACATGGTAAATCAGCAATCCTTTCTTCTTACAACCACTGCACCGCAACTCATGAGTTATATGGAGCTTAAAAGAAACAGTTGAAATGAGATTAAAATCAGATTTCAGGAAGCGAATTTTTATATAGCTTCCACTTTTTTTAAATTCTAAATGAATGCGAAATTTCAAGAAACAATACTCGACGTATACGACTCTGTACCTCAGCAACTAAAAACGATATCGGAATTCTGTAAGTTGCACCTAATAATTCATTTAATGCGGACAAAAATGCTATATCATATGGAACCCTGGAATACACCACTAACTCGTTAATATGACATTCGCAGAATCTTTACAGGCATTGTAACAACTTTACATAAGTTATAAATTCATACATCTAATTTGCGCGATTGAGATTCTCAAAGGGATGTAGTTTAGAGGTATGCGATATCAGTTTTTATCCAAACTAACGGATTTGTAAACTTCGTACTTCTTTCTTCATATTTGCCGATTTCCGATCATTCTTGTCAATAATGCCATGGACTAAACCAAAATTATTATTGCAGCGATCACTGTGATCTAACGTTCTCTCTTGAATGCAACAATTCTCATTCAGATCGGTTGAACGGTTGCACGATTTTCTCATAGAATCATTTACGCGTTTTACATGTATTTGAGCAGGCAGCATCGAAGAAGGGCCCTAGCTAAAGCTTCCTCTTATTGAATCACACCGGTTCTTAGAAAACACACGAAACATAACGCTGACTATACGGAAGCCCGCGGCCGCAGTCGTGCTCAAAGAGAAAAAACAGCGAAGAAAGGGAAACCGATGGAAGCTTTGGGGGAGCAGTTATCTCGGTTAGACATCTCACCCCGAATACTTACGAGCTGTCTGGCAAGGTGTCTAGCAAAATCTTCGATTCATTGCAACTCGAGCAAGTAGCAGGTTGCCTTCAAGATAAGGCTGCCGGGATGAAGCAACAGTCGCAGGGTGTGTGTGTGTGTGTGTGTGTGTGTGTGTGTGTGTGTGTGTGTGTGTGTGTGTGTGTGTGTGTGTGTGTG
Organism: Dermacentor variabilis; assembly: GCF_050947875.1. Lineage (NCBI taxonomy): Eukaryota > Metazoa > Arthropoda > Arachnida > Ixodida > Ixodidae > Dermacentor > Dermacentor variabilis. Next base: position 86,251,944 of record NC_134568.1, read on the forward strand.
TGTGTGTGTGTGTGTGTGTGTGTGTGTGTGTGTGTGTGTGTGTGTGTGTGTGTGTGTGTGTGTGTGTGTGCACTTCTTTTTATTATGTTTTCTTTAGTTGTGCGTCATGGCGTGCGTCACGGCACGAATTTCAAATCTTTAAGCTTGATACGCCACGTGGTGGCGAAAAAGGAAACTAAACGCATGTCCAGAATTGCTGGGTATGTAGCGAGAAAACAAGTTGTTCATCTGTGCCGGGGTCGAGAGGTGGCAATAAGAGCATGCGTGTTCTTTCCATGACATGTCAACTAGAGCACTGCACGGGCCATTCGTCATAGTTCGGGCCCAGTCTGAGCCCGAAAGTGTCATGTGCCAGCTTGCGCTGGCCCGTGCGAGCCCGGCCCCGCGCTTGGGTACCTGACCCGTGCCCAGCCCATCAGGTTTGGCCCGTTAGCCCTCTACCTTAAATGAAGCGTGGTCCAGTTTAAATTGTGGTGAAAATTTATTTATTTATTTATTTCAAGAGTACTGGCAGGCTGTAATTATACGCCTTAAGCAGGAGTGGTTACAAACAAGACGAACAATACATTGACTACAAGGCGCGAAACGTGAGCAAAATGAAATATCACTGAAATTGAAAATATGAACAGCGTGTCATTTGCGAAAACGTAGCATTTAGTGCTAACAATGTGAAACCATTCCAGAAGAAGAAAATGCAAACTGCTCTCAGCGCTAAATTGACGAACATTTAAGAGACAGAAAAACAGTAAACTAGAAGAATATATGTATACAACGTGTGGCAAACGATTTCGAAACATACATCCTATGAGACAAACATAATATACCCCGCTCATTTATGCAATTTCTTTAAGCAGTTTTAAGAATTATTCAATGGTGTCGCAGGCAACCACCGCAGCATCAAGTACATTCCATTCCCTAATGGTTCGGGGGAAATAGGAATTTCTGAACGCGCCTGTCTTGCAGTAGTAGTTTTTAACCTGTTTATCGTGGCTAGACCGAGTTGATTGACGAGCGAGAGCCTCGGTATACGTGTCCTTGTCTATGCCTAATTTTTCATGATAGAGCAGATACATGTGCCTTAATCATCTTTTATATCGCCGTTTTTGTAGGGTAACTAGTTCTGCTGTTTCGAGCATCGCACTTGGTGATGCATACCGGCTAAAACAATTGAATACAAATCTTACCGCCTTTCTCTGAATTTTTTCCGCCTTTTTTATGATAATATCGCTATTCGGATCCCATACGACGGACCCATACCTAACAATCGGGCGGACGAAAGTTTTCTAAGCTAGTCGCCTTATCTCACTTTCTCAATTTGTCAATCTCAATTTCTGAAGCAACGCCACAAGCAACCAAGCTTCTGCATGACTTAATTTTCTATATATGACAAGTGCTAATTCCACTTTAAGTCCGAGCTGATAACTACGCCCAAATATTTATAGCTTGTCACGTGGTCTAAAATTTGCCCATCGATCGAATAGTGATTGCGCTGCACCTTGATTGCATTGTAGATAGCGAGATATTTAGCAGCGATTGGTCACCGGGCACTACGGATTTCTTTATATAAAATACAATCGTCAGCAAACAATTTTATTTTAGCTGGCAATTCCTGTGGAATATCATTAATGAAAATTAAGAAAAATAAGGGCCCTGGGCACTGATGCCTGTGGGATTCCGGGTAGTACAGGTCTTGAGCGTGAATGTGTTCCATCGATGTTTGCAGTTTGGCGTCTCGAAGAAAGGTATGCTTGAACCCAAGGTAGAAGGGACTCATTTTTAAGTAGAGGTTTCAATTTTGTCATGAGTTTGGTGTGTGATACCCGATCAAATGCTTTCTCGAAATCTAAAAAAAATAATATTAATTTGCCCTTGCTCATCCAGAATAGCTGCGAAATCATGAATGGTTTCTAAAAGCTGAGTAGTGGTTGAAAGCTCTTTACGTAACATGCTGCCTGGGGTCCAGAAAACAATGAAGCTCAAGAAAAGCTGTTAGGTGTTTGAAGATAATGTTCAAGAAGTTTGCAACATGTGCAAAGTATAGAAGTGGGTCGATAGGAGGAAAGCAGTGATGAATCTCCTTCTTTTGGCTCAGGAATAATCTTTCCCAACTTCCAGTCATGAGGCAACTCATAACTGGAATACCAGCCACACTGAGGTTGTTTGCAAGAAACAGATTTGCCTGCGTCAGGTTTTTCAGTGGAGTTGTTGCTGACAAGTGAACAGGCAAAAGAGAAAGAAAAAAAATTTACGTCGGGTGTTCCTCAGCATTAGTGTGGAATATGAACGCTTGTACTGCATTTGCTAAATCGTTGTACGGCAATGTGCAGCGAAGGCATAGGTGACTCCTCTTGTACAGACCGCTAGCCATTTCACCTCTCTTGAATCTCGTAGAGCCACTGGAACCTACAATACTATATTTCTAGGGAATAAAGTTGGCAGGTATGTGAATTTAAATACGCTTGTCTACTGGCTGTCTGAATTCCGTAATACACTGTTTACCCCAAGAATGTATTCCAGTTCGAATGAAACTGCGACATGGGCGAGTTCGCAATGCCTCCATTCTGGCATTTTAGAAAACAAAAAAAAATCAGGATGGATAGATAGGACTACACACAGCATCAGCGTAGGCTCGCAACTGAAGGGTTTATTGCCACAATTGCCAGGTCATATACAGGCACAAATATACACTTGACATGAGCTACCGCAGCCGTCTGGCTCCGATAACGTTAAGGAAATGTATTATGGAGAAACAGCATTTCTTTGACATCCAAACAAATTGAAGTCCGGCAAACATAGTCATCGCATCCTTTCTGTTTGCAATGTGAGATGCTTCGACCACTTCCCGGGAAGTCTAATATTTGTGTCTGGATACTACCTTCGAATGCGCCAAAAGTGGTGAAAAGTGCTGGGCTGCGTTTTTGACAGACGCACCGTGCACTCTTAACCATACGTTAATACGGCGTCCTGTCTGTCCCACGCAAGATTTACCACATGACAAGAAAACCTTATAAATTGAAAGCGAAAGAAACAAGCACGAGACGAGTACACAAAACTGGCGTTGTGTACTCAGTACACAACGCCAGTTTATACCAACCAGTATACGCCAGTTTTGTGTGCTCGTCTCGTCCCTGCTGCTTTCGCGTTACTTTTTCTTTTCTTTTTTTGCTTCTCACTTATTAGCCAACACGCCCAAGAAAATCTTTTACTTGTAAACTATGTCACTATCACAGGGTACAAAGTTGTGCGCATGCTTGATATCCCTCTCGTATTTTGCCTCGCAGTGTTCAGTAGTCCGGTAATTCACAAGAGGGTACATTCAGAAAGGGTTATACTTGGCAGAACACATATTCCTCTTAACCACACACAAAAAAGAACATCGTTGTCATACCCGAGATTCACGCATTGTTGCAATAACATGAACAATGATTCCTGCTTGCCGTAATCTACTTGTCGTTGCGAAAGCTATCTTTGACTAAGTGGTTACAAAATGTTCTTCTCACTGACCTTAAAGTTGACATACCAATGCCACCTGTTACTGAATGATCAGACATGAAATTCAAACATGACATGCTGACCTAGGGGTGTAGCACCAGCCTATGTAAAACCGTTGAAACTGGAGCGTTAAATTTAAAAATTGAATCTCGTGTTTCGAGGGTGATTCATCGGTAAAACACAGTATGCTTCCGTACTGCTGGAAAAGGTTATAGACGTCAGTCTAACATTTAGGGGCATGTGATTTTGGAACAAACATTTAATGCTCGTCGTCGAATCGGAAAATGCCCTTGAATTTGCCTGAAGATTCCTGTTGATTTTTCGAAGGAAACTGTCGCTGGGTATAGGGCGTACTCTCGGCCCTATACAGACCCCAGTCTTTTTAAGGAGCACAGAGTTTTCTTCCAGATAACTAGGATTGAATTCAAATTAATCACCACCGACTCGGTAGAGGATTCAAATCATAAGTGTAGTGGCCACTCGCGCCAGAGATCGAAGGGCGCCGCTAGCGTACACTTATAATCACACTAATACAATAATCGGTGGAGCGTATCACTAAGTACTGCGTTGTGGCCTGCCTGCTCCCGCTTCCCCGTATATCGACAGATGATACTGAGCCAAAATTCCGGAAACGCAGCAATCTTACAGACGGTATCTTTGAAAAGTTGCAAATAACATAACCGGGCCTCACACGGACCTGACTGAAGTACAACTTCGATCATAGCCCTAACCTTCAAGGCCCGAGCCCGGCACGGGCGCGCGTCAAATCTTGTTTACCCGGCCAGAGTCCAGCCCCAGGGCCGGGCTGGGTCCGGGCTTACGGGTAAGCCCGTGCCCGTGCAGGGCTGTACACCTCCCGGCGATTATTGTGAACCCACACCAGAGAAACGCACTGCACTGTGAGGCAAGCCTGAGATGAACAGCTTTGCTTTCCCACTCATACAGTTTGATCCGATTAGAGAGGGTGTCGAATCCAGCAGGTTTATTGCCTTTAGGTAGCATACGAGGGTTTATTGGTCAGCTGCCTGCTGCTAAAGTTTACCTACTACGAGAGGCCATCGGTCAAAAGGATGTTCGACATGCGCCACCATGATCATTAGTGGCGCTGGCTAACACTCCTGGTGTTAGATCTTGTATTTATACATAAATAACCAAGAATGGTGCGCGAGGGAACAGCCGCCTCCGTAGCACAATTGGAACCGCAAAGGAAGCGTGATGCGGCAGTTGTGGGGGCGGCTCCCTGCTGCGGTAGGTTACCTTTTCGGGAACTTTCATTTCACTTTACCTTATCAGTTTCCACACCTTCAAAGTAAAACTACAAATAATACCCTGTGCTTTCCTGGGCTTCATTATCTGTCGACTTCATAAGGTTGCGACTAAAAAACATCGGGCCCCTCACTTCCCCTGCTTTGGTTCACACACACGCAGATGCTAGATAAGCACTTTCCTTTAAAAAAAAAGCCTGCAGAATTTACTCTAGGTACATCACCATAAATGATCGCTGCTGAATTGACTATGCATTCAATGGAACGTTGCGCAGGGCCCAACCCGAATAGCCTCGTGCGAAGAAGGAACTGCGAGTGCGGATTCAATTGACTTCGTGCAAGGGTTGCACCGAGAGCCGAGCACGTAATCAGGTAAATTGAAAAAATAATTTGACGCCAGGTATATTCGGTATGTTTGGCCATTTTTAAATGCAGTAACATGTAACTAGACTTCTACAACGATTCCCTTAGAGTTTATGTTATAAATAGGTGCCGTAGAGTTTGTAATTAAAAGGTTAATTAACGTAATTCATTTAACTATAGAATGGCTAAATTGATATAATTGCTTAATTCGTGAATGAATTGCTTCAATTCCTTTTTTTTAATCATATGCGCTTAGGTCGAAGATATGCATCTGTAACGTAATTAGACTAAATATTCAAGACATTCTTTTAGAGTGTTGGAGAAAAAAAAAACACCCTGTATACATGACATGACTGTCATTGATACAATATGGATCAAGATGTAGAGTGAGATACCTTATAAAGGTAAAGAAAATTCAAATATAAGCTAAATAGAACAGTTTTAGCTATTAAAAGTTTTTGGCAGACGCCTTACGAAAGAATTTTTCAAGTCGGCTCATTAATAACCGAGATAGAAATATTTCAGTGCCAGTAACTCAGCACTCCAGGAGATGAACGTCACCGCCAACACAGACACTCTCTCTACTGGCCCCCGTCTAGCCTCCGCAAGCAAAATCCCTTCCCTGCGTTCTCCCATACCGGAGCTGGAGGATCGCGGGATACACACGTCACGGGCCCTGCCTTCCTTAATTTCTTTCTATTTTTCTCTCACTCTCTTAGCTGCGCGACGCACTTCCGCTGACGGTCTCGTGCGTGAGTTCTTTGTCTCGTTTCACGCAGCGCACGATTTTGCGCCCTTTGCACGAGAACATCTGACTAGCGGTGCAAGTCAGTGCTACACGAACACTGAGGCAAAACGCAAGCGGATCACAGAGCATGATCGCGGCGCCGGAACAAGGTAGAAAATGACACAGTTTCGTTCACCGCACTCACGACTGCACGACGTACAAACATGCAGGCGAAATGGAAGTACGAGTACACCTCTCTTGCTACGACGACACGACGTACAAAAAAGACAGGCAGACAATCGATTTGCAGGTTTTATTATTGCTGTAAACCTTTAATTTGTCTATTGAAGCAACAGATCAAAGAAATAACTGCTGTAGCCTTGAATAGTTATCAAAAGTCACGTGACACTATGAGTGACGTCGCAGCACGGCGAAAGCGTAGGTGCACTTAGGCGGTGATCGGAGCGTAATCGCCTGCAGGGGCGATGTGATAACAAGTTTCAAAAGCTGCAGGTTTGGCGGTGAAACATTTTTGGTCCAGAAGGGCCGTCAGGAACAACAATACGCGTGACCGTCGCCAAGGGCGCAAGAAATCAATTGTATTGGCGATATGTTAGAAGCAGGAAGTGCCTTTCAAATTCCGGTATGAAGAAATGAACGCTGAACCAAAATGAACTTATATAGGTGGTGTTGTGCGTTATGCGTGATGACACAAAATAATAAAGAGTCGGAGCCGCGACTCGACAGACAAAACTAACGGGAGAACTACAGGGTAACATGAATACTAAAAATGGCCTTGCGGTAAAAATGCTAATGAGGAGACACAGATGAACCCCGTGTTGACTACATGCTTTCATTTTCTTTAATGATTTGCAGGCTCGTGTCTTTCACTGAAGGTATCTATTGTTTTTTCTTTAACACAAGACTACCCCGAAAAGAAATATTTCTAGTGGAAATAATGAGATGAGCTTTACAAAGTGAAATTTATACCACTGTGAAAAATATCAGAGACGACTATATGTTCTGCACCCTGTACTGCTTTGCAGCACGTGCCGGACGGATGTTCCTAACGTGCACGCCATTACCTAATGGTAATACAATTACGTATATTGTAGCCGGCGTAGGACATTTATTAGCCTTATATGTACACATCGCGGGCAACCCCTGGCAGTTGTGAACTTCGGGCTCCATTATCCTGCTACCTATTCCGTATTTTGCTCAATGAAAAACACTAAAGAAATCAGAAATGTTTTTAACAGTTTACAAGAATATTTAGATGAGTCTGTACAGCGACATTATTGTAATGCGGTTCGAAATGTTTGAGCTAGACCAGTGAAATTTGGCCAACACGTATAAATAGATGTGCTCTCTAAAATCATAAATCCTCACCTGGTCTTTTACATCATCATGCTGCCGCTGGTCTCCCACAGGCACTCTGTAGTAGCTTTCGGCTAATTGTGTTCCTCATTATGACTCAGAATCTCGTTAGAATGCAGTTTTTTCTATTTCGTTCTCCTCGTCGAACGTGGAAGCCCGCGCCACATCTGCGTCGAAGCAGCCGGGAAACCGGGGGAACTCGGACGAGTACGGAGAGATCAGTGCGCAGCCCACCTTCATGGGTCTTTAATGGTATTTTGCTGCTGGCGCGGCTATCCTCGGTGCCGCGGTGATGCGTTGGCAAAACACACGCGACCAGCTGCGCACAATGCAGGCACGGCTGAGCACCGCGAGGAAAAGCAGAGATCGGAGTGTGGATCGCCGGCGGCAAGCTGAGATCTCATCGTGCACCACCTTGTGCCGGTTTTTTAGCACTGCGCAGAAATGATCGCCGTGCATTGCGGTGCAATCAGCGAGCGCCGCCTCCCTGCCGCTGACCATCTCGCCACCGATGGATCATGTTCGCAAAGCATGATTTGTGGATTCGCGGCTGAATTGCCTGCTCACAGCCTCCAAATATCTTTATTGTGCTGGGGCCTCTTTTTGTCGGCGTACGGGGCGTGAGAGTCATTGCGCCTGCATGCCTCGGGAAATGATGAACTCCTGCGCGATTGAAGCTGCTATGGGTGTCATTTGGGCTTTCTATGCGTGCATGGCAATAAGGAAGGAGAAGAAGCATCCATGGTCTAAAGGGTAGAGTATCTGGCTGCTGTGTTGAGGGAACCGGGGTCGAAATCAACCACTGGACATGGTTATCTTTATTTTATGTTTGTCTTAAGGAAAGTTATCCGATAGCACTTCGATAGCAAACTACCAAAATGGAGGTACTGGGCTAAGAGCGCTAATCGCATTCAAAAAAAAAAAGCTCCGAAAGATTGTTCCGTCAGGCGGCAGCAGAATGCGGCCATTTTACTGCGCTAAGGATTTATGAGCTCGAGATCCGGAAAGTGAAGTAACATCACGCTGGCCCCCCTGGGTGACGCAGACAATGTGACAGTAAAAATTATTGTCGTCAGGTGGGTTTGCGGTTGTAATATGACCACTGCGCCACCAGTATATAAAACGGCATTGCAGTACCGAGAAAAATAAGCGCTACAAACATACTCTTCTATAGTTTGCAATGGGATTTTAATGACACAGATTGAGGGGAACCTAAGACACCTTTTCTTGAAACCTGTGTAGCACGCTGGAATTAATGCGATGCTTTTTTTAAAGAGTATATTCCTGCAGAAAGTGATGGTTGTATAAAAGGACTTAATATGAACACAGACACAAGAGCGCAATGTTAGTTTTACACATTTATCTCGTCGCGCTTCCTCTGAGCAATACCAATGCCTACCTATATCGTTCATTTCGTTCTTCTCCCCACGACGTGCATATGATAAGCTACCGAAAGTCGCAGAAGAGAGCACGCTATCTATTCTTATAAAGCGGGTTGAATGTAGGCTCGTGTTGCCTAAAGGTATCGGTATATGAGACGCATTCAGCGGCAAGAAGAAAGCTGTTCTTCAGAAAGAGCATGGAAATTCTTAGCTTATGTGCCGTACCCCAACATAACGGATGTAAGCAACACCCATGATTCTCTCTGAACAAATTCTTTTGTGTTCCTGCTCATCGAGGATTCTGGTGCAGCTGGCTCCATATTGTTACGGTAATATTCCTCTAGAGAAGCGTCAATGAAGAAGATGCTTTTGATCTGGCGCGCATTCTCGAAATCAATAATTGGATAAATCACTGAATTGCTGAATGTGCGTTCGAAATTATACTAATACCACAAAAAAAAAAAACAAGTTTGCTATTTATATACAATTAGAAATATTTTTATTTCTGTCTCTGCCACGTAAATCTATTTTTTTTTCATTGACATGAACGCTATACTTCACCCTGATATACTTTTCCGTTTAGGTTTTTCTCCTCCCCATTCCCTTTACCCTTTAACCGCCGTCTTCTTGGCCAATCCCCCGTAGTGGGTAAGCGCCACAAGTGAGGAACTAGCAAGCAAGCATTCGACCGTATGGTTCAGTGCTTGCTCTCCTTGTAAATATATTCTAACTACGTTTCCCTGTTGTATCTGCCGCTGACTACAACGCTGGATTTTCCCGTAGTCTTGCACATAATGCTTTCGCAATAATAGACGATGCTGTGGCGTATTTCATAGACCTTATAAATGAGGCTGCCACTAAATACATCCATCAAATGGACGGACTGCTAAATAAACGTTCCATTCAGTGGTGGAATGCAGAATGTCAAAAAGCACGGAAATATCAAAACAAAGCTTGAGGAGGACGTGAATAAACGTGATTAATTTTGGGTGAATAAAGTCAAAAGGTATACGAACACGTTGACATGCTAAGAGAGAGATTTAGCACCGTACATCTCAACCCTGAAGTGTACGGGTGCTTTTTAGCAAGCGAACAAATGAAAATGGAGGAAACATTAACTAATAAACATACTAATAAACAAGGCAACCTGCACAGTGTTCTACAGCAAGTGCAAAGCCCCATTTTCCAGTATTACCACCCACGACGTTACCCTTTATTCATTACCCTAAAGATTAAGTGGTTGGCATACAGTTGAGTGCTCATGGCAAGGCTAAGCTGCAATACACGAGTCCATTGTGAGCAGTGCGAGGAAAGTGGCCACTGCAAAGCTCTTGTTAAGCAACTGGAAATGGCAATAACATTTAACGCCTTCCGATAAGTGGTCATGCTAACTTGCGGTATGAATAATTTTTTCCACAATGTCAGTAGTAATAACAGTGTGACAATTTGGACCAGTTGGTGCATACTCCTGCAACGAACAGTATACAGTGAACTCTCACTTGAGTGAACTTCAAGAGACCGAAGGAAATAGTTCACTAAACTGAATATTCACTAGACCGACATAAGACATGGCATACAGAGTCAAAAGTTTGAAGTGCAATTCATGGAGCAAAAGGCATGGCATTCATAGTGTTAGAAATGGGTGAAATGGAATTTGTACATATCAATGAAAAGCACACCACGTGGGTCGTTTGTATGCACACGCGGAACCAACGAGGCTGGAAAGAAAGAGACGACGACCATGCCACGACTAGCCGGTTGGAAAAAAACACACACCACGTGATTTGTGGTGTGAGAGATCGCTGCTTTGCTCTTGCGGCGTTGTAAGCGCCAGCGATGTTACTTTGTTCATGGCCTCCGAGAAGATGCTTGCTCGTTTTGTGCGGGCGATCTCGAAGGCCATGCCTCGTTGCCGTCCGTTTTCCTCGCCGCCGCTTTGCCCCAGCGACGTTACATTGCTGCTGGAGCAGCGGTTTGATGAGGGCGGGTATCGGTTGCGCCTGCAGTACAGTGCGCTGCAAGCCTTGGTCCTCTGAGCGAGTTTGTTAAACTGAAGTATTGACTGCTCCGAAATTCGTTTAAGTGAAAAATTTTTGCATAGAATCTATAAGAAAACTGCCGGGTATTATTAAAAAGTTCGTTATTCGGAAATATTCGATAAACCGACGTTCGTAGAACTGAGAGTTTACTGTATTCTGGTTGAACTGCACCTACTTTCTAGCAAATCATGGACAAAAGCAGTTGACACGATCTTATTACAGTTGCTAGATAGGATAGTTGGCTGATGGAACTCTGAGGCGGGCTGCCAGTGCTGTCTAACCGGCCACAAGCAATAAAAGCATGCACGAGAAAACTGACAAACGTGCAAGAAAAGCAACAGATCAGAACATTGAATGAGATACCATGAAATATTGAAACTTGCTCTATTTTTTACAAAGAAACTATATCAGTAGCACTTGACCCGGAAGCTATCCAGGGTTATGTTGCAGAACGCATCCGTAAATGCCTAATTTTATGTCTATCAGCTTGATCACCTTGTTCAAGCTACAGACGGAAAAGCTTTTTCTCCCTCTTTAGCATTTTCACCTACAACATCACAATTGAGTGACATCAATATATTAATTCAGACGGCCTAATTTGATTATATGTTAACCATGTCGCATACTGCCCCAGTTGCACTCTGTCAGACGTGTTGTAATATTGAAAAGGTGCTTGCTCACTGGCCCTCTAATGTCACGAACTGTGATTACCTGCACAGCTAAGTAACCACCCTGATTGAAAGTCATCAACTGAAATTGAAAATTCCTTCTTCGAGGCAGCACTCTTGCATTACCTTGAGACATAGACCTATGGCAGATAGCAGCCTCATCTCCAGCGGGAAAAGAGCTAGTAGTATTTCAGTAACAGAAAATGATGGCTTAGTAATGTCATCTTAGCTTCTTCCTATTCAGTACCAACACAATTTGGCTATCATACAGAAAACGTCCTAGCTTTAGAAATGCAACGGAACTATTTGTAAATGACAGTCCAGGATGATTCTATTTGCTTTCTCTGGCATGTCCAAATTTTTGGTACATGATGCAACATATACGGCTAACTTATTGACCCGAACGTCTTGCCTGCCCAAATACAATTCGAAACAAAACGCCTTACTGCACCCCAGGCAGTTGCGCCAAAGATACAGTAGTTCTAACAGTTTTTTTTCGTTGTTACAATGAACAACTGCACGCAAGCAAAGAATTAACTACAATATCTATTGAACCACTGCATCTAAGGCAAATGATCGGATACAATAATGTGCTCAGCCGGCCAGTTCGCGTCAGTAAGGCAGTCATGTGGGTAACTGAAGGTACTTTTATCCTACGTCGTGAACGCAAGCTCGAAAGTTTCACACGGGTAATTTCAATCGCGATCGAGCCATATCCGAATGAAGCTCGATCAGAATCGAGTGCTGCTACGCGGGCCCTTCACATCGCGAATGGCAAACGACCCGGATAGAGTAAACTGTGATCGAGCTTAAGGATCGTGATCGAAGGCTGACGGCTGCACTATAAGCTTTGCTGCAAAGTTGGCAAATTTGCAAAGTGCTTCGCACTCAATTAACGACACCTAGTGCGCTACAGCTAACTAAACTAAATCCGGATTGCTGGACCATGTAGCAGCGCTCATCGTGATCCAAAGATCGCGTGTGACACTGATGATAAACCGTTTGTAACGTGCCCCCCCCCCACCTCCCCTATTCTAAACACCAGCGTCTTCCAGTGCCCTTCAGGGTGAAACACTGGATCGCACTGGGGACGCTGGCGCTCGTTGGGAGTCACTAGGACACCAGTGAGAATGCTGGATAAGAGCTGGGTCACACTAGACGAGACGCTGGTTTCACTGCTATGAGGCTGGGGCGCACTGCCTTGTGCTGTACACGCACTGGTTCTCGCTGCAGTTCGCTGGCTCACACTGGAAACTGCGCTGGTTGCGTTTGTGCCGCACTGGTTCCAGTACGCAAGGTACTAATAGTCATCGCTAGGTATTAATACCTTGTCCTAAATAAGGCTATATTGCCGGGTCATAAAAGCCTATTTCGTGTCGCAACTTGGAATAAAGGTGCTTGATTACGCACCTTTCATGGTTCATGCCCTGTTTATGCATACGTATTTGACACTGAAAATCACTTCCGTTTTTTGCATTTCCCTTTTGAGTGGGCCGATATAGCTATATTCTAAACAAAATCACGCAAACGCAGATGACGCCTCGTTTTTGAATATTTTGTACGCAACTAGCGATTGCGAGTTGTCGCTGTTGTCGCAATGTTGTGGAGTCGACACGAAACGCAGAAGATGTTCAGACGCATTGGAACGGACTCCCAGGAAGCCTGCCGCTGATTGATATCGCACCGCTAACAAAGATGAGGCGATTCGAGTGCTTCCACTTTCCCTAGTGTACTAAAAATGATAGATAAAAGCTCGGAGGCTCAAATACACACATTTGCGCAGTCGCCCGGTACCCGCGCTAGGCCCTTCCACGAAACTTATAGGCCTAGCGTACCCACCGAGTTCCTCTACACGCTATTGGTCCGTCCGGGCCCCGGAATCAACAAATCTAACAAAGAGACACCACTTTGTATTTCAGCTTCCGCATCGGTGCTCTTGAATAAATCATTTTTTTTTGTGTCTACAGTGTCACCACAGGAAGCGATGCCGCCGATGTGACGCGTTATAAACATACGTATATGTGCTGTCAACATACGTATATGTGTTATAAACATACGTATATGTGCGGCAAGCACTAGCTGCTTCTCTAAGATATGTGACTAAACAGACGTGTTGATTAAAACGATCGTTAAATGAAGAAAACCTTGCAGATCCCTTGCGCGAAGAACAAGAAACGACTATGAAAATCAGCAGTAACAGCCCTACAGCATCCTGGGTCGGCGGTTCATTTAGGACTTTTTTTGGAAGTTAAAATAACAAGCGCAAAGAAAATCACTGTTGTGGCACGTCCAAGCATGCTGTTGAATACGAACAACTTTTTCTGTCTGATACAGGCTTAAGGTTTAGTTGCGGTACGATTAAGCATCTACCATGCCATTGCGAGACGCGTCTGCGAAACTAAAACTGCGCCTGGACCTTGATACTGCAAATTATTCACGCCCTATCCGATCTACTGGCGTAGCTTAGTGGTAAAGTGCCGGGCTTCGGCTGTGTAGATAAGAGTATCGAAGCTTTGCGGTAACGGTTCATTTTTTTTTTGTTTTAATTTTTTATTGCGCTAAAACTTTCTCCGTTGCCTTGTGTATCCAAAAAAATATGTACGGTGCCCAGGCACCGTGTAATTTACGCGCTACAGTTCCTTTTCTCACGAGTATACCAGCGCCTCCCAGTACGCCGCGCCTTCGCAGCACACCAGCGTCCAGCGCGTGAAACTGGGCCATAATCCAGCATGGCACTGAACACTGGATAATGGGTTTTGCAATAATGCCCACATAATAAAGACGTTGTTTACTGGCCTTCTGGGAGGTTATTTCAGGTCGGCAAGCCGGCTTATAACACATAATCTTTTACACTACACTATACAGACCAAACAAAATGTCACAGTTTCGCCTGCAATGCGAAGCATCGATTGCGATGGCAAATTAGTAGACAGCTATACGAAGTAAGGATAGTATTTTTATCGGCCGTACAAACTTGCAAACATTCGCTTGCTAATCAAATTGACAAGCAGGGTGTCACGCGCGCAGTGAAACTTGAACACATCATACTCGATGACTGCGGACATTCGCTCTCAAAACGCTGGCGTGAGCAAGCGCGGCGGCAGCAGCGAGCGAATTGATTTTTGTGCTGCCTATCGCTTCACTGCAAATTGAGCGGCAAAAACACAGCGCGCACGAAGCTATCAGCACTCGGTGCACTCTGTGCGCATCGCAGATCGCTTTCAAGACAGGGACCGCGTGGCCGTGCCGCACGCAGCCTGCCGCCGGAGAAAAATCCGTAGAACAGCCCCCACTCTCCCCTCCTCCGGTGCCTTGCGTGCAAGGGAAGACTGCGCGCTTTCTCCCTGCTTTCCTCTTTTGCACGCGCGAGATTCGGCCATCATCGTGAGCTCACCCTCTCACGTTTTCACTCGCTGATGCAGCATGCGGCGCGCGGTGACGATGTTATCGCCCTTGCACTTTATATGGAACATCACGGCGACGGCAGGAATTTTATTTATTTATTTATTTATGAATACTGCAGACTATTTCCGGGGCCAAGCAGGAGTGGGTATCAGTGAGTATGGAAACAGTACAAAGCATAAAAATTAATCAAAACGAACGAAATCCCTGTCGAAACGCAAACGCTATAGAAGTATAGTATTAATACAACAAAGAAACGCGAGAGAAAAATACTTAGCTAGTTATAAATATAAACAATTAAATCTCGAAAAATGCCATTGTCTCTATGCTTATTACAAATAATTTAAGTGTCGTATAATTCACTACAATGCTCAGTAATTTGTTCCATTAGAATATGGGGAAATAACGAATATTTATGTGATTTTACTAAATATTTGGCGGATGGTTTTACAGTGGTTAGTTCTGGTCGAGTGTTTAAAGGGGTCTTGTAAGTAGCGAGAACAAGGAATCTTGTAATGCACATGGTAGACAAGGTATATAAATTTAAGTTTAGAAATTATTCAGCGGTTTCTTAGTGGTTGAAGATTTGCGCTCTTTACATAGGCTGGTTGCGCTACTGTATCGCGAGTAATCCGAGTAGATGAAGCGCGCTACTATTCTGGAGTTCCATATAGTTGCTATCGAAATAATAAAATGACAACGGACTTAGCTCATCAGAAAGTTACGAGTGCGTGTTGAGCACCAATATTCGTTGGGTGCGGTGTCGGGCGTATTCAAGCGGCGTACGTGCACCCGAACACGATGCAACTTCTTCGATGCCCCAGTAGGCAGAGTATTGTAGACGAACTGAAATTCATTCAGGACAAATATCCTCCCGCTACAACAACGCGCAATGACGGTCATCTCCCATACGAACGAGTTGACAAGCATACACTGCACGGCCACAAAGTACGCACCGGAAGCCAAGCCTTGGTCGAGCGGCGTAACCATCCAACGCTTCTGTTCTTCGCTCACGTGCAAACAAGGAGCAAGGAGCCTTGCTCCACTCTTGAGCACAGATCGCGACGTATTTACATCACACTAACAGTATTTACGACAATAAAACGATAAAAGCTGACAGACGAGGGATTGGCCGCTTTGTGAACCGTTGTTCACAGCCTCCGTGATCGGCGCGGCGCAAGGTGCTCCTTGGTGCCGCACTAACCAGTCACGGATAGCTGGCTTATTCGAGTAAAATTCGGTGTTGCTTGCGCATTTATCCTATATTTGCTGGGACTTCCGTAAAAGTAATAGATGGTGTATAAATCCCTGCTTTAGTGGTTGCGCCCTCAAAGTTAACTAAGCGGATCCAAAAACTTTTGCTGGTTGTATACGGTGGAAGCGATTGCGAACGTGCATTTTGTCATAATTTATTTTTCCCAGGGAGTAGAATAAAACTCATGGAACAAATGGTATTGTAGCTTAAGCCAAAAATAAAAAATGATGTGGTGTGTTGACTGGGTACCCCAGATCGGCACTGAGCGTTTGTTTCTATATACACACGGTACTGGAGGTGCGACCTCATCTTTGCGGTCACCTTCTAGCGAAACCACAAAGCAGTGACATCAATAGTGCCATAACATTGCCATTTGCAAAACACACACATTTGCGCATGTGAGCAGCATTACGTTACCCGTGCGCAGCCATCTGCGACCGGGAGGTCTATAGCTGTTACTGAAGATTTTAGTCAAATGCTCTCGCACTTCGTACTCGATCTTCATCATGCGTATACGGTTTGCATGTTCAAGAAAGCATTATTGTTAGATGAAACACTGCATACAATCGCTCATATAGACAAAGTTTATTTCCTGTCAAAAACGGCGAAGCCAGCATTCTGACGCTAAGCCATATGAGCGAGGCCCATATATTTATTTATTCCCCGCAGGGGCGTCTGCGTCAGCAGGCGTTCGGTGTGTTGCGACACCACGTACCCGAGCATACGAGGGTAGGACCCTCCCGCGTGTAGCCGTGCGCGGCTTAGCCATGTCCGTGGAAAGGGGGATCCTGGGGGTTGAGCAGATGCCGGGTGTTCGGACCTTTAAGGCCCCCCGGCGGAGGCAACACACCTCTTTGGCCTCTGCTTCACGTAGACGGCACCCCCGGACTGACCCACCCGGGGGCAATCGGTAGTCACCTCTTCCTGTCTCTCTCTCCTCAAACCTTCGTCTTTATCTCTCACTTTTTGATCTTTCCGGTCTTCTTCTCTCTTCCATTTACTTCCTTCCTCCACGGCGGCAAGGGTTAACCTTGTGTGGCTATCCTACCTTGGGTACACCATATTTGGTTATAGTGACGGCGTACGGCTGGCGTCGTGCAGGCTTGAACACAAGCTCTGCCGCGTCCCCTCGTTGGGCTCCGTGGTGGGCGGTCGGCGCTGTTGCCGAACACACACACTTTCCTATGGCAGCTCAAATGTCTGTTGTCCATGATCAGCGTCTGAAAAGATGCCGCACCGAAGTACCATTTCAATTCTCCTTTCGAAGCAACGCTCCATCTTTCCCCAAATACTATCTAGTCCACAGTGAAAGCAACACGCCTGTTAGAAAGCTCTCTCCATTCCTTGTAGCCAAATGCCTGAAAGATAAAATCCGACCGACATACAAAACGTCCAAAATGTCTAGCGGGGACCTCCTCCTAGAACTGAATAATAAACATCAAGCAGATAAGCTGTCTGAACTTACCAGTATTGGCGAGGCGACAGTGACTGTTTCAGCCCACAGAACACTCAATACAAGCAGGGGAG
This sequence comes from Dermacentor variabilis, assembly GCF_050947875.1. Classification (NCBI taxonomy): domain Eukaryota; kingdom Metazoa; phylum Arthropoda; class Arachnida; order Ixodida; family Ixodidae; genus Dermacentor; species Dermacentor variabilis. The sequence goes on from NC_134568.1 coordinate 86,269,441, forward strand.
TAATATCTGAAGAAGACTTTATTGGATTAAGCTACGAGGAACTGTTGGAAGGTTTCCAGGAACAAAATGTTACCAAAGTACAGAGAATAGTAATCCGCAGAAACGATCGAGAAATCCCCACCAAACACGTTATACTCACCTTCGGAACAAGCGTAATGCCTACCTCGCTCGATGCAAGTTATGTTAAAGTCACCGTGAGACTATATATACCAAACCCCAGATGATGTTTCAAGTGCCAAAGGTTTGGACACGCTTCACATGCATGCTGAGGACGAACAACTTGTGCTAAATGCAGCTCCAGCGAACACCAATCTGAGATTTGCACCTCTTCCCCACATTTTGTTAACTGCAAGGGAGATCACCCAGCTTCTTCGCGGTCCTGCCCTTGCTGGAAAAAAGAAAAAGAAGTCATTGCTTTACCTGTAAAAGAAAAAATTTCGTTCTTTAAAGCCCGAAAGCGGCTATCGTATCTTCCGCGAAGAAGTTATGCCGATGTGACGCAGGCGGGGGCAGCGTCACAGAGGCCTCCGGAGTCCTCCGAGCCCACGCGCAGTGGTGCCGCAGTGACTCCTCCCGCCCCCGTGGTGGAAGCAGTCAGTACTGCTCCACCCTCTTCGACGGCCCTACAGACGCCAGTCCCGCAGGGACCTAAAATCAAGCGAACCCCAAGGCCCGAGACACGTGTCTCGGTGCCTAACTCTCGATCTTCCAGCGCCTCAGAGAGAGCAATGGAGGTCGATGCAAAAACCCCGCTGTCATTGACACCAAAGGACAAGCGTTCCCTCGAGCGCGGTAAGAGGGACAAAATCCCAATAACCACTCAAAATAAGAAAGCGATAACCTAAAGGTTATCGCTCATTTGTATAAGCCTTTTAAAATCCATGTCACCTAACATCTCACCTCTTATTCTTTCCGTAGTGCCATTTCTTACCTTTCAATTTCAAAATGGCTTTTATAATCTATTGAAATTGTAGAGGTCTCATACACAATCTAGGTGACATCAAAGACATCATTAATACCTTTTCACCAGTTGCTGTATGTCTTCAAGAAACAAATTTCGGTCCAAAACATAGTCAATTTCTCAAAGGTTTCACCGTTGTCCGAAGGAACCGCGAATGTTCCAGCCGTTTTTCAGGCGGAGTGGCTATAATCGTGCAGGGCGGCACTCCTACCCGAAACGTCCAATTGAATACATCCTTAGAAGCCGTAGCTGTCACCATTCTATCTTACAAAACCATCACCATTTGCTCACTGTATATTCCACCCCACACCCACTTCACTACTAAACAATTAGAAAATTTAACAGATCAATTACCGGAACCATTTGTTTTAGTAGGGAATTTTAATGCTCATAGTACTCTTTGGGGCAGCGTCAAAACTGACCAAAGAGGACAGCTGGTTGAAGGTTTTATCTTATCCAATGATATCTGCCTTTTAAATTCAGGTGCCCCAACGTACTTTCCACCAACTGCCCGCAGTTTTAGCTGTTTAGATTTAGGTTTTTGCTCACCATCTCTTTTTAATGATCTTAGGTGGGAGGCCCTCGACACGTCAAATGGTAGTGATCACTTACCAACAGTAATTAAACTCCTATCATCACCACCAACCTTAACCACTAGGCCACGCCGATGGAAACTAAAGCTCGCTAATTGGCCGCTCTTTACGGAAAATTCGAAACTGGCAGATGTCTTTTCGCCAGACCTAAGCGTTCATGAACTTAACAAAAAATTCACTGAGGTAATAATCTCAGCGGCAGAAAAGGCGATACCCCAGTCATCCGGAATTGTCAGCAAAAGGCTAAACCCCTGGTGGACGAAGGAGTGTACGAACGCTAAAAAAGAACAAAATAAGGCCTGGGGAATCCTACGGAGGTACCCCACCTATTGCAACCTCTGAAACTTCAAACAAACCAAAGCCAAAGCACGATTCATTAGAAGATAGGCTGAAAAATCTTTATGGCAAAAATACATATCTTCAATCAACAGTACAGTAACATCAAAACGAATGTGGGACCAGGTCAGGAAATTTAGAGGAGAGTACTCATCGTACACAATTGCACTACTTACATGTCCAGGCACACAAACAACAATACTAGAACAGACAGATATACTTGGCGAACATTTCCGTGATGTATTCATTTTAGGGAATTATACAGAGGAATTTTTACAATACAAACAGTCCGCTGAAAAACAGAAGCTGCCCACTACTGGCGCGTCAAATGAACCGTACAATTCCCCCCTGACACAACAAGAAATAAACAGAGTCCTTTCTGCAGGGAAAACAACAGCGCCAGGTCACGATCGTATTCACTACGCCATGCTGGCCCATCTATCTCAGGCATCTGTAGACGCTCTCCTTAAATTTTTCAACATAATCTGGGAATCTGGTATAATGCCCGAAGAGTGGAAAAAAGCAATAGTAGTTCCATTTCTAAAAGTCGGTAAATCCCCAACATCCGCAAGCAGCTACAGACCCATTGCCCTCACAAGCTGTTTGGCAAAATCATATGAAAGCATTATCAATATAAGACTCTCATTTATTTTAGAATCAAGAAACCTCATAGACCCCCATCAGTGTGGATATAAAAAGGGTTGTTCAACCACCGACCATCTTGTCCGTCTTGAACATGAAATTCGACATGCATTTTTACACAAACAACACTGTCTTGCAGTTTTCTTCGATTTAGAAAAAGCCTATGATACCACATGGAGATAGGGAATTTTAAGAGACCTGGCTGACCTCTGCATCCGTGGTAAAATGCTGAATTGCCTAGCTGATTTTATGTCTAATAGAACATTTCAGGTACGTCTGGGTTCAGTTCATTCTAATACATTTACACAGGAAAATGGCGTTCCGCAAGGCTGTGTTCTCAGCACGACGCTGTTTATAGTAAAGATGAATTCAATTAATAAGATTATACCGTCATCTCTTATGCACTCTGTTTACGTAGACGATCTCCAAGTAGCTTGCTGCGCCTCAAGTTTGCCAACCTGTGAAAGGCAGCTTCAAATGACAATAAATAAACTTACACAATGGGCTAACAAAAATGGTTTCCGTTTCTCCACACAGAAAACAGTTACTGTTTTGTTCTCTCAAAAACGAGGGCTACACAGTGATCCAGTCCTAAAATTGAACGACACCATATTGCCGGTGAAACAAGATCATAAGTTTTTAGGAGTAACCTTTGACACCAAACTTAATTTCCTAACTCACATAAAAGCACTAAAGATTAAAGCAAATAAAGCTCTAAATATCCTTAAAGTTTTGTCTCAGAAGCACTGGGGTTCCGACCGAACGTGCCTTTTACGTGTTTACCGGTGTCTTGTGCGTAGCCTTTTAGACTACGGCTCCGTGGTTTACGGCTCAGCCAGACAGTCCTACATCAAGCGACTTGATCCAGTACATAACCTTGGACTGCGACTGGCAAGTGGCGCCTACAGAACTTCACCTGTCCAAAGTTTATATGTTGAGTGTAATGAACCCTCATTACATCAGCGCAGAGCATTACTCACTTTTTTCTACGTACTAAGAATTCAGCCATCACCACAACACATATGCTACAATATCCTCACACAATGCAACTCACGCCTACACTATACAAATAAACCGAACATGATTAAACCGCTTGTCCTGCGATATGAGGAACATGCTCGGGATTATAACATTCCTTGCGAAGTCCTACATGTTGCCAGAAAGCCACAGCGTTTGCCCCCGTGGTACGATCTTGAACCGCTATGTGACTGGACATTGACACATTTAAAGAAGAAAGACACCCCACGCGAACACATCACACGAGAATTCCGTACACTTCAGGACAAATATCAAAATAACATACAATATTATACTGATGGCTCTAAAACGAAAGAGCACGTGGGTGTGGGGGTCGTAACGGAAAATTTGGAAATAAGTATTCGATTGCCACAATACGCCTCTGTCTTCACGGCCGAAGTTTTCGCTATATGGGTTGTTGTATAAAAGATGATCGCTGATAAACACAAAAACGCAGTCGTATACACAGATTCTTTAAGCACACTAAAGGCTCTACATTTTGAATCTGAGTGTGAACCCTTGATTGGAGACATTTTAAACATGGTGGTGCTTAACGAATACGGGAGGTCAATTCGTTTGTGCTGGGTCCCAAGCCATGTTGGGATACCGGGTAACGAAGCAGCTGATAGATATGCATTGATGGCAGCGCACAAAGACATTACAAACACAACACTCCCATATAAAGATAGCATCCGTGCAATTAGAAAAGCCTTAACGGTAAAATGGCAACGCGAATGGGACCGTTGTGCCGACAACAAGCTACATCTCACGAAACCCATAGTTGGCGAGTGGAAGTCATGCTATCATCAGGAGCGGTTCATCGAAGTAGTTTTATGCCGACTACACATTGGGCACACACACCTCACACACAATTACTTACTTACGAAAGAAGACACACCAACGTGCGAGAAATGTCAACAGCCACTAACAGTTATGCACATATTACTCACATGTACGGAGACTGAAACACACAGATGAACACTTTTGCACAAATGATATCAACTACACATACCTTTACACCCTGCTCTAATTTTAGGTGATGACCCACTAGTACCATTATGTGACGTCCGTAAATTTCTAGATGACACTGGCTTTTTACATAAAATATAGATTAACAAAGCCTTTTCCTTCATAAACTGGATTTTAAAACACCTCGTGTTTGGCGCAGCATAGCCTCAGCCGCTTTTGCCCCATTAAACCCCATTTAACCAACTAACCATATATTTATTTACGCTAGCTGCATGCATACTGTATAGAAGTGGCCGCCGCTTGCTTCCTGTTTTGTATGGGAGGAGAACAGGCCACCTCAATAACCTTAATTAGGCGTCAATATAACATTACGTAGAGATCCATCCATCTACATGTTACCCCATTTCATTCCGGGAAGCACCAGCCATCGAGTGTGACCGCCAAGCTTTCGCCGAAACGGCGATGCGAAGTTGGCATCGCGCCGTGTTGTCGCTTCCCGTTATTTGCGAGTGCACGAAGTGAAGAGTGGTTCAAGTCGCTATATGGCCGGAAGGGAACTACAGAAGCATTTATAATCGTTCCTTAAATGCTTATAGTTTAATTCAAAGCAGCCCGTTGCGGTGCACGAACTCGGCTGCGCTAGGCCCGCATCCTTCGCTGAAAGGGAATCGATGTCGACTTGCGATCGATTTCGGCGGCTGCAAAGGGTGTATACTTGGTGCGTTTAAACTACGGAAGAATGTTGCAACTCATTTTGAGCACGAGAAAGTATAAACACAAGCAGACGCGTCTTCATAAATTGTTCTGCTGATGCTAACAAACAATGTTGTCGCTCCGCGGCTTATATACGTTCAAACGGCAGTCGGCAGCTTTTCGGCGTCCTCGGCATGAAAGCCTGCACACTGGGACAACTCGTGGTTGTCGGTCGCTTTTTGTAGGCGTACTAAAACAAAGTTGTCTTTAATTGACATGGCCTGCCGAATAGTTGGTTTACGAAACGCCTTTAAATACAAACAACGACCGACCTAGCTAATTCATCAACTGTATATTTTCGTTGCAACACAGGCATGCATTGCGAGTTTTGACGGATTTTAGTCGTATTGGTATAGGAAAGACACCCACAGAGAGCATTGAAGGGCATTCAGCAATCGTATTTGCGTTCGAAACATGCCCATAGAGGGTCTCGAGTCACATTTAAGATTCGTATTGGTGTTGGAAAGGTTTCCACAGACAGACCTGATGGACATTTAAGAATCGTATTGGTGTTGGAGGGGCGCCAGCAGAGAGCCTTGAGGAACGTTAAGGATTCGTCTTGGTATTGGAAGCGTGCCCACAGGAAGTCCTGAATGACCGTCAACAATCATGCACGTACAACATGATGTCCTTGAAAAATTTTTTGACGGGGCTATCCCCGCCATAAATTTGAAACCTTTCATTCGGAAAAAAATAAGAGAAAATAAGAGAAAATAATGCTTGTCGGACTTCAAGACCTCGAATAACTTAAACTTCATCTAATTAAGCTAGAGTTAAGCAATTCCCTGTCAATAATAATATCATCACAAAGCGATGTCCTGTTCTGTAAACTAAGAATAGGGCACACGTACATACTGCACACATAACTTCTTGCTGACTGGTGATGAGCCTCCTACATGAGGTAGATGTGGTGAAAGGCCGATCGTCATCCACGCCCTTGTGGAGTGTCGGGAAGCAGAAATCGAGAGGCTTTAGCGTATTGGCAGCCAATGCTATTACTCCTAGCACAGTTTCTTAGGACAAACCCATTATTCGACAGCAAATCTGTTTAAAATTTTTAATGAAATTCTTATACTGCACGTTATCACTCCGAAAGTTACGTAATACAGCCTCTTACCAGAAGTTGCTGCAGCGTTAGTTATGTCTAGTGTAGCGCGTGTCTCCACGCCCTTGCATTCGAGGGCCGTAATAAAGCAGTGGTAATACTGTCATTTAATTTTAGTACATATTCTTGTCAAAGCACATGTTTTATGTTCATATTACACCTCACAACTCATTGTCATTATTTTACGGAGCTTACAGCGACTGTTTTAGGTCCCTTTACGGTTAGTCACGTTGCATATACCTATCGTAATGCATCGCTCCATAGCCAACTAGTTACTACTGGCCTAGCGCTCTTTGGCCATACTTGGCCCTTGCGCCACAAAACATCACATTCATCATTATTCATCCTTTCGCGGATTTTGTTTCTTGGGATTCGCATTGTGGGTCGTCCACAAGACATGGCGAAACCGTTAGACGGATATGCACGTATAGCCGAATCTGAAGCATACGCTACCGTTACACAAGCTCATGATCATAAAAAGGATGGCAATATGGTGAACAGACAAGCAAGAACAGATGAATTTTACAATGAAGGAAAGAAAGTTCACCCAAACATCGCTTCAGAACAGAGACTGACGAACAAGCTGGACAAAATGGGACGTGGTGTTTATATAATTTATTACATTTAATATCCCACGAACACGTCCATTTAGATTTTAATCAATTTTCATTGGTTGACTTTCTGAAATAATTGGCAAATGATGGAAATAAAAACAAAAGTGCTCTATTATCCCAGGAGGGACTCTTCGGTGTAGGCCGTTCTTGTGGGCCAGCTTTATAATGTTTACGCGGAGCTTGAGACGATACGTTAGCAAGTGAACGCACGCTTGGTGAAGTCAGGACGTTAACGCAATAATGTAATCGTAAAAGATCCTGCAGAGAACACCCACGTGCGTGCAAATCCCAGTGTACCTTGCAGCTTAACGCTTACTACTACTGACAATGGCTCTTTAGTTGCAAAACTTTGCTAGTAAATTAAGTTCAAGACTTCCAAGAGATTGTAAAAGCAGATCTATCACCTCACAAAAAAGGCACGGCTTCTTTTTTTTCCTTCTCTCTTCCGAGATAACCGGGCGACCACGCGACTTATACGGGAGTGGGTAGCAACGCCGTTCTCCGAAATTTGCTCTTCCCCCATTCAGCTGTGCGCTAAACCAATTAGTTTTGGCTCGCTTTAGGAAGATATCTAGTTATGCGGAACTCTGGCTTCAACAGGGTAGCACACGTGTCCCAAGAGGAGCCGCAGTGCGCCTGCAGACCATCGAAATAAGTGGAAGGAAGCATGGCACGAAAACCACCGTAAGGAGACTGATGAATGAAAGTAATGCTGCCTCCAAACGATAAAAAAAAAGCCACTGGAAAAGTAAAGTAAAACATGCCACGTGTTAATGAGCCCTGTGGGACTCGCCATTTGGCGCCCTTTTGCCAGTGCCTCAGCAGAACCCCGTCCGGAAAGCGTGGACAGATTCACCATTGACTTTCGCGAGAACAGCTGGCGCGGCACCGCCTGCGCTCCGGATTCTATCCCCCCCCTTTTTTAGAGCGCAGCTCTTTGGCGTCCGTTCCTGGGTTTCGCGTCGTCGTCGGCGTCGTCGTCGGCCTCGTAACCAGCTCCGCCCCCCTTTCATCCCCCCAGCGCTAGCAGCGACCGACTGATACCGCTGGATGCCGCTGACGCCGCTAGAGAGTCAAGATAACGTGACTGCATAGAACACCGTCGCCGCCATGCAGAAAGAGTATCAGTCAAAGGCATCAGTCAGTCGCTGCTATCTCTTCCCTCCTCCCTTTATCGTGTTGTCCGCTTGCTGCGCGCGCTTCTGCCCCCATCGTTTGCCGCTGGGTGTACACGCCGCCCCCCTCCGCTTCCGCTTACTGCTGGTTGCTCTCGACGGCGGCGATGAGCCTCCGCTTCGGCGGCGCGAACTGCAGGGTCTTCTCGGCGGCGGCGATGAGCTTCTGCTTCAGCCTCGCTTACTGCTGGTTGCTCTCGACGGCGGCAATGAGCCTCCGCTTCGGCGGCGCGAACGGCAGGGTCTTCTCGGCGGCGGCGCTTAGCCTCTGCTTCCCCCACGGCTGTGACAACCTCGCGAGGCACTTGTATAGATCTCGTCTTTGAGAATCAAGCATTGGTGTACCAAGTCGAACATATATCAGTCTATTTCTCCGACCACAAAGCTTCCTTCATGACTGTCAAGAACTGTTAGTGGAGTCTTTCTTAAAGGAATACGTGTGAAAAATAAAAAAAAAATTCTGTGATAGCGCATACATGTGTTGCTCGATTTCTTTGCCTCAATCTATCCAAAAGGTGAAACAGCTTATTTGCTGCGCTCAAATTTCGCATTAGGAAGTAACGTAATCGTCGGTAATTTTTTTTTACTTTTTCTTTGTTTTGCATATCGAATCGCCGCAGCCACTTCGGACGAGTGCGTCTACTAGTCGAAGTCCGATTCGGCTACGTCCGGCCAACTGCGAAGGGCCTGACCACAACGGAATATGCCATGGCACAGTTGATTGATCGCAGTACTGTCAAGCGCGCGTGCGGCACATGGTGGTGGCAATTACGAACTGAGTGAAATGGCGAGTGCTCGAGAATCTTTCATTACACACGCGTGCCCACCGAGGGGCGAAGGCTGTGCCAATTTCGCGTCACTCGTGTGGCGCTGTTCTTTCCTTAGACTGGCCTAAATTTTGAGAGAAGCTGTGCGAAGCCAAGCCTTCCTGTACAATATGCTCATAGGTCACTCGTGCCCTCCACCACCCACCGTTCGTCCAGAGCGTGGAGAGTTCAAGAAAAAGCGTCGCCACTTTGAACGCACTCACTCAATAGGGTGCACATTAAACAAGGCGTTCATTTATGGCGTTCAACGGAGAGATGACGCGCACTATACCTCGGCGCATTGCTCCGGGTTAATTAATAGAGCCAGGATCTACACAGTTCTCGGGTTGTAGCAAATGCCAACGACCGGTTTATATCTGTAATGAGAAGGTTCTCTGCGCGTGGCTTTTCCGTATCGCTTACCAAGCCAGCAAAATCAAAATAGACGTCCCAAGCTTTCTGAACCACATCGTCAGATCCGCTCATAATGCGAATCAATATTGTCACGTAGTGGTGACGGAGCATAATACAGCGGCAAATCTGTGAACGATGAAACGAACTTTTGTTCGGCGAACTTGTGCCCACCAAAAGCAAGTTGCACTGAAACCGCAGCGATAGCAGCGAACACGGTCTGCGATCGTCGAAATCCGATCTGCCCATCTCTGCCGGTCAAGTGCATCGGTTTTTTACGTGAGCCATGGAAGGCTCCAGAGTAATCGCTGGTGCCCGGGTGACTTCCAGAAAGCTCTACACATCTCGCGTCGTTAATGCAATCAGATTACACAAGCTTCGGTGACAACAGACAGCGGAAAGAATCATCGATAAACGTCCGATACACGCGGGCGCGTCCCGCGCTGAGCGATAACATTTGTTAGGCGGTGAAAAGGGGTTACCCGAAATAGATAACAAATACACGCGCGAATATTTAGCGAATGCATCGGTTGAGAGTCTCGGATTGCACACTTCTTGTCAAGCACAGCTTAAATTAGTTTAATTTCTCGATCATTCAAAGCTATCTCCATAACTGTTTAATAACAGTAGATTCAACAAGCAAACCAAACATAGATATATTAAACTTCTTCAGAAACGAGCAGTGGGTTGCATTGAGAACCTTAATAGCTTAAATAATATGGCAATTTCTTTTTGTACAGCGTGCAATTTTAAAGGTGAATCAATTACTTGATTTTAAATTAGCATCATACATATTGTGTGTAATTACAAGGAATGTTATGCATACTTTCCCAGCAATACGCAATACAGGGTGTTCAAAATTAAGCTTTATGGTTTTCTTAAATTTTGGTACTGGGACGCACGCGAGGATCACCTGTGCAAATAAGTTATGTGGCCACGGGGACACAAAGTGAGATGATAATTATCGTTTTCAGCAGCCTAATTAACTAAAATTGAATAATTAAAATTTCCTTGACTGCAGTAAGTGGGCATGTTTGTATTGAAAAGTTATAGGCAGTCGTGTTTCTACACAGTATCAGTTGGAACAATTTTTCTAGCGTGTCTGTGCTCCGAGATATCCGACTCGATATTGTAAGTGTCGTTCGCATGATTACGCATGGAAGGGAGGATCGGCGCAAAGCTCCTCCTTGATGTGAAGTGGCTGTTGGGTGCGGTGTTTAGTTTGACAACGGGGGCGAGGGGGGAGGCATTGGCAAAGATGACAACTCTCCCCCTTTCCCTCTCGGCTGGCGAAATAAAAAGTCGAAGAACCTGGAACCGTTGACGTAACATGCGACCACGCAGCCTGTAACGATGACGGCAGCTGCCATGCCGAGATAATGGCACGGCGCAGAAGCCGAAGGGCAGTGCGCGTGGGTAAGAGTGGACGAGCGGGCACGGTCCTTGCCTGAGCTACGCAAATAACGTGACTGCCAATTTCCAAGGACTGTAAGTTTTATTGAAATCAAGAGCAACAACTGCACAGCACACCGCGCTGTCATATCTTGATTTCCTCAGCTGAGATGGACAGGGGAACAGTTATCATCTTTGCCTATGCCCCCGCCCTGTTAGACTAAACGCCGCACGCAACAGCCGTGCCGCCTCAGGAAGGAGCTTTGCGCCGATACTCGCTCTTTTTGCATGCGTAATCATGCGAACGACAATTAAAATTTGGAGTAACGGATATCTCGGAGCACATATATGCTTGAATAATTCTTCCAAGTGAGACTGTGTAGAAACACGACTGCCTCTAACTTTTGCATACAAACATATCCACTTACTGCAGTCAATAAAAAGTTAATTGTTCAATTTTAGTTAATTGGGCTGCTGATAGTGCCAATTATCATCTCACTTTGTTTCCGCATGGCCACATAACTTCTATGCGAAGGTGGTCTTCGCGTGCCTCCGAGTGCTTAACTTTAAGAAAACCATACAGATTAATTTCGAACGCCCGGTATAGTCTTAAGACATCTGCGCTTCAAGATACCACAACACAGAGCCAACTGTGGAAGGAAACAGTTTAATTATCTAATACCGAACTTTCTGAGTACACAACCCGGCTTTCAAAGAAATTGTGATACAATCTAAATTATTTGTCAGTTTTAATTATGCAATTAAATTATATTGTTAAAGGTAAATGGGGATTGTTTACAGGCAATGAAATGACGGCGTGGAGAGACTGTCGCTAGCTCTCGTCTTCGTCCTCTTCTTTCCCGGACCATGCCGTAGCCATCCCCGGTTCGCAGACGAGGCCCGCTGGGCGAGTCCAATCACTGGTGAGTAGTGGGGTGAAGCCACTTATGACGAGCAGCGTGCGCCAACTGTAGCTAACGCCGTCTTTTGAAGATTGCCGCTGTCCCCCTGCGCTTCGCATTCCCTCGACGTTCGACCCTCCGTTTCGCCGAACGCCGTCACGCGCGCGGGCTATTTGTTTTTTCTTGCTTGTGTTTTGCTTCCGCCTCCATCGAGGAGCCAAACAACATCGCGAGCTGCCGCATCCAGATGCCACATTTCGCGCCTCTGTGCTTTTTCTAGCGTAGCTTCGTGTTCGCGACGCCGTGTTGGTGTGCTTTCACGTGCAGCGCAAATGAAACTGACGGCAGGCTACTCTCAGGATTCCATCTGCGAAGCGAGATGCGGATCGGTGGAAGGTCTGGTTTCAAAAAATCAACCGGGCTGATTATAAACCTTCCTTTTTTGGGGGGCTGGAGAATATTTGTAGGCATAAAACGTAAACGAAATGACCTTTGTTGTACGTGTGCTGTGTCCCTTGTCTTAGTTGCTGAAATCTTAACCATTGCATCCCGAAAACCTTAGGATTAGATTTATTTGGGCAGAAGAAGGACGCGTGCACTGGCCCTTCCGAATCCCCGTAAATTTGTGTGTTGGCACCTATAGTACGTATCATATTTTGACACGGTTTAGGTGCACAAGGTAGGCGCTCCTCGCAAAGCTTTAGGCAGCATGTCGCATTAGCAGGTAGTGCCTGTTGCTCCCACTTTCTTTTTCTTTAATGACTAAAATGTTTTTCCACTAATCGCCTTATTCGAAACTTTGTCCTTAAACATAAAAAAATTGTTACGGGAGAACTTGAGTAAAGGGCCGCTTGAACAAAGCTGACGAAAACGTACGGCACCGCCTATCGTATTTGAAGCTTTTGTATCCGAGGTCCCTACTGTTGGATACAACTCAAGAATGCATGGCAAATGCCCCTCATAGGAAGCCCTCCGACCAATGACGCCAACCGATTCTCATAACGTTGCGGTTAGTCCGGTTACTTTCTGGTTAACCTTTTAGCCGCTATTCGCTCCCATCGATGTCGCCCAAGCAGGTGCAGAGAGATTAACCGCGCCGTCATGAGAACATATCGACAACGATGGCTGGAGGCCCATGCTGCTGCATTTTTAATTCTATGCGACTGTAGGTGTAGAAGCAGCCTAGGATAATTGGTGCGCATAACGTAAGGACATGATGTCGCGTCTGCAATTAAATACTCATAGGCGCGGATGAACAAAAATAAATATTCGCTCCAATTCTGACGTGATTGGGCATTATTATCGTGATGACTGGCTCCTTATTAACTTTATCTGTAAATGACAGATCGCGTGCTGCGGGTGTATTCATTCAGTTATTTAACATCCGAAAACGAACAATGCCTCGAAAAAACTGCTAGTAACGCTACTCACATTGCAGGATGCTCGATCCTAGGCTAAATGAATTCCTGCGTCGCTCTGTCAGTGGCCGGAACGAATCCTCAGGATAGTTCATCGTTTTTACTCTGCGTTTATTTTGGTAAGATAGTGTGTAAGATACACAGCGCACCATGGAGTTCTCGCACCCGCGCGCGACACGTGTAAGCACCCAAATGATCCGCCGTATCAGCCTCGCACACACATGGAAGGTGACTGATGCCGCGTTCCTCGAGTCCCTGAAAAGAAGAAAACGTACAGGGTGCCCCAGCTAACGCTAGCCAAGCTCCTAAAAATATAATATAGAATATACGAAGACGCAAGCAACGGTATTCTGTCAGCAGTGACGTACCTCACCAGGAGCATTTTCTTAATAATTTAACTCTAGATAAATAGATGAGATTAATTAGCGAACTGTTTAATTACTTAAATGAGGCGCGAATTTGATGAAAAGTTAGTAATTGTATTTAAAAAACGATTCGGTTCTTTTCAGTGTGCTGTGTCGCGTATTTATTTTTTCCTCGTTATAAAGAAAACGCGCGAAATATGAAAATAGCCGCATGATTACGCGTCCGCGCTCCGTGACACAAGCGGTCCCAGGCGTTCCTCGGAAGAATTAACTATGCTCAATGGCTGGCTCGGCGGCCACGTGAGAGTGGCGGGGCATCGGTATTGGCGTTGGTCACCGCGAACTGCGAACTTCTTTTCCGCGTGATGGTCGAAGCCAATGCAGTTCGAAGTGGCATTGAGGGGGAGGACAAATACATCCAGCAGACTTAATTTTTACGAGAAACGCCTGGGAGCGCTGAGGCCGCGGCTCGCGGACGCGTAATCGTGCGGCTAATATTGCGATAGTAATTATATAGACACTCCAGGCGCATTTCTGCCGTCGCCATCGCACTGTTGCTCCGCATAAAGTCCAAGGGCGAAACGTCGTCGCCACGCGCCGTATGCTGCGTGTGCGAGTGAGAGCCTGCGAGGGTGAGCCGATGGTGGCGGCTAAATCTCGCAAGTGCAAGGCAGGAAAAGTGGGAGGAAGCGCGCCGTCTTCTGTCGCGAGTAAGACACCGGTGGGAGAGTGCGGACGGGGGTGGGGTTCTACTTCGGAAGCTGCTGCGTATGGTGAGGCTGCGCGGGCCCTATCGTGAAAGCGATCTTCGATGAGGTCAGAGTGTAGGCGTGACGAGTGCTGATAGCTTCGTGTGTGCTGTGTTCTCGCCGTCTAGTTCGCGTTGATGCGAGAGGCAGCACAAACGTTAAGTCGCTCGCTGCTGCTACCGCGCTTCCTCACGCCAGCGTTTCGAGAGCGAGTGTTCGCGGTCACGAGTGCGATTTGTTCATGTTTGCTTGTGCCCGCATGACACCTTGCTTATTAATTTAGAAAAATAGTATCGTTACTTCGAATAGCCATCTACTAATTTGCTAACGCAATCGATAATTCGTCTTTCGCGTGTAATTAACTGCGACTTTCTTTTTCATTTTCGCGCGTCATTTAATAACGCGGAAAAACTAATTGCACGAGACATAGCCGACTCAAAACAATTATATCGGCTGTTTTAAAACACAATTCTTACTTTTATATCAAAATTAGCGTCCTGAATTCAGTTCGTAAAAAGTTCATTATTTAATCGTATCCAATTATCTGTAGTTCAATTACAAAAGAAATCCTCCTGCTACGGCATCTCACTGCTGACAGAACACCGTTGGTTACGTACTCGTATGTTCTATATTTTATTTTTAAGAGCTCGGCTAACGTTAGCTGGCCCACCCTGTATATACGTGGTGTTGTGTAAAGTGGCCTGACAAGTGGAAGGTACGAGCGAGCGAAGCCTGGCTAGCGCAGCGCTTAGCTGTACCCTCTTCTTCGACGGGCCGCTTGCGCAGCTTTACCGGTAGCTCACTAGTCAGTGACACGTGCCCTAATTTTGAAGGCTCGCCGTACACCTCACCCGCCGGCCGACGAGCGACTGAAGCGCGGAGGCGACAGCGGTAAATCAACGAACACTGAGGTGGCGCACGGCGTGTCACATTGTCTGACAGCTAATGAGAGAGCCACCCAAGTACCACGACATATAGACAAGCGTTTTTTATGTTTCGGCAGCCACTCATAATATAACGTGAAAAAAGTTACGACAAAATACAATTCCACGAGTGCGAGCGAAAAGTAACGACAGCACTTGCTCCGGGTAGCGTCTGCTAGCGATGCACCGCGTAAGGGGAGCCATAGTCAAAAAGGAGAGTGAGCGCCGGCCCAAGAGGAGGAGAGAGGAAATTTATTCATTTATTTACAAGTTCTACAATCCGATAATGGGATTTTCGCAGGGTAAGGATACAATTTTTATGACGTGACTACTCAAGCAAAAAAAAATAAGCAAAACAGCACGCAAGATAGCATGCAAGAGAAAGGTGCATCCAGTGCAAGTATAAGAAAAGCCATTAATGGGTAATATGAGACAGAAACAACTTCAAAGGCTGTAAAACCACATCATTTGGTGGGTGGTTCCATTCGGTGATTGTCCTGGGGAAAAAGCAGTACTTAAAACAGTTATTGCGGCTGGTGAAGGGGGTATCATTAATGCATGTCATTGGCTTGTATTATAGCTTCTCGAAAAAGTAAGTAACTGGGAAATGTCTATGTTGTCATGTGCCTTGGTTAGTAGAAACATAAATTTTAATCTTAAAACTTGATTCCATTGAGTCATGATAGCCAGGTTGGCTCTGTTTAGCAAAGCTGTAATCGACGTGCGTCCGACGCTGTTTTCATACCGAACTGCCCGTTTTGCATACCTTCTATGTCATCAATGTCTTTTTTTAGTAAAACCATACCAGATTATAGAAGCGTGATCTAATATAGGGTGTACAATTACGTTAAAAGCAAGAAGGCGAATCTCAGGAGTAGTCATCCTCAAAGCCCGTCTGAGGAAGAAGAGCTCTTGATTGGCTGAATTACACACGGCATTGATTTGCTGCGGTCATCTGAGGTCATTGCAAATCCAAATACTAGATATTTTACGAGGGGGTACCAAAAAGAAACCGAACTTATCTATTAACTGATTTATTTTCACTTTCAGCACAAATGTTCAATCACCTTCATAGCACTCTCCACTTGCCCGAATACACCTGTCTTTTCTTCCAGTTTTCAATACATTGTTTAAACTCACCTGTCCTGCCGCTTGACAGCGCCTCCATCCTTATCTTCACCTCAGCAACATCGGCAAAACGCTTACCTTTCATGTCTCTTTTCATTCTAGAAATAAAAAAAGTCGCACGGGGCAAGGTCGGGTGAGTATGGGAAGTGAGGAGCAGTGGTCGTACCATTTTTGGTCAAGAATTGTCGTACATACAGGGCTGTGTGAGCAGGGGCATTGTAATGGTAGTCATCCGACTGCTACAAATGATGCCTCTTCTTCCGCACACTGTTGCGCAGTCTTTTCAGCACCTCCAAGTATAAAGCCTAGTTAACTGTCTGGCTCTGCGGAACAAACTCTGAACGGACGACACCTCTCACATCCAAAAAACAAATCAGCATCGTTTTGTTGTTTCATTTCACCTGACGCTCCTTCTTGGGGGAGGCGCACTTGAAGTCTTCCACTGGCTTGATTGTTGCTTTGATTCAGAATCGCAAACATAGCACCAACTTTCGTCACTTGTGATAATTTTTCAAAAAAAGAAGTTTGGATCATTTTGGGACTTTTCCTGCAAAGCACAGCAAGCTTCCACGAGACCTTATTTTTCTTCAGCAGTCAGCAGTCGTGGCACGAATTTGTCAGCCATCCTTCTCATTCCCAAATCTCCTGTCAAAATTCGCTCCACTGAACTGCGAGTCACGCCAGACAGCTCCACAATTTGTTCAATGGTTCGTCGTCGATCTTTGTTGATGATTGCACGAATTTTTTCAAAATTTTCATACATTCGGGCCGTTAAGCACGACCAGAATGAGGCTTGTCATAAGTTGACATGTCACCATTTTGAAATGGGAAAACCACTTACACTCTTGAATGTTCCCCAAAGCATCGCCCTTGTAAGCCGTTCTTAACATTTCAAGAGTTTCTATTGCATTTATTTCGAGCAAAAAGGAGAATTTCACCGCCGCACGCTGTTCACAAAAATCACCCGTTGCAACAAACACCGATCACACAAAACAATTGTCGCTTTAAACCCTGCCCCAACTAGTTCTGACCTTCTTTAGCGACGACACTCGCCTTACTGACTCAGGAATGTTCGCCCTATGCGCTCCTAGTGGCAAAACCGGGCACTACAAAAGCTTTGTCCACCACAAAATTAGTTCGGTTTCTTTTGAGTACCCCCTCGTATGTGGTCAACTTCAGATAGCAGGGAATTATGAGCAGAATACTGGAAATGCAGAGAAGTGTGCTTGCCAGATTAACTGTTTTCTCAACGTCGATAGTCATCTGCCATTGATTGCATCAGTTTACAACCTTCTCAAAGGCTTCATTTAGCCGTAGCTGGTCATTTACACTTTCTACTTCTTAATACATAACACAATCATCTGCGTACAATTTGATTTACACCGAAATGTCGCCAACAATATCTTAATAAACAGTACAGCCAAAAGTGGTCCGAGAACAAAACCCTGGGGAAAGCGAGTCGACAGGTAGCCACCCAGAGGAATGGGTACTAAACGAAACACATTGTTCCCTGTTAGAAAGATACGCCGATAGCCAACTTACAATTTTAGTGTTACCCAGTATGACATGAAGCTTCTTGTGGGAAACCTTGTTCAATGCTTCGGCAAAGTCCATGGAGATAGCGTCAACCTGTTTACCTGAATTTATAGCCTGAGAAAAATTACGTATAGTAGTTACCAGTTGCGTGCATTTAGAAAAACCTTTCCTGAAGCCGTGCTAATTGCTTGATAATATCGTGTGCTTTGAAAGGAATTCGGAAACCTGCTTATGTATAATATGCTCGAAAAGGTTGCATGATGTTGAAATCAAGGGAGATGGGACGGTAGTTCGAAATTTGTTGCTTATCTCCATTCTTATGTGGCGGTTTTACTGCTGCCGTTCCCCAGTCGGCCGGTATATTGCCCTCAGATAGTGATCTAGAAAACAGTACATGCAGATACTTAAGAAACCAATTGCGCATATAGCTTTAAGAACGCATTTGGCAAATGATCAGGGCCAGGCGATTTCTTAAGATCAATAGTAAGGAGCATATTAAGTATTCCATTCTCATCAATAGTAACGTCTGGCATGGGGAGATTTAAAGCATGAAAGTGTGGAGAAGAACCATTGTCGTGCGTAAACACAGACCTGAATGTTAGTGAAGCGCATCCGCTATCAAAGCAATCATCAGTTGTAACATCGTTAATCATGAAAACATCATTAATCTGCATGATTATATTGCGCTTAGTGTTACACTTACGTAGGTTCGTCAGTGTAACTCAAAGAAGACGCGGACGTACGTGGCGCAAACTACCAACAGTGTAATACTGTTAAAGAACACGCTTATATAGCAGGAGATGTGGCAGGAGGGGGAGGTATAAAAAGATATGACAAGGTGACGACATGGGGTGATGCTTTGAGCCGGAAAAACATTATCAACTTGCACCCGTTCGCCCAGGCAAACTCAACCTCAGCTTCGATAAACATGATGGATGGAGTGCTTATGCACTTCTCTTTTTCTTTTGCTATCGCAAGTGCCTCCCATATTTCTCGTTCCATTTTTGTTACTGATGTGCCAATGACTGCGGTGCTTTCTAATAGCGGAGAGCATTTGCACTGTTTGCAGTGCACAGCCAAGTTGCTCGGCGCTGTCAGAAGCTGGCACGTGTACTTGTGCTCCCGTAACCTGTCATTTAGACAGCGTCCGGTTTGCCCAATGTACAGTTTACCGCAACCTAGTGGGATTTGGTTAACGACTGAAGTAGCACATTCCACGTGCTTTTTCACGTGCTTGGTCTGACAGACCGTAGCACTTTGTTTTCCTTCTTTGAACAATGCGTTCACCCTCTTGCATATACCTTTTAGTTTTTGCGGAGCGGAGAACAATACTTGAATATCATGGCGTTGGGCTGTCTTTTTTGTTCTATGTGACAACCCATGCATGTAAAGCAACATCACGCGTTTTCCCAATTTTTCTTTTTCCGGTGCTTTTTGTCTTTTTCTGTTGACTCTGATTTCGGGCAACATGTTTTCACAGATTTGCACCACCATACTTTTGGGGTACCCACTGTTCTTTAAGCGGCTTATATGCAAATCAATGCTCTCCCCCACAGCATGGTGGCATGATTTTTCAACTGCTTGACTGATGCGAGCCTTGGCGGTGCCTCTACTTGTGATTTTTGAATGGCAAGAGTCATATCTCAGGATTTCTTTCTCTCCTGTAGTCTTGTAGCACAAGCACGTGTGGGAGCCGCTCAGTCTAATGTTTATGTCAAGGTACTTCAACTGACCTTCGGTAGGAGTCTCGTACGTGAATTTTAGACTTTCATGCGCTTTCTTGAACATGCTGATAACAGTGTCTATGCTAAGTGGTTCGCTTTCGCTTTCTTCCATGCACACCAAATAACTGTCAACATATCTAAAACAGGTAGTTATGTTAGTTTTCTCAAACAAGACGACAAGTTTTCTGTCTCCCACACTCAAAAATAAGTCGGAAAGCACGGGAGCTATGCAGGGACCAATAGCGATACCATATTTCTGGTCATACACACTATCACACTACTCGATAAACGCACCCTGTAGGTTCAGGTTTAGCAAGTTCACAAAACTACAAATACTGCACTTGCACACGTCCTGAAATTTGATGTAGCCGAAGATGTCGATGGCTTCTTCTACCACTTGTACCACCGCAGGCCTCGGGACACTGTAGAACAGGTCCTTCACGTCTATTGAAAAACAAGACATCGGTGTGCTACTCTTTAGTGTTGCAATAACTTCGTCGGAGTTGCGGATCAAGAACGGGCCGTCGAAAGGTAAGGAGTTCAAACATGCCTGAAGGTAGTCCGCGATGCATCTTTGCTAGGTATCACGGTCTTCAACGATTGTCCTAAAAGGACTTCCCTTTTTGTCGGCTTTTGCAGTGAAAAATGAGTTCAGAGTGCGTTTTTTGCTCTCTTTGACGTGCTTTGCCAATCTTCGCAGGCCTATACTTTCACATGTTTTTCCGGCTTCTCTTTTCAGTTTTGCAATTGCTTTGTTGCTAATGTCGCTTTTTGCAAAATTCTTGCTTTCTTTGCAAAATTCTTTCTTGGGCGGATTTTTCGCATTCAGGAGTGTTCATCACGACAAACACGCCTGTTTTGTCGGAGAGGAGGAGTTTCTGATTTTTTTCTCTTGAGGTTCTTAGTCACTCTGCTTGTTCATGTAGGCCTCGGTATTTCCACTAAGTTATTTTTCGACGTTCCCGTCAAAACTTATTTGATGCAAGTCACTTTTTCTGGCTCAGGGGTCCTCTGGCTCAGGGATCTTGGTACTTCATAGTTCGTCGACAACATTGCGAAGGCCAGGCAGGGAACTCGCACCTTCATGTACGTCCTGACCAAGGGCGCTATAACGTAAAACTATTCCAAACATTTCTATTCCAATTCTGCAATCAGCGCTCCGCGATTGGACAAAAGCTTTTTTTGGACCACCCCCACTTCACCTGTCTGTCACACGACGTCACGAAAACAGCGATAGCTCCCCATTGGATATGACGTGTACACACTGATTATGCATGATTTGACCGAACGAGAGAAGAATAGTTATTTCTCATTGGGCGCCTTTTTAGCATTAGCCCTCGGCTATTTGTCAAAAGTTTTCGGGCGACACCCACTTCACCTGCCTGTCACGCGACGTCACAAAACCGCAAGAACTCACAGCGTCAAAATGACGTGTGCCCGTTAAAGATGCATTAATATGCCGAACAAAACTGAATTTTCTTCTGAATAGCCGCAGGCTGCCCCGTTCCGAAAGGTATAGAAGATGGCTACCGCCTATCGCTCAGGCACTGCCTAGTCGCACCTGCCGGAGAGCATCGGTTTATTTGCGTGTAATAAAACTTTTTGCGTGGCCGTGTAACGTTTTCGAGCCCTTTCGGCACGTTTAGGACCTCGTTCTCCCAACTCTTCTTTGCTGAGGATCCGTTTTAGCGTCATTCTTAAGCTTTCGTTGCATGCCGCCGTGATTTTCGACCAGCCACCGCAAGCTAAGAAAAAGAAATCGGACCAATCGCAGACGCCGGCACCACCCTCTTTATCCGG
Organism: Dermacentor variabilis; assembly: GCF_050947875.1. Classification (NCBI taxonomy): domain Eukaryota; kingdom Metazoa; phylum Arthropoda; class Arachnida; order Ixodida; family Ixodidae; genus Dermacentor; species Dermacentor variabilis. The sequence continues at coordinate 86,290,760 of NC_134568.1, forward strand.
TTATCGACATTAAGTGCAGTGGCTCGGCCCCATCTGATCCCTCTCCAATTTAGTGTGCTCCTCGCCTCTTGTGAGCCAATTAAGTAAGACAAGCCGCTCAGTGTAGGCAATATTATTCGTTTTTCAAGCAAACAAAAGTGACCGCCTATGAACGAGGAGATCGTTTTATTGGTCTGTTCAGACAACCTGCTGGTGATCTCCCGATGCGTCGGCGGTTTCGCAGATTTGACGTCAGGAGATTGGAATAAAAACATATTGGAATAGTTTTACGTTATATAGGGCCCCAACGGTCTGTCTTCACCTGTGTTGGCTGGTTTATTCGGAAACGTCGCCCCTACAGAACAAGTAGCAAGACGCCTCTGCAAGATTCTTCGAGCGCAAAACGTGGGGACAGATACGTCTCTTTCGACACCATATTGCGGCGACATGCTAGGAAATAATGCACTCAGCGGCTTCAAGAGCAATGATCAGTATTTCTACGACTTGGCAGAATTGCACACCGAAAGCTTGTGGAAAGACTCATTCACGAGCCTCCCTAGAAGAAAGAAGCGTAAGCCTCAAGCAAGCGGTGCCGTCAACCTATCCGGTAGAATGCTCCCTGATAATGTGAAACAGACGCTCCAATAAGGGGCCAAAATACGCAATTCAACCTCCTGTAACGGCAGTACAGTTTCTGGCCATGGTTCGCAGAGTCGCGGATAGGACCCCTGAGCCAGAAAAACTGTCTTGAATCAAAGAAGTTTTGATGGAAGCGTCGAGAAAGAACTTAGTGGAAAAACCGAGGCCTACAGGAACAAGTACGATGACTAAGTACCTCAAGAAAAAAAATCAAAAACTGCTCCTCTTGGACAAAACAGGCATGATTGTCGTGATGAACGGTCCTAAATACGAAAAACACGCCCAAGAAGCGATCCGCAAGAATTTTGCAAAAAGCTACATTAGCTACAAAGCAATTGCAAAACTAAAAAGAGAAGCCGAGAAAACATATAAAGCATGGGCTTGAGAAGATTGGTAAAGCACGTGAAAGAGAGCAAAGAACTCACTCTGAAGCCATTTTTTAAGGCAAAAACCTACAAAGAGGGAATTCCTTTTACGACGATCGTTGAAGACTGCGGAACCTGAAAAAGATGCACCGCGGTCTACCTTCAGGCATGTTTGAACTCCTTACCTTTCGACGACCGATACGCAGCTCCCATGAAGTTATTGCAACACTAAAGAGTAGTCCACCGATTTCGTGTTTTTCAATAGACGTGAATGACCTGTTCTACAGTATCCCGACCCCGCAGGGGCGTCTGCGTCAGCAGACGTTTGGTATGTTGCGACACCACGTACCCGAGCACACGAGGGTTGGACCCTCCCGCGTGTAGCCGTGCGCGGCTTAGCCGTGTCTGGGTAAAGGGGGATCCTGGGGGTTGAGCCGATGCTGGGTGTTTGGACCTTCTAAGGGCCCCCGGCGGAGGCAACACACCTCTTCAGCCTCTGCTTCACATAGACAGCACCTCCAGACTGGCCCACCTGGCGGAAATCGGCAGTCGCCTTTTCCTGTCCTCCTCTACGATTTTCGTCTTTCTCTGTCGCCTTTTTCATCTTTCCTGTCTTCTCTTCACTTCTTATTTCTTCCTTATTTCCTGGCGGCAAGGGTTAACCTTGTGTAATATATTCAGTCTTGGGTATATATATATATTAGGTTATAGTGGGAACGTACCGCTGACGTACGCAGAATAGAATGTTTCTAATCCTGTGACGTCCCCAGGTTGGGCTCCGAGGTGGGCGGCGGGCATTCCTGCCGAATACAGTAATTCTATATATGGCTTCAAATTTCCCCCCACTCCTTGATCGCTCCCTGAAGAGGGGGCGCACCGATGAAACTTTCAAATTTCTCTTGAAACCGAAAGAAATTTTTCCAAAATACCGTGTAATACATAGTCAGCATGAAACCAAGACAGTTCGCACAATATCCCCATTTGTGGTCGTAAAATGTCTGACTGAAGCAGTCGGCTCTGGTTACAAAGTAACTAAGATGGAAAGCGGCGACCTTCTTCTGGAAGTGCGTGACAAGCTCCAATACAGCAAACTGACCAAACTTGTTGCGTTTGGTGACATTCCAGTCTCTGTGGGTCCCCACCGGTCAATGAACACTGTACGTGGTGTCATTTCTGATGACGACCTCCTTGAACTTAGTGAGAGCGAGCTGTTGGAAGGATGGCAAGAACAAAAGGTGGTAAAGGTTCAACGAATTAAGTTAAGGCGCGATGACAAGGAAATTCCAACAAAGCATCTAATACTAACATTTGGAACAAGTGAACTGCCAGATTCATTAGAGACGGGATATTGTAAACTATGCGTCCGACCATACATTCCCAATCCGCGCCGATGCTTCAAGTGTCAGCGTTTTGGGCTTGGGTCTCAGAGCTGCCGAGGGCGTGCTACTTGTGCAAAATGTGCATCTAAAGACCAGACATGAGACGCCTGTTCTTCCACAACACACTGCGCTAACCGTGACGGAGACCACCCCGCCTATTCGCGATCGTGCCCGTCATTTTAAAAACAAATAATCGAACTGAAGGTCAAACTAAACATTTCTTTTCCAGAAGCGCGCAAGCGTTTTTCTGTCCTCAACCAATCGAATCCGTCCTACAGTGATGTGACGCGCCGGGGGGCAGTGCCACATCCTCTGGCGGCCGCGCAAGTCACACGGAGTGTGACGGCGGTTACGCCAGCAGCCCCCCTGGCGGGAGCAGCCACTGCTCTTCCGCTCCCTGCCACGAAGGGCCAGCAGACCTCCGAGCCTGCCGATCCCAGGGCCACTGCTCGTGCAGACAGGCCCGAAAAACACCCGAGAGGGCCCGCTGAGCGGGCTTCATCCAGCTCCTCTGACGAGGCGATGGATGTAACAAAAACTCCGGCGTCTCAGACGCCGAAGGAACGGCGTTGCTCCCTGGAGCGCGCCCACAAAAAAGAAATACCCAGCATCAAGGGGCCTGGAAAGGTCCCTTGAGCCAACCCAAGATCTCTTGACACACACCATAAAACACTTCCAATATGGCCACGCATGTAATGCATTGGAATGTGAGAGGTCTAATACACAATCTTGATGACATTAAGGAACTCCTTCGCAAGTTAAATCCAAGGGTGCTGTGTGTGCAAGAGACACACCTCAATCCTTCGCATACTAACTTTCTGAAACAGTATGCCATTTACCGCAAAGATCGCAGTAACGCTCTCGCCTCGTCAGGCGGTGTTGCTATTATAGTTGATAAGGGTATCGCCTGCCAACATTTACATCTGCAAACGCCCCTTGAGGCAGTGGCAATCAGAGCCGTGCTATTTTATAAGTTAGTCACAGTTAGCTCTCTGTACATCCCTCCATGCGATCAACTTTCTACAACAGAATTCCAGAGCTTTATCGCGGAACTCCCCGAACCTTACATTGTAGTAGGTGATCTAAACACACGTAACACCCTCTGGGGAGATTCTCGTTGTGATACGAGAGGGCGCTTATTAGAAAAGTTCCTTTTATCCTCCAATGCATGCTTGCTAAACAAGAAAGAACCTACATTCTACAGCGTGGCGAACAAAACCTTCTCATCTATTGACTTAACTATAACATTAAGTACACTAGTTCCATACCTGGAGTGGGACGTGATCAAAAATCCATATGGGAGTGACCATTTCCCAATTGTCTTAAAATTAACAAAAAGCGAAAAGTTTACCCCACATCTGCCGAGTTGGAAGGTCGACTGTACTGACTGGAAACGATACAGAGAGCTGACACATTTAACCTGGGATGACATCTCTACTCTCTCAATCGATGATAGAGTATCATATCTGACGGCATTTATAACTGATGCTCCAACAATATGTATCCCTAAAACGAATAGATCACCCTCTAAACGGCGTATTCCTTGGTGGAATGAGCAGTGTAAGGAAGCCCGCAAAAATCAAAATAAGGCTTGGAGTCGCCTTCGCGACTGCCCAACTACCGAGAACTTGATCAGCTTCAAGAAAACAAAATCAGAAGGTAGAAGAACGCACCGCCTTGCCAAAAGGGAAAGCTGGCAAAAATACATATCTAGTATTAATGCATATACAGACGAAAGAAAAACCTGGAACAGGGTACAGAAAATAAAAGGCCGCGAAACTCATTCTCTACCATTGGTAAATACACAAGGAGACACACTCATTGACTAAGCCGACTCTCTAGGGGTACACTTTGAAAGGATTTCTAGCTCATCCCACTATTCAGATACATCTTTGAGATACCGGCAACAATCGGAACGACTGCTTCTGGGTCGGAAAGGAAATAGCAACCAACCTTACGACCGCCCATTTAGCATGGCGGAATTTCAGGCTGTGCTAAATGGCTGTAACAAGTCCGCTCCAGGAAGTGACAGAATAATGTATGAGTTGATCAGACACTTACACCCAGAAACCCAAAAAACACTACTGTCACTCTTTAATTCCATGTTCTCTGCAAGCTACATTCCTTCTGTTTGAAAAGAAGCAATCGTAATCCCTATTCTCAAAGAGGGCAAGGACCCTTCCTCACCCAACAGTTATAGGCCTATAGCTCTGACAAGTTGTATATGCAAATTATTTGAGAAAATGATTAACCGTCGCCTCATCCATTTTCTTGAAAGCAGCAAGATACTCGATCCCTTACAGTGCGGTTTTAGAGAGGGTAGATCCACAACAGATCACCTTGTCCGCATCGAGACAAATATCCGTGATGCCTTTGTCCATAAACAGTTTGTCCTGTCCGTATTTTTAGATATGGAGAAGGCATACGACACAACCTGGCGCTTTGGAATCCTCCGTGATCTGTCTGAAATGGGAGTTCGAGGCAACTTGCTATACATCATTCAGAGTTACCTCTCCAATAGCACGTTCCGCGATAGAGTTGGTAACGTTCTGTCTCGTCCATTTACGCAAGAGGCTGGTGTTCCACAAATAGGTGTGCTCAGCTGCACTCTCTTTATTGTCAAAATGAACTCGATCCAGACTGCCATACCACGTAGTATGTTTTATTCTGTATATGTAGATGACATCCAGATAGGTTTTAAATCATGTAATCTAAGTATCTGTGAGCGACATGTACAGCTTTGCATAAATAAATTGTCTAAGTGGGCGGACGAAAATGGTTTTAGGCTAAATCCAAAAAAAAGTACGTGCGTCCTATTTTCTAACAAGAGAAGCATAATGGCGGACCCCGCAATAGATCTAAATGGAGAACGGCTATCTCTGAGCCATGAACACAAATTTCTAGGAATCCTTTTAGACAGTAAGCTGACTTTTGTACCACACTTGAAGTATCTGAAATCAAAATGCCTCAAGTCTATGAACTTGCTGAAGCTCTTGTTACGTACATCTTGGGGAAGCGACAGGCGGTGCCTTTTAAAGCTCTACAAAAGTCTAATATTAACACGACTTGACTACGGAGCAATAGTCTATAATTCTGCCGGACCTAGTGCTCTGAAAATGCTTGATCCTATTCACCACTTAGGTATCCGCCTTGCTACAGGCGCCTTTAGGACTAGCCCTGTGCAAAGCCTCTACGTCGAATCAAACGACTGGTCATTGCACTACCAAAGGACATATTTAACTTTCTCCTAAGCCCTTAAAGCTAGCTCAGATGTTAAACATCCTTGTCATTCCACTATATGCGACTTGTCCACTGCTAGGCTGTTTCGTAACCGCCCAGCCACTAGGCCTCCTCTGTCCGTCCGGTTGGAAGCACTATCAGAAAAACAGGGGCCCCACTTTTACATAATGTCCTAATGGCTCCTACACGGTTTCCACCGCCTTGGGAGTGGCAGACTATCCAATGCGACATCTCTTTCTTAGAAATATCGAAACGAGCCCCGGAGGCACACATATATTCGCATTTTATGGAACTCAAGGAGCAGTACTCATGTGATGAATTTTACACAGATGCTTCGAAGTCTCCAGCTGGTGTTGCTTACGCAGCTCTGGGACCCTCCCTTTCAACATCTGGACCACTAAACCCATACACCAGTATCTTTACAGCGGAAGCATACGCCATTCTTAAGGCTATTCAACACATACGGCTCACAAATATCGCTAAGGCTATTGTCTGCACAGACTCATTAAGTGTAGTGAGAGCCCTAATTAGCTTACGAAAGCATAAGAAGTCGGTTTTTAATGGGCTGTATAGCTTGTTATGCTCCGCATATATGTGCAACCAAGCGATTATACTATGCTGGGTACCTGGCCATAAAGGCATAAAAGGCAACGTAGCTGCTGACGAAAACGCTACGCCAGTGAGCTTTGGCAACACAGATGGAAATATCCCCATTCCTGCCACAGACCTAAAGCCCTTTCTGCGCCGTAAATTGAGGAATCATTGGCAAGAAGAGTGGGATACACAAACATTGAATAAGTTACACATTATAAAACCAAAATTGCGGAATTGGATAAGTGCCAGAACAGCACGGTACAAGGAAGTACTTCTTTGCCGATTAAGAATAGGACACACTTACAGTAGTCACTCCTACCTCTTGACTGGCGGGGATCCTCCTACTTGTAGTAGATGCGGCGATAGCCTGACTGTCCTCCATGTTCTTATCCAGTGCCCTGCAATAGAAACAGAGAGGAAAAAGTATTTCCCTTCTGCGTATCGGGAAAATATACCTCTCCATCCTGCATTTTTTCTTAGTGACGAACCATTTTTAAACTGCAAATAGTCTTAGATTTTTTAGCCAAAACCGACACCCTGAAAATCATTTGGCCAGGCAATTTTTAGCACATGACTAACAGCCCTGCATCCAAGGGCTTGCTTGAAACTCTGGTGTCAGTGTTATGTTTTATTGCATAATGTTTTAACGAAAGCCCATTGTCATAGCCCACATCACTGCCTAGTCACCGTCATTATTTTAGCAACTATATATTCTACGCCACTTACAGCTACAGCTTTTAGGCCCTGTTGCGTTTCGCCTGCGACACGTGGTTTTGCCGGCGCGACTGCGGCGGGGCGGCAGACATTTTGGCCCGATCGTCGTCGCCGCAACGCTCATCGGCAGGTGTTTCCAGGCGCGACTGCGGCGATGCGACCGCAAAGGATCACCCTCTCATTCCAGTCATTGTGCCCGAACCAGGCGAAGCGAAAGCAGGGATCATCCTCTCATTACAGTCATTGTGCCCGACCGGCAGCGCTACGACAGGGTGCTACGAGATCGTGCTCGACATGGTGCTACGGCAGCGCTACGACAGGGTGCTACGAGATCGTGCTCGACATGGTGCTACGGCAGCGCTTCGACAGTGTGCGTCACCATTAGCCCATTGTACATTCACGTGCTCGTCTTTTGAGGGGTTCCTTCTTGCCCTCAACTGCGAGAGTATAAAAACAGCTGCCCCCGGACGCCAAAAGGAGGGGCTCCGATTTCTTCTGTTGAGTGAAGTGCTCTCCCGTCTCTCTACTTCGGTCAAACCTGACCGCCAACTCTTTGCGATGTTAAAATAAACAAGTTGTTTTGTTGTTACCAGTCGACTCATGCTTTGCCGGGACCTTCGGATGCTTCCAGTTGTACCCCAGGCCGCCAGGCCAACGCTACCCTTGGGGCTTGCGACCCAGGTACAACCACGGGCGTCAGCGCCGAGTTCCCAACAGATCGTACCAGCGGTGCGATCCAAACATCTGGTGGCAGCGGTGGGATCGCCTACGACTTCCCAACAGATCGTACCAGCGGTGCGATCCAAAACATCTGGTTGGCAGCGGTGAGATCGCCTCCGACTTCAAACAACTGTCTGCCAGCGGTGAGATCGCGACAACGGAGGCCAGCAGCGAAGAGATGCAGTTGACTGTATGCTGAGCAGCTCAACGACGATCCGGGAGCAGTGCAACGAGCCCTGTGTGATGACTGGTTGCCTGCAGCGGAACGACTGCGCTGGACTCTTGCCTGCGAGGTTTGGTGAGTGCGGGACTTTCTTCTTCTGAGCTTTGCCAGGCTTTTGTTAGTGTCAGAAACAGAGCTGGTAATTGTGGTTGTCGTTGCTGCCGGGTTAGTTTGCGGCAAGACAATAGTAAGCAGTAGAGAAAGCAGCATTCAGAGCAGCCATGGATTTGAAGTCGTTGCGCAAACCGAAATTGTTGGAGCTTGCAAGAGAGTTGGGTCTGGATGTCTCGGACAAACTCAGAAAACCTGAACTGCTAAAGGCTATTCTTGAGTTAGAGGCTGAGGATGACGAGCTGTCGGAATGCCTTGAGACTATTGAGGAGAGGTCAAAAAGACAGGAGCGCGAACTTAAAGAACAGAAAGAAAAAGAAGAGCGTGAACGTAAAGAACAGAAAGAGCGAGAGCAACAAGAGAAAAAAGAAGAGCGCGAACACGCTTTGGAAATGAAGCGTCTCGAGGTAGAGATGGAACGCGCTCGTAATGGAAGTCAGGCACACGGTGCAGGAGAACGAGTATTGTTCAAAATGACTGACCTGATGCGGCCGTTTAAGCTTGGAGAGGACATTGGTTTGTTCCTGGTTAACTTTGAGCGAACGTGCGAGAAGCAGGGGTTCTCTCGGGAAACGTGGCCACAGCGCTTGCTCACTTTGTTACCCGGCGAGGCGGCCGACGTAGTCGCTCGCTTGGATAGAGAGGAAGCAGAGGATTTCGACAAAGTAAAATCGAGTCTGCTAAAAAAGTACCGGCTGTCTGCGGAGGCGTTCCGTCGGAAGTTTCGGGAAAATGAGAAAGGCAGAAGTGAGTCATATACAGAGTTTGCGTATAGGCTTATGTCGAACATGCAGGAGTGGCTCAAAGAAGAGAAAGCGTTTGGTGACCACGATAAAGTTCTGCAGTGTTTCGGGCTAGAACAGTTTTATAGTCGGTTACCGGAGAACGTGCGATACTGGGTCTTGGATAGGCCAGACGTTTGTACGGTGGCTAAAGCCGCTGAGCTAGCCGAGGAGTTTGTGACGCGTCGGGCTCGCGGAGCTAAGGACGGTCAAAAGGGTGAATTTGGCTCAAAGTTTGAGAGGCCGAGGTTCACGCCCATGAGATTAAAGGGGGACACGCGTAGTGCGGATGCGAGTGAAAGCAGTCCGACCAGACGTAAAGAGACGGCGGCAGCCAAACGCAGAAAGCGGTTCGAGATGAGGCGAGCGGGCGTTTGTTATACGTGCCAGAAGCCGGGTCACTTTTCGGCGCAGTGTCCGGAAATAACACCAAAAGTTGTGTTTTTTTCAATAGGCAGCACTGACGAGAACATGAAGCTTCTCGAGCCTTACATGCGAGACCTCCTCGTGAACGGGAAAGAGTGCCGAGTGCTTCGCGATTCCGCAGCTACGATGGATGTAGTTCACCCGTCTTACGTAGAACCCCATATGTTCACGGGCGAGTGCGCATGGATCAAGCAAGCCGTGGAAGCTCATAGCGTGTGTCTGCCGGTAGCAAAAGTGCTTATTGAAGGACCTTTCGGAGCGCTTGAGACGGAGGCCGCAGTGTCATCTATGCTGCCACCCCAGTACCCGTACCTATTTTCAAACAGGTCCGATCACCTCCTGCGCGAGAAGGGGCTTTTGTTTGGTGAAGCTAGTGTTCAGGCCTTAACCAGATCGAAGGTTCGGGAGCTCGCTGCAAAGGCGGTAGTTGCGGGGCCGACGTTATCAAACAACGAAAAAGGGTCAGAGGCGCAGCAAGCTGATATTCCGAGCACGCCCGAACTGAATAAACTTGAGTCTGTAACGTTAAAGGCGCCAGATACTGGAGAGGAAACGCCCGACGCGGGAAAGTTAGAAGAGCTATCTACTGATTTGCTCATCGCGCCTACGTCAGACGGACTTGATAGGTTGCTAAAAGTCAGCCGGACGGCTTTGATAGCCGAGCAAAAAAAGGATGGCAGCCTGGAAAACGTGCGCTGCAATGTCAAAGAAGGTATCGCCAGGAAAACTGCGCGTTTTGTGGAAAGAGGTGGAGTCCTGTACCGGAAGTATCTAGACCGCAGAGGAGTGGAGTTCGATCAGCTGATCGTGCCTCAATGCTATCGTCAGGATCTGTTGCGCTTGTCACACGGGGGTTCGTGGTCCGGACACCTAGGAGTTAAGAAAACTAAGGACCGTCTCTTGCAAGAGTACTATTGGCCAGGGTGTTTTCGGGACGCAGACCATTTCGTGAGGACATGTGACACTTGTCAGCGGGTGGGCAAACCAGGGGACAAATCGAGGGCGCCGTTGAAATTGGTACCTATCATTACGGAGCCTTTTAGACGGCTCGTTATTGATACTGTGGGACCTCTGCCGGTAACAGCCACGGGGTACAGACACATTTTGACTGTGATCTGCCCAGCGACAAAGTTCCCTGAAGCAGTGCCGCTTAAAGAACTCAGCTCAGTTGAGATAGTTAATGCACTACTGTCCATATTTGCGCGAGTTGGTTTCCCTGCGGAAATCCAATCAGATCAGGGCACAGTGTTTACTAGCGCTTTGACGACAACTTTTCTCGAAAGGTGTGGGGTAAAGCTGTTACACAGCTCAGTGTACCACCCACAGTCGAATTCCGTTGAGAAGCTCCACTCCGTCATGAAGCGCGTGTTGAGAGCGTTGTGTTTTGAACATCGAACTGACTGGGAGCTGTGTCTGCCTGGGGTGATGTTTGCTTTAAGGACCGCGCCGCATGCGGCTACGGGGTTTTCGCCAGCTGAACTGGTGTACGGTCGCTCGCTTCGATCTCCGCTTCGCATGCTTCGAGAATCGTGGGAAGGTAGGGGCGACGACCCAGTCGTGGTGGAGTACGTGCTTAAGCTCCTCGAACGCTTAAGGGCACAGGAGTTGTCAGGTGAAGCAATGACAAAGGCCCAGCAGAGGGCCAAGGTTTATTATGATCGGACAGCCAGGGCCCGTCGTTTTGAGGTTGGCGATGAGGTCATGATATTGCGCACATCGCTAAACAACAAACTAGACGTGCAGTGGGAGGGCCCAGCACGAATTGTTCAGAAACTGTCGGACGTTAACTACGTGGTAAGTCTGCCAGGAAAGCGGAAAGCACAGCAAGTTTACCACTGTAATCTGCTCAAACCTTATAGACAAAGGGAAGCAGTGGTGTGCATGATGGTAAACGTTCCTGAAGAGCTTCCGGTCGAGCTTCCGGGACTAGGCTCAGTGACGAACAGGGAAGACACCGGTCAAGTCATTAGTGACCTTATCAGTAAAGCACCGCTGTCGCCCGAGCAGAAAACCGAACTACACCAGCTATTACAAGAGTTTCAAGGTCTGTTCTCTGAGAGGCCTGGTAGGACTTCTGTACTTACTCATGATATAGAACTTACCTCCCCAGAGCCAGTACGATCCAAGGCGTATCGGGTGTCACCCCGCCAGAGCGATATTATGGAGGCTGAGGTAAAGAAAATGCTACAGCTCGGTGTTATTGAGGCAGGTGAGAGTGATTATACCTCCCCTTTGATTTTAGTTGAGGTACCGGGCAAGGAACCTCGTCCTTGCGTCGACTACCGCAGGCTTAATTCCATCACTAAGGATCAAATTTATCCGATCCCTAACATCGAGGAGCGCCTTGAGAAAGTTAGTAGCGCTCAGTTTATTTCCACCCTAGATCTTGTCAGGGGTTATTGGCAGGTTCCACTTACAGAAGAGGCTAGTAGGTATGCGGCGTTCATTTCACCAATGGGAACATTCCGTCCTAAAGTGTTGAGTTTTGGTTTGAAGAACGCGCCATACTGTTTTTCAAGTCTCATGGATAAAGTGTTGCGGGGACAGCAAGAATTCGCTCTACCGTATCTAGACGACGTAGCGATATTCTCCGCATCCTGGTCTGAGCATATGGCACACTTGCGGGCAGTGCTAACCCGCCTGCGCGAAGCGGGCTTGACAGTCAAGGCTCCTAAGTGCCAGTTAGCACAGGCCGAGGTTGTCTACCTCGGTCACGTGATTGGTCAGGGTCGTCGCCGCCCCTCTGAAATAAAAGTGGCCGCTGTGCGAGACTTTCCGCAACCGCGCACCAAGACCGATATTCGGTCGTTCTTGGGTGTCGCCGGCTACTATCAGAGGTACATCCCTAGGTACTCTGATATCGCGGCTCCCCTGACGGATGCTCTAAGAAAGACAGAGCCTCAAACAGTCGTCTGGGACGAGACAAAGGAAAGAGCTTTTAGCGCCCTAAAGAGTGCCCTAACAAACCAGCCTGTGCTACGATCGCCAGACTATACAAAAGGGTTCATTGTTCAGTGCGATGCTAGTGAGCGAGGCATGGGCGTTGTACTGTGCCAACGGGAAAAGGGAGAAGTAGAACACCCCGTCCTGTATGCTAGTCGTAAGCTGACCAGTCGTGAGCAGGCGTATAGCGCCACCGAGAAAGAGTGTGCGTGTCTCGTGTGGGCCGTTCAGAAATTGTCATGCTATCTAGCCGGCTCGAGGTTTATCATTGAGACGGATCACTGCCCTCTCCAATGGCTGCAGACCATCTCTCCCAAAAATGGCCGCCTCCTGCGCTGGAGCCTCGCTTTACAACAATATTCCTTTGAGGTGCGTTACAAAAAGGGGAGTCTCAACGGTAACGCCGATGGCTTAAGTCGAAGCCCCTAACGTAGGAATCAGCCTCAAAATTGTTTGTTACTGATGTTTTTCTTCCTGAGGCAGGATTTTTTTTAACATATTGCTTTTGTTTAGTGTTTCAAAGTGATGATATGCTTTCTAGTGCAATTTTTCAATTTGTGGACGCGTTCTGAGTGATGCTAGACTACTGTAAGGAACTAGGCAGTGGTATAAAAAGGGGAAAGAGCCTGGCAGGGCTTAGTGAGGGTTGTGCCGTGCTTGCTGACTGAGCGGTTGAGTTTCAGCGTAGTTCTAACGCTTGCCGGGAACGAGAACAAAAATGTGAACTCTCCCGAAGTCACTTTGCAGTGTCCCGTGCGAACCTGAACGAGAGAACGAGGCCTTCTCTGTGCGCTGCGCTCAAGAAACGTCGAGGGACGCCCGACTTCGGTTATGAGCATCATCGAGCGACATCCCTCCGGACAGCGGATGCAGTCCCCTGTCCATCGGTATCTCCTTCCCCCGGCGGGGCGGTCTGTTGCGTTTCGCCTGCGACACGTGGTTTTGCCGGCGCGACTGCGGCGGGGCGGCAGACATTTTGGCCCGATCGTCGTCGCCGCAACGCTCATCGGCAGGTGTTTCCAGGCGCGACTGCGGCGATGCGACCGCAAAGGATCACCCTCTCATTCCAGTCATTGTGCCCGAACCAGGCGAAGCGAAAGCAGGGATCATCCTCTCATTACAGTCATTGTGCCCGACCGGCAGCGCTACGACAGGGTGCTACGAGATCGTGCTCGACATGGTGCTACGGCAGCGCTACGACAGGGTGCTACGAGATCGTGCTCGACATGGTGCTACGGCAGCGCTTCGACAGTGTGCGTCACCATTAGCCCATTGTACATTCACGTGCTCGTCTTTTGAGGGGTTCCTTCTTGCCCTCAACTGCGAGAGTATAAAAACAGCTGCCCCCGGACGCCAAAAGGAGGGGCTCCGATTTCTTCTGTTGAGTGAAGTGCTCTCCCGTCTCTCTACTTCGGTCAAACCTGACCGCCAACTCTTTGCGATGTTAAAATAAACAAGTTGTTTTGTTGTTACCAGTCGACTCATGCTTTGCCGGGACCTTCGGATGCTTCCAGTTGTACCCCAGGCCGCCAGGCCAACGCTACCCTTGGGGCTTGCGACCCAGGTACAACCACGGGCGTCAGCGCCGAGTTCCCAACAGATCGTACCAGCGGTGCGATCCAAACAGCCCTTTTACAGCCATGTGACATCTACCTTAAGGAATTCATTGTGCACGCCAACAATAATACATCGTCAACATTACCACTTGTCATGGCGCTCTTTGGCCAAACCTGGCCCTTGCGCCATAAAACACCACACATCATCATCAGTATCCCGAGGCCAGCGATGGTACTAGCGGTAGGAGAAACCATCGAGATGTTCGGCTACACGAAATTTCAGGGCGTGTGCAAGTGCAGTATTTCTAGTTTTGTGAACTTGCTAAAACTGATACCTACGGGGTGCGTTTATCGAATAGTGCGATAGTGCGTATGAGTAGAAGGATGGTATCGCTATTGGTTCCTGCATAGCGCCCGTGCTTTCCGACTTATCTTTGAGTGTGGGAGACAGAAAACTTGCCGTCCTGTTTGAGAAAACTAACATAACTACCTGTTTTAGATATGTTGACGATTATTTTGTGTGCATGGAAGAAAGCCAAAGAGAACCAGTTACCGTAGACACTGTTATCAGAATGTTCAAGAAAGCGCATGAAAGTCTAAAATTCACGTACGAGACTCCTACCGAAGGTCGATTGCAGTACCTTGACATAAACATTAGACTCAGCGGCTCCCACACGCGCTGGTGCTACAAAACTAGAGGAGAGAGAGAAATCCTGAGATATGACCCTTGCCATTCAAAAATCACAAGAAGAAGCATCGCCAAGGCTTGCATCAGTCAAGCAGTTGAAAAATCATGCCGCCATGCTGTGGGATAGAGCATTGATTTGAAAGTAAAAAAAGGGGGTACCTTAAAAGTATGGTGGTGCAAATCTGTGAAAACATGTTGCCCGAAATTCGAGCCAACAGCAAAAGGCAAAAAACACGGGAAGAAAGAAAATTAAGAAAATGCGTGGTCTTGCCTTGCGAAAATATTTGTTTTCGGAAACGGAAGTCAATAAAACGAGGCCAAAGATCTATTGCGTTGGAAGTGGAACTTATATATGACCTGGCATATGCTGGCATACTCAAAGCATGGACAAGACTGCGTGAGTGCTAACGCATAAAGAACCCACGGCACACCAGGCGCCAGTTCACAAACAATGCATGGGGTAGCGCGCACGCGCGATAATAAAAAAAAATATACGCTCCGCCGCGCCGCGGACAGGCAAAAAGAAACCAAAAGCAAAGGTGCGCGGGGGATAGGGAAGGGTGGAGAGAGAGAGCAGCGGCTAGTCATAATGAAAACAAAAAGAAAAAAGAGCGCTAGGCTGAGGAAACGCCGCATGTCTGCTGTTCCTGTTGCCATGACAACGCAAACAATCGTGTGCGCCTCCATTTTGCCAAAGTATCGCCCTCCTGCTAGGGCCGTAACTGAAGGGGACCTTGGCGCTAGCGTCGAAAGAACATTTGCTTAAAGACAGTCAAGGGCAGGCACGCGGACATTCACCCCTGGGGGACTGCTTGCGACGATTCCCCCACCCTATTTACTCCGTCATATAAAAGAAAAAACAAACCGTAGCTGCCTTTCGGGAAGCCTTTCTAAAGCACAGAATGAATAATCGCTCGTCGCGACTAGAGGCTCTTACGATGATGTCATTTCCAGCCGACGAGCAGCTACGCTTTATCAAGAACGCTGATAACGCCGGCGGGACAAGCTTTGCGGTGAAGTTCGGTGCGCGGGGATAGCTTTTACTTATTTTAATTTTGTTTCGCTGACGTGATCATACGCCGCCGCGGGAAGCTTAGAATTTGGAGGTCACCACGTCACATGGTGGAACTAACGTGAACTAAACCCTGACGTCCAGGAAAGCTGGATACGATCTCTCCAACGCTATTCACTGCAAAGTTAGAAGATGTATTCAAGCTATAAAACTGGGAAGGCTGAGAAGTCAGGGTCAGCGGCAAATATCTCAGAAACCTTCGGCTTTCAGATGACATTGTCTTGTTCAGTAACATTGGGGAAGAGTTACAACAAACGATTGAGGGCCTTAACAGAGAGAGCGTAGCAGTAGGGTTGAAGTTTATTTTGCAGAATGCAAATACAATGATCAATTGCCTGGCAAGGCAACAAGAGTTTCAGATCGCAAGTGAGCCTCTAGAGACTGTGAAGGAGTACGTTTACCTAGGTCAAATAATCACAGGGGACCCTGATCACGAGAAGGAAATTTACAGAAGATTAAAAATGGGTGGGAGTGCATACGGCAGACGTTGTCAGATCCTTACTGGGAGCTTACCACTATCATTGAAAAGAAAGGCGTACAATCAATGCATTCTACCAGCGCTAACATATGGGGCAGAAACTTGAAGATTGACAAAGAAGCTCGAGAACAAGTTAAGGACCGCGGAAGGAGCGATGGAACGAAGAATGATAAGCGAACGATAAGAGACAGGAAGAGAGTGGTTTGGATCAGGGAGAAAACGGATATAGCAGATATTCTAATTGACATTAAGAGAAAAAAATGGAGCTGGGCAGGCCATGCAATGCGTAGATTGGATAACCGGTGGACGACTAGGGTTGCAGAATGGGTGCCAAGAGAAGGGGAAGCGCAGTCGAGGACGGCAGAGGACTAGGCGGGGCCATGAATTTAGGAAAATCGCGGGTGCCAGCTGTAATCAGTTGGCGCAGGACAGGGGTCATTGGAGATCGCAGGGAGAGGCCTTCGTCCTTCAGTGGCCATAAAATACGCTGGTGCTGCTGCTGCTGCTGCTGCTGCTGCTGCTGCTGCTGCTGCTGCTGCTGCTGCTGCTGCTGCTGCTGATGATGATGATGATGAAGAAGAAGAAGAAGAAGAAGAAGAAGAAGAAGAAGAAGAAGAAGATGAAAAAATGATGAATGGAAGTACGTCATCTCAGTCCATATGGTCAGAAGGCACGTACATGGCAAGCGTGTTAGTCAGGGTCCTGTTTGTATGTTCAATTCAATTCATATTTATTCACAAGTAAATTAGTACAAAACAGTTGCATGCAGGAAAGGGTTCCAAACTAAATAACTGCAGGAGGGACCCCTTAAAAACTACAGGCGGGACAAGACCATTGGTCTGAGGACGATATGGTCTTTAATGGGGGTACTGCGAACTGCAGAGACTTGGCGACCCTGATCACTAATGATTACGCGGGGAGGGACACGACGAGGAATAATAAAGCGCAGCAAGAAGGCTGCAAGGCATGAAGCTGTCAAAGATGGTATGACCACCATTTATGCGTAATGGGTCGGATGGTCGACGCATACGACTGCCCATCTCTTATCATTGGATGATCGTGGGATCGTGGGCCCAAAAGATGTATACCCACTTGTTCAAAAGGCAGACAAGGCGGTGATAGAGAAAGAAGGAGACCCGGATGAGTGGTCGTAAGGCGCTTGTACTGCTGATATCGTTCGCAACTGGTGACGGGTTGCTTGACTTTGTCGCGCATTTTTGGCCTGTGAAAACGCGCTCCTGTATCCGGTTCAAGGTCGCAATAAACCCAAGATGACCAGATGTCACATTGTCGTGCATGGCTCTCAGTAGGCCGAGCCGGAGACTGCGGAACCACCAGAAGAAAGAGTGCACCATTGGCCGAATTGTAAAGTCTTCTAAAGCTGGCCGTCTCTTACAGAAAGTCGACCGGTGGCTTCGGCGCGAGAAGCAGTGACAAAAAGTATCTCCAAACTAATATTTTCTTGCTCTGTCTGGAAAGCCATAGAATTTGGGCAGGTGGTCGAAATAGGAGTGGAAAAATTCACGGACGATTACGATACTCCCTGACGTATTCCCTGGATTACTCCCGTATTCCCTTTATACTCCCTTAATTAATTACGATACTCTCTAATGCGAAATTTTAGCGCAACTTATACGTGTTTTCATTTTGCGATATATTGGCTGGCGCGGTCAATCTGTCTCCTGCGGCTCAGTGCAAACAGAGTGAAGCATGGCGCGACTGCTCCCCTAATTGGGAAATCGCGAAAGGCAGCTCGTAGGTCGTGCGTGGACGCTATTCGCAGCAGCCGCCGCAGACAGAGTTTAGCTCATGCAGTGCTTTGTTTCCATACGTGGCATCCGTGGATGCACTGGCCGCATGCTATCGGTGAACAGACGACGGCGTGCCACATTGGCGCCATCCCGTAGCGGCAGTCGCCGCAGAGCCCGTCTTGCACGGCTCTACGCTTTTCTCATGCTTTCGCCATACCCTCCTCCTCCGCTTTCCGCCTCGTGGTTCCGCGGCACACACTTCCTCCGCTTTCCTCTACGCGCTCTCCTCCCTATAGCCGTCTTTCACCCCCCACTACGCTCCGCGTTCGCATTTTCATCCTTCGCTGTGCTCGTTCGCTCGGTTATGCGGAGGGACGCCAACACTAAACGCAAGAATGCGCGCCTATGAGCTGGTCTCTAAAATTCGTCACTTGTGTCTATTGGAAAATTTCGTGGCAACCTGACCGAAATTAAAGCTGGCGTCCCCCAAGGTTCAATTTTAAGTCCGTTACTATTTAATTTATATTTTAACGATTTATCTAATGTTGTGAACGTCAAATTATATCAGTATGCTGACGACACTGTCCTTCTTTCACACGCTCGAAGTTACACTGACGCCATATCTTCTTTACAAATGGCAACAACAAAAGTGGTGGACTGGTTTCGGAATAATGTAGTCCATATCAATGCGTCCAAAACTCAACTAATCTGTTTCCACAACCCTGTCAAGCAAGTTACCCTATCGTCCCCATTATATCTGCACGCATCACATTGCAATCCCTGTTCGTGTGACCCTGCGCAATACGCTTGTTCAATTAAATACCTTGGTGTTTTTCTTTCACAGTGATTTATCCTGGAACTCTCATTTCGCATATATTTGTCAAAAACTTCGCGCAGTGTCTTGTGTGTTGCATAATATTAAATTTTACATGCCATTGTCTGTCCGAAAGCTTGTAGTACATGCCTTATGCTACAGTGTACTCCGGTATGGGATACCTACATATGATCATGGCGCTCAACATTTGGTAAACCGGGTCAACTCCGTCCTTCTTGGCATTCTGAAGCATGTTGCCTATGATGCCTCCCCCAAATTTTATATGTTCAATACTTTGTCTTTACCTGATTTCAATTCTTTGCTGCTAGAAACTGTTATCTTAAAGCATTTTTGGATAAGCCAGTATAAAATTCCTTATATGCCTGTTCGTTGCCTGAGACCAAAGAATCCTTATGTTACACCCCGCGGTAAGAGGAGATATGGTCGAAGACTCCGTAACTATTATGTCCCAGCAATGTTTAATTTACTTCCCCAAAGCATACAAGATGTGAAGACGAAATATGGTCTCAGAAAGGCTTTGAGACACATTAATGCGTGATCGGAAGCCTGTCATGTGCGTGTGTTTTTTTTCTCACTGTTGTTTAAAAACTAATAACCTGTTACTAAAGGCTCTGTCGCTGTCTGCCAGGCACTGCCGTTCAAGCCCACTGCGGCATTGGCAGGCCTGATTCTTTCATTGTATGATTCTCTAGTCATTAATAAGGTATTATTATTATTATTATTATTATTATTATTATTATTATTATTATTATTATTATTATTATTATTATTATTATTATTATTCATTCTTCTTCTTGATCGGGATCACTGGTGCTGCCCACGTCCTAGAAGGCGCTTGAATAACACCTTTTCGTAGTATGTATTTCAAAAGCTAAGCGATAACTGTCCCCTCGGCTAACGACACGCGATAAGGCTTTTGACGAATCGGTTGTGCCGACCCGGTATTAATTCGGTGACGAGCACGGGAACTCGTAAGTGAAGTCGCCTTGTCACCTTGCGTGAAATCACACACGGAAAGATATGCCTGGAGAACTTGTGCAAGAGTTTGGCGCTTATTTGAGGGCAAGAACTTGCTAAACATTCTTATAATCTGACCTTCAAAAGTGTTTCGTTGAGTGCAATAGCTAGTATCTAAATGCGTCTCCGTACTTAGTGTCGTAATGGAAGTATAAGTGATCTCGTCAAATTTCGCGAGTTTCATGATGCGTGGAAGAACAGTGGAGACGGAAGAACAGTTAACTACCCACAAACACGAGTCTCTATTCTTCACAGTCGCAATAGAACGCGGCATAAGCATGTGCCATCACACATAGGTATCATAGGCAACGAGATGGCGGACAGCCTCGCCCATAGAGCGCTGTCTGGGAATCCTTTGAGAAAAGTGCCTCAAGAAAAGAGACTCTTCAGAGAAGCGGTGTCGTGCTACTTCAGTTCTTTGTGGAGCTCACCTCACAAGCCATGTGTGATCAAGGGTCTCAAAAGAAACCAAGCCACCTTACTGCTCCGCATTCGCACGGGCTCTGCTCGTACCCCTGCGTGGAAGTATAAGACTGGCCTGGCGTTATCACCATTATGGTCAACGTGTGGTGTGTGCGGTGACATAGAACATTACCTAATGTGCTGTATTGTGTATAACGCGTAAAGGAGGGTGTTATTCGGCTCCCTCAAGAACACAGGACTTCCTCACAGGTCTCTTCAGGACATTGTTTTCCCGCGCGGGAACCGATTGTGTAGGAAGGAGGTCTCTCGCTTTCTGTTAAATTACCTACAGGACACGGATTTGGCTTCCACATGGTGAACTGAGGAGTGACCATTTGCAATTGGGAGGTCTGTGTCTGATTATGAGATTTATTTATTTTAAGTGTCGCTACGGTGGAGCAATTGCCGGCAGCAACTGCGAGGCTAACCCCACCAGTAGCCTACAACAACTCAACTCAACTCAACTCATGTTCGTCTTTGCACAATTCGCTGAAAGTAGTTGGACGGCCGTGTCCAACGATGAAAGGTCGGCAGCAGTAGTAAGCACAGACACACGTGAGAGGGACAATGGCGGCAGCAGCTAATCATCCGAAATAATAAAATTATCTTTCTCTGATGATGGTATATGTCAGCAAGGGCAGAAAGGAGCATACTATTCGCAATAACTACTAGTGGTGTGGGAATGGTGGTTTTTGAGACAGAATCGAATGCGAATCGAATCGAATATCTAATACCATTGTAATATATTTTGAATAATGAATCCATTATCAGAAATATTATAAAACCATGTTCCCATCCTGGTGTTCTTAAAGTTGGCAAGTTTCTGTCATCATATAGTACGCTATGAGGCGTTCTTTATTAAAATCACCAATGGTGCATTAGGAGCAAACAAGTGGTTTTTTCTCATGCGCAGGGCTCTTCAGAGGGTGCGAACGATTGCTGTACAGCCTGTAAAGTATGGCTACCTAAGTGACGTAGCCTATTCCACTACGCATGTTCTCACGTTTCTTGTCTGTACTATGCTTGCGGGGGTGAATATTTGCCGTATTTTTTACTCCAATTTCATGTTTACTTGGGCGCAGATGAAGTTTTATAATATTCGAAAAGTATTCGAAAAATATTCGCATTTACTACTGGTGGCTATTCTCCTCTAATACCGAATCGTAACATGGCACTATTCAATTGGTTATCATAAAGTTTCGGATAATCGCACACCTCTGGTAATTTCGTCTGTGCCGCACTTAACAGAAGCCCCCAATCCTGAAGTCAGTTCCCAGAATGACTTCATGGGAGCAGCGCTGCAGGACCAGGAATTTTGTGTTAAAAACTACTTCACCCAATAAAAGGCTTGCTAGTACCAAGGGGAAGAAAGCACTCTCCGCGCAGAGCACGAAACGTGGCAGCACCATTCCAAGGGAGCATAACTTAGAGACCAAGCCGATACTTGAAGGTCATACTCATGATGTAAACGGTAACAACGATGTCCACTGATGCATGCACTTTGTCCTTCTGATACATGCACTTTGTTCTTCATCATTATAACAAGGAGAGGAATATTTGGTGGAAACGACTGTCTGGCGACCTTACCTCTATTCGCCGCGCTGGCTAGTTTCCCGACGGCAGCGGTGACATATAGCGTCGCGGAGGTGACGCTGAACGACGTTGGCGACTGGTAGGGGGCATCAGGCTGCGGTCGGAAGCTGGCGAGTCACTCTTCGGGTTATATTGCCGTAACGGGTTCCTGGAAGCCGAGCCTGTGGTATTTGCAATACTGTGGTCTGTTGGCCACTGGTTGAAGTAATCTTTATATTCAAACTGAAGCCAAGTCGGTTCTCGGTCATGCCTCGTTGTCTGTCGGTGCAGGCGACAGAACGGAGAAATGTGCCATATGCCGCCACAGCTGTAACAGACGGGCGACGGGCGACCGACATTGGTGGTTTCAAGGTGAACTCTGGGACGCCGTGAGTAGTAAACACGATCTTCTAGGTTCCGATGTGGGATGGTGGCGCCACACGACCCAGTGTGTTGGCGTACGTCATCTCCTCTTGAAAGGAACGTTCTTGCTGCGGCTGCAGATCGGCTTGGTAGTCTACGGCGTTAGGCGTGGCAGAAAAGAAGAATACAGCTGATGCGGGTTCGTGAAGTTGGCTGCAAGCACGACCAAGCTGGTCCGCCCCTTGCTTGTGCTGTCCGAGTTCTTTGCGGACAATTTGTCTCATGGTTTCTGCGAGGTCCACCTGGACGCTGTCGCTGTCGTCAACGCTTGCGACCGTCGTGGCATTAGTCAGCCGTGCAAACTTTGTCGTAATCCCGCACCGTCAAGTCTCAAAGGTACGGCAATGTCGGATGACATTGGCGAGTGAGCCGAAATTCTTCTTTCCGATTACGCAGTTGTAGACGTCCTCTGCAGTGCCTTTAAGAAGATGTCCAGCTTTGTCCCTTCGCTCATTCGAAGGTTAACCGTTTTGCCCATCTTGAGGAATGCCTCAGTGCACATGGTGCCCGTTTCCCCTAGGACTTGGGCACGCTGACGTAATGTCTGCTGCGCCCTTTTCTTCTTGGCGATGGAATATCCAATTGCATCCTGCGATATCCGTAACGAAGCGGTCCCACGTTGTTAAGGTATCTTCATGGTTCTCAAACTACACAAGAGCAGTGTTTATGAAGAAGAGAGCGACACTTTCTAGATAAGCCGTGGAATCCCACCGGTTGTACTTGCCCACCGCTTGTAATGGGCGAGCCATTCTTCCACGTCCTTGCCAAATTTTTCAGAGAACGAACGCGGCTCCATCCAGAAACAGGCTGCACTCGCAAGGGCTGCCTGAGACGACTGTCCGTCGCCGTTGTGAGACATCGAGATTTCCAATGGTTTCGGTGACAGGTGATCGAGGCGACGGCTTCGACGTGGGACTGGCGGCGGCTACTCCGGCTTCCTTTTTTCACGTACACCGCGCCCCCACCACAAACTGCTATGAGTAAATTGGCTTTACTCAAAAGCGATAAAATGATGGTGACTGTAGCGTCGCACCCGAAGCTGACCGACGGAGGGGTCTAGCGTCTAGGAGGACGACGCAATGAGATTGGCGGCGACGCTTCTTCCGGGTGAGAGGGTCTGGCCAACGTAGCGTTTATTCGGCTTATATCCATGGAATGTCAAGGACAGGTTGCATCATGACATTGGCTGTTACACAGGCGGCGTGATCACACCCGATTGGCCTAACGAATTCATACAAACGTACAGACATGGAGGTCGCGGCTCCATCATGCGGACATTGCAGGTAACAATTGTAGCGAGTGCTACTGTCTCTTGCTGCCTGTGCTGTCTCTTGCCGCCTGCACGCACAAGAGACATTAATAAAATTACTTGACATTCTCATTCGAATTCGTTGTTACTTCTTACTACTTTTTTTCTCCCACCAAAAGTCGTGCGTTCGAGTGCCTTAATTGACGCTACTTTAATTAAATATGGCCTAAATAATTTCGCCCTAACACCGAAGGTCATGGGTGCGACTCCCACCAATGGCCCTGAGTTTGTGTGCCTTAATTAACTTCGCCTTAACACCAAACGTCGAGGGTTCGACTTCCAGATGAGCTCAAGGGTTCGACTCCCACCGAAGATCTGGCGTTCGAGTGCTTGAATTAACTCTGTCTTCACTAATATTGCCTTCTTTTGGCATGATTAGCGGCATCGGAGCTAGCTGCGTAAGAAGACGACAACGAACACGCCAGCAGTGTCTGCGTGAGGGGAGCTCACATGACTCTCTGTACCGGACGTCGCGTTTTCCAGACCATCGGGGGTATGGGCCACTAAAGGCTTTCGCCTTAATAATGCTCTAACACTGTGGATATGTTCAGAATTCTGTTGGCGCTCAGAACCAAAAGGTGAATTCACAAAGGTTTTTGTTCCTAGGTGCTGTTTGCTATGGGCCAGCCGCCTTCGTTTATAATATGTCCAGCATCAGGATTGGCTGGCGCCTGATTTTACGAACAGTTGTAGTGCGGGACGGGTTTGTGAATATGCGGCCCAAGAAGGTGAATTCACAAGGCCTTGCTCTTTCCCATTGGCCAGCTGCTTTCGTATACATTACGCCCATCGTGAGGATTGGCTCGCATTTGCCCTTACGAATAATTCAAGGCTATAAAGAGGTTTTTGTGAATACCAGCAGAGTTCAGTTACTGATACTTAAAATAAATTTGCGTTAATTTCTGCCTCAGAGTAGAAATTTAGAAGCAAGCGTGTAGCTTATACCGATTGCAGTTATTGGGCCACCCGTTCATTCGCACGCGCACTTAGCAGTATATTAGCAGAACTTGGACGGTGCTGGCACGTGTAATAAGCGCACATGCCGTTTCCCGCGCACGAAAGTGCGCTTGGTAATGGAGAGCAATCAGACAGAACTACGCTAACGCCACGTGCTCACACTCTTCGGCTGTCGATGAGCCGGGAGAACCGTGCACGTACGGAATAAATGGGATAAACGAGGAAAGAGGGAGGGGGCACCTATTTGCTGTAGCCCTCAACGCCGGTACCGCGCTCTGTACACGCGTCGAGCTACCCGTGACTTGGCGTCTAGCTTCCTGCAGAAAAAAAAAGAAGGAAGCAGGGCGCCTCTTTCTCTCCCACCCGCGCGTCCCTCAGTCTTTCACTTCCCGGTGGGAACTCCACTCGCAAAGGGCGCAGCTATCCTTCTTCTTTCGCTCGAGTTCGAACGGGGCACAAATTGGACCGACCACAATGAATGGATCCGTGCGACGAAATCCCTCAGGCTGGCACATGCGAGCCAGTGACATCGCCTCCCGAAGATTAATTGGGCGCAGGCCTGATTACCGTCGCTTTGGGGCTCGTCTGCGGGAAGTATCTGCGATCACCGAGGATCCTCCTTCTAGCGCTTGTTTATCTTATTTTCGCTCCTTATTGTGCTTGCTCTTCCACTCAGCCCGGTTATGCCGACTCTCCAGAATAGTCACGGAAATATTTTATTCCCTGGTGGTAATACGCATACAAGTTCCGTCTCCCAATTTAGCCTGACGTCGGTCACTGTTGCTCGCGGTGCGTTATTTTAATGATTGCAGCTTCGTATAAGTTCCTATCTGCTCTCGCGCAACGCGTTACTTAAATAAATAGCGCAGGGAGCGTCAGATTGTGCGATAAGCCGAAAAAAAATGAAAAGTAGGCCGCTTTATAACGCTTCTGCTAAAAATCCCTCAGACCAATGTAATTTCGTGCACACTACGACTGATTTTCTTATTCATCTTCAGTAACCGCACACGCTTTCAGTCGAGATGTACGAAATCTGTGCAACCGACTGTCCGCGTTCTAACAGAAAAGTATGGATCGAAGAAAATGTCAGTGTAAGAACTGACGGTAATCTTTCTTTCCAAAGAATTGGCCATAACTCAAATGTCAAGTGTGCAATATAGAAAGCCGCGCCTCATTTGTTCAAATTATGGGACCTTAGTCCCCAAAACAACCCATACAGACTACGAGAGGCGCCGTAGTTGACACCTCCCAAATAACTTCAGCGGCTCGTTTTCTTTTTCTTTCGGTTTCGTTTTTTTTCTTTATAGGCGAAAGCCTTAAATGGCTTATGGGTCGAAAAATTCGGCGACCATCCGGCGTTATGGCACCAAAATTCAAGCGCATGCGCCAGCAAGCCATGAATTTCTTTATCAATAATATAGCTCGAATATATGTGTGCGTGTTGAACGGACGCCCTTCTAAATTATCAGTATGGCCACAAAAGTGCCTGCATGTGGTTTTCCCGGTTTTATTCATATTTGCTGAGGAATGTACGTGTGCATTGTGACGTTTTGAGGAATATTAGTATGCCTGAAAGAACTGGAAATAAATCTGTTGTTGAAAGTTAGCGCTGTGTGTCTGTCAAATTTCCCTTTCTGTGTCCCTCTCATTCTGCCTGTACTGCAACAAAGTAGAATGCGCCATATACAGGCTGTCCCAGCAAATTTTAGCCATAGTTTCAAGGGGCTCTGAACCACTTTTTATCGAAGTGGACAAAGACATTTGTAGTGAAGATAGGCTATTTTAAAACCACTTTGCCGCAAGAAGTACTTGAATGCGTTCAGCAGTAGCGGAGTTATCGGCAATCAAACACGGCCTCAGCTGTGCTCCCCTTCCTCCTCCTATGCCTTGCACTGCGAAGGCTACGGCGGAGACGTCACCGTGGCGCACAGTTCAAATTTCCGATTTGGTGCCTATGCCTCGCTAAACGTAAGCCAAACACGCCTGTCCTCAGAGAGCCGCAGTGCGCTTAGCCACTGGACTCGTGGCGGCACCTCGCGGTGGCCGCGGTGTAGCCTAGCCCAGCGACCAATAGCAGCCACGTATTGGAGCGTGCTTTATGACGAAATAAAGCACACAGAAGAGAGCGAGGATCATTGGGTTTTTGAAACGATAGCGTTTGAGAAAAAAGTGACTTCGCGCTCGCTTTCGAGCTCCACGGACCGCGTACGACAGCATAACTTGGCTGAGATGTTCACAACAGCGTATGCTACCCGCGGACTATGTTATTTCACCAAGCCCGAGGGGTGGTTCAGGGCCCCTTTAAAGCTATGGGAATTCCATGTAGCTGGACAGAGCCAAAGTAATGTTTTCCGTCTCTTGTAAATACTTAGATTATTTTTTTCTTTCTGACTAGTTACTTAATTAGTCCTAATACATCAACTTCTGAAATATAATTACATGGAAAGTGTCAATGAGAAAATCGTAGAGCAACATGAAAAACTCCCAATAGAGATTTCTGTTGCTAAATACGGGCTACATAAAGTGTTTTTCTGAGCGTGAAAGAAGCCCGCGAATGCACGCAAAGTGCCTCGAGCGGCCAGTCGCGCGTAATTTTGCGTGCATTTGCGTGCTTGTTTCACGCTCGGAAACACACTCTTATGTAGCACGTATTGAGCAACAGAAAGCTGCATCGGGAGTTTTTCATGTCGCTCTACAATTTTCTCATTGACACTTTTCATCTAACTATAATATTTGAGAAGTTGAATAATTAATTAAGACTAATTATCTCATTAGGCGGAATTAAAAAATAACATGAGTATCTCCAAGCGACCGCAAACAACTTTACTTCTGTCCAGCTATGTGGCATTTGCATATTTTTAAACTCTGGCTAAAGTTAGCTGGAATACCCAGTATACCAGCCTATGTAGCTACCCTCGGCGATTAAAGTGTTAGAATAAAAAAATCATTTAGTGAACATGCGTATGTGTATTAATGCTCTTCATGAACTTGCCATGACCACTGTAGCGCGCCATTAACCACGCGGAACCAGTGGCGATGTCTAGGCGACCGAAAAAGAGAACAAGATGAAAACAAGTAATAGGAAGTGCAAAGCATTCCAATGAGCAAGTCAAATTTAATTAATGTCTCGTGAGCGCGCAGGCTTTCGCCTTCATCCGCGTTAACGCAAGCTAAAGTGACTGTGAACTTTTTTTTAACGTAGACCAAAATCTAAGCATACGGGCGTTTTTGCATTCTGCCTAACAGAAATGCCGGCCGCCAACTCTAGAAATCACTACAATAGTCGTTTGTTGTTCGTTCAGGAGTACAATTCTACAGAAGTGCATAGATTCTGGCCATGAGAGCCGCATGCCGATGTGCGTGTGTGCGTGCGTGTGTGTACGTGTTTGTATGTGTGTGCGTGCATGCTTGTATGTGTATCCGTGGGCGTGTAGTGTGTGTGAGGGGCAGGTGTCATAGCGACAGTGTTTCTTTGATATCATAAACACAATGTCACCGATGCGATACTGGATACTGTTCATTCACCAAAAGTGCAATCAATCACTATTCTCTTTTAAAGGATTGGTCTGTGCTAACTACTCTGACTGCGTGGTTCTCTGTCCCAGCGAATACACGTATTCATCCCCGTCTTCCGTTCCTATATTTCTATCATCCTAGAATTCCATTGTTCCGCAGACGATTTTCTGGTTGACATCCGAGCCTTCGACCGTTTCGTTCTATAAACTCGATCAATCAATCAATTAGTCATTTGACATTGAGTACAACTTGCAAGCAAAATAATCTCCAGAAGTTTTCTCTCTTACGTAAACTCTAAGTGCAGGCGACACGATGAAAAATTACATTACATGGAAACTAGGCGGCACAAATCTGGGCGACAAGAATGTATCGTTGGGAGCGTCGCCTTCAGCGCTAACACTGCAAAGTCAATATAAGCTTCTCTGTGCCTCTTAAACGACCTTATCCAAAACAAGTTGGTTTGCCGCATAAACATCTGTAATTACAGAAGCGATTAATCCATTAAATGTTCTTGATTATTCCCGTTTGAAAATGTTTCGGCAGGATGTATTTCACCATGAATGTCAGCGTTAATGCGATTAGCGTCAGAGCAATGTAGCGACACACAGCATTGCCACCGCAGACGAACGAAGTGGCCACCTCGCTCCACCCACAATGCCAAATGATACGACTACACAGCAAATATTGTTCTAGTCACTGCGCCCCAGTTGAAACTCCGCAGAATTCCTATAGTGTCTTGGCTGCAACTTCGTTGCAATGGCCCTCCATCAAGCGGCTGCGCTCGACGCTGACGTTTCTGTTGGGGATGAGGTGCGATCGCTTTAATATATTGAAGGCTACATACCCCTTGTGTCACCTTGGACAATCCATCTTGGGTGGTTGGACAAGAATTATGGGCACATACCAATATCACATGCGCCGTGTCAAAGTTGTCTACCAGGCCAGGCAGCAGCCAGCAGCAAGTTGTCTATTCGGCCACATACCCAGTGACCCATGTTGTCTGCTCGGCAAGGCAGCCGCCAGCACATACCTAGTTGAACAAACTAGTAGACAGCTTGGGGACACTGGGCGAAAGGGGTTAAATGCAAACAGACCGCGACACGGGTAAAGTTCTGAAAGAATGGTAATCCCATGAAAAGTCATGTCATGCATTCCGTTCCTGCTAATTTTTTTTTCTTTCTGTCATTCCATTATTCTGCTTAATCCAGAAACATTTCACAGGCAGGAACCCGCCAACTCTCGGTAAAGCAGTACCCAGATTACCGTTGTATATGTAGTGTTTGAATCGGACCGCTGGTACGATCTGTTGGGAACTCGGCGCTGACGCCCGTGGTTGTACCTGGGTCGCAAGCCCCAAGGGTAGCGTTGGCCTGGCGGCCTGGGGTACAACTGGAAGCATCCGAAGGTCCCGGCAAAGCATGAGTCGACTGGTAACAACGAAACAACTTGTTTATTTTAACATCGCAAAGAGTTGGCGGTCAGGTTTGACCGAAGTAGAGAGACGGGAGAGCACTTCACTCAACAGAAGAAATCGGAGCCCTCTTTTTTTGCGTCCGGGGGCAGCTGTTTTTATACTCTCGCAGTTGAGGGCAAGAAGGAACCCCTCAAAAGACGAGCACGTGAATGTACAATGGGCTAATGGTGACGCACACTGTCGTAGCGATGCCGTAGCACCATGTCGAGCACGATCTCGTAGCACCCTGTCGTGGCGCTGCCGGTCGGACACAATGACTGTAATGAGAGGATGGTCCCTGCTTTGGCCTCGCCTGTTTCGGGCACAATGACTGGAACGAGATCCCTGCTTTGGCATCGCCTGTTTCGGGCACAATGACTGGAATGAGATCCCTGCTTTGGCACCGCCTGTTTCGGGCACAATGACTGGAATGCGAGGATGATCCCTAGGCGGTCGCATCGCCGCAGTCGCGCCTGGAAACACCTGGCGATGAGTGTTGCGGCGACGACGATCGGGCCAAAATGTCTGCCGCCCCGCCGCAGTCGCGCCGGCAAAACCACGTGTCGCAGGCGAAACGCAACAGACCGCCCCGCCGGGGGAAGGAGATCCCGATGGACAGGGGACTGCATCCGCTGTCCGGAGGGATGTCGCTCGATGATGCTCATAACCGAAGTCGGGCGTCCCTCGACGTTTCTTGAGCGCAGCGCACAGAGAAGGCCTCGTTCTCTCGTTCAGGTTCGCACGGGACACTGCAAAGTGACTTCGGGAGAGTTCACATTTTTGTTCTCGTTCCCGGCAAGCGTTAGAACTACGCTGAAACTCAACCGCTCAGTCAGCAAGCACGGCACAACCCTCACTAAGCCCTGCCAGGCTCTTTCCCCTTTTTATACCACTGCCTAGTTCCTTACAGTAGTCTAGCATCACTCAGAACGCGTCCACAAATTGAAAAATTGCACTAGAAAGCATATCATCACTTTGAAACACTAAACAAAAGCAATATGTTAAAAAAAATCCTGCCTCAGGAAGAAAACATCAGTAACAAACAATTTTGAGGCTGATTCCTACGTTAGGGGCTTCGACTTAAGCCATCGGCGTTACCGTTGAGACTCCCCTTTTTGTAACGCACCTCAAAGGAATATTGTTGTAAAGCGAGGCTCCAGCGCAGGAGGCGGCCATTTTTGGGAGAGATGGTCTGCAGCCATTGGAGAGGGCAGTGATCCGTCTCAATGATAAACCTCGAGCCGGCTAGATAGCATGACAATTTCTGAACGGCCCACACGAGACATGCACACTCTTTCTCGGTGGCGCTATACGCCTGCTCACGACTGGTCAGCTTACGACTAGCATACAGGACGGGGTGTTCTACTTCTCCATTTTCCCGTTGGCACAGTACAACGCCCATGCCTCGCTCACTAGCATCGCACTGAACAATGAACCCTTTTGTATAGTCTGGCGATCGTAGCACAGGCTGGCTTGTTAGGGCACTCTTTAGGGCGCTAAAAGCTCTTTCCTTGGTCTCGTCCCAGACGACTGTTTGAGGCTCTGTTTTTCTTAGAGCATCCGTCAGGGGAGCCGCGATATCAGAGTACCTAGGGATGTACCTCTGATAGTAGCCGGCGACACCCAAGAACGACCGAATATCGGTCTTGGTGCGCGGTTGCGGAAAGTCTCGCACAGCGGCCACTTTTATTTCAGAGGGGCGGCGACGACCCTGACCAATCACGTGACCGAGGTAGACAACCTCGGCCTGTGCTAACTGGCACTTAGGAGCCTTGACTGTCAAGCCCGCTTCGCGCAGGCGGGTTAGCACTGCCCGCAAGTGTGTCATATGCTCAGACCAGGATGCGGAGAATATCGCTACGTCGTCTAGATACGGTAAAGCGAATTCTTGCTGTCCCCGCAACACTTTATCCATGAGACTTGAAAAACAGTATGGCGCGTTCTTCAAACCAAAACTCAACACTTTAGGACGGAATGTTCCCATTGGTGAAATGAACGCCGCATACCTACTAGCCTCTTCTGTAAGTGGAACCTGCCAATAACCCCTGACAAGATCTAGGGTGGAAATAAACTGAGCGCTACTAACTTTCTCAAGGCGCTCCTCGATGTTAGGGATCGGATAAATTTGATCCTTAGTGATGGAATTAAGCCTGCGGTAGTCGACGCAAGGACGAGGTTCCTTGCCCGGTACCTCAACTAAAATCAAAGGGGAGGTATAATCACTCTCACCTGCCTCAATAACACCGAGCTGTAGCATTTTCTTTACCTCAGCCTCCATAATATCGCTCTGGCGGGGTGACACCCGATACGCCTTGGATCGTACTGGCTCTGTGGAGGTAAGTTCTATATCATGAGTAAGTACAGAAGTCCTACCAGGCCTCTCAGAGAACAGACCTTGAAACTCTTGTAATAGCTGGTGTAGTTCGGTTTTCTGCTCAGGCGACAGCGGCGCTTTACTGATAAGGTCACTAATGACTTGACCGGTGTCTTCCCTGTTCGTCACTGAGCCTAGTCCTGGAAGCTCGACTGGAAGCTCTTCAGGAACGTTTATCATCATGCACACCACTGCTTCCCGTTGTCTATAAGGTTTGAGCAGATTACAGTGGTAAACTTGCTGTGCTTTCCGCTTTCCTGGCAGACTTACCACGTAGTTAACGTCCGACAGTTTCTGAACAATTCGTGCTGGGCCCTCCCACTGCACGTCTAGTTTGTTGTTTAGCGATGTGCGCAATATCATGACCTCATCGCCAACCTCAAAACGATGGGCCCTGGCTGTCCGATCATAATAAACCTTGGCCCTCTGCTGGGCCTTTGTCATTGCTTCACCTGACAACTCCTGTGCCCTTCTTAAGCGTTCGAGGAGCTTAAGTACGTACTCCACCACGACTGGGTCGTCGCCCCTACCTTCCCACGATTCTCGAAGCATGCGAAGCGGAGATCGAAGCGAGCGACCGTACACCAGTTCAGCTGGCGAAAACCCCGTAGCCGCATGCGGCGCGGTCCGTAAAGCAAACATCACCCCAGGCAGACACAGCTCCCAGTCAGTTCGATGTTCAAAACACAATGCTCTCAACACGCGCTTCATGACGGAGTGGAGCTTCTCAACGGAATTCGACTGTGGGTGGTACACTGAGCTGTGTAACAGCTTTACCCCACACCTTTCGAGAAAAGTTGTCGTCAAAGCGCTAGTAAACACTGTGCCCTGATCTGATTGGATTTCCGCAGGGAGACCAACTCGCGCAAATATGGACAGTAGTGCATTAACTATCTCAACTGAGCTGAGTTCTTTAAGCGGCACTGCTTCAGGGAACTTTGTCGCTGGGCAGATCACAGTCAAAATGTGTCTGTACCCCGTGGCTGTTACCGGCAGAGGTCCCACAGTATCAATAACGAGCCGTCTAAAAGGCTCCGTAATGATAGGTACCAATTTCAACGGCGCCCTTGATTTGTCCCCTGGTTTGCCCACCCGCTGACAAGTGTCACATGTCCTCACGAAATGGTCTGCGTCCCGAAAACACCCTGGCCAATAGTACTCTTGCAAGAGACGGTCCTTAGTTTTCTTAACTCCTAGGTGTCCGGACCACGAACCCCCATGTGACAAGCGCAACAGATCCTGACGATAGCATTGAGGCACGACCAGCTGATCGAACTCCACTCCTCTTCGGTCTAGATACTTCCGGTACAGGACTCCACCTCTTTCCACAAAACGCGCAGTTTTCCTGGCGATACCTTCTTTGACATTGCAGCGCACGTTTTCCAGGCTACCATCCTTCTTTTGCTCGGCTATCAAAGCCGACCGGCTGACTTTTAGCAACCTATCAAGTCCGTCTGACGTAGGCGCGATGAGCAAATCAGTAGATAGCTCTTCTAACTTTCCCGCATCGGGATTTTCCTCTCCGGTATCTGGTGCCTTTAACGTTACAGACTCAAGTTTATTCAGTTCGGGCGTGCTCTGAATATCAGCTTGCTGCGCCTCTGACCCTCTTTCGTTGTTTGATAACGTCGGCCCCGCAACTACCGCCTTTGCAGCGAGCTCCCGAACCTTCGATCTGGTTAAGGCCTGAACACTAGCTTCACCAAACAAAAGCCCCTTCTCGCGCAGGAGGTGATCGGACCTGTTTGAAAATAGGTACGGGTACTGGGGTGGCAGCATAGATGACACTGCCGCCTCTGTCTCAAGCGCTCCGAAAGGTCCTTCAATAAGCACTTTTGCTACCGGCAGACACACGCTATGAGCTTCCACGGCTTGCTTGATCCATGCGCACTCGCCCGTGAACATATGGGGTTCTACGTAAGACGGGTGAACTACATCCATCGTAGCTGCGGAATCGCGAAGCACTCGGCACTCTTTCCCGTTTACGAGGAGGTCTCGCATGTAAGGCTCGAGAAGCTTCATGTTCTCGTCAGTGCTGCCTATTGAAAAAAACACAACTTTTGGTGTTGTTTCCGGACACTGCGCCGAAAAGTGACCCGGCTTCTGGCACGTATAACAAACGCCCGCTCGCCTCATCTCGAACCGCTTTCTGCGTTCGGCTTCGGCTGCCGCCGTCTCCTTAGGTTCGGTCGCACTGCTTCCACTCGCATCCGCACTACGCGTGTTCCCCTTTTCTCTCATGGGTGTGAACTTCGGCCTCTCAAACTTCGAGCCAAATTCACCCTTTTGACCGTCCTTAGCTCCGCGAGCTCGACGCGTCACAAACTCCTCGGCTAGCTCAGCGGCTCTAGCCACCGTACTCACGTCTGGCCTATCCAAGACCCAGTATCGCACGTTCTCCGGTAACCGACTATAAAACTGTTCTAGCCCGAAACACTGCAGAACTTTATCGTGGTCACCAAACGCTTTCTCTTCTTTGAGCCACTCCTGCATGTTCGACATAAGCCTATACGCAAACTCTGTATATGACTCACTTCTGCCTTTCTCATTTTCCCGAAACTTCCGACGGAACGCCTCCGCAGACAGCCGGTACTTTTTTAGAAGACTCGATTTCACTGTGTCGAAATCCTCTGCCTCCTCTCTATCCAAGCGAGCGACTACGTCGGCCGCCTCGCCGGGTAACAAAGTGAGCAAGCGCTGTGGCCACGTTTCCCGAGAGAACCCCTGCTTCTCGCACGTTCGCTCAAAGTTAACCAGGAACAAACCAATGTCCTCTCCAAGCTTAAACGGCCGCATCAGGTCCGTCATTTTGAACAATACGCGTTCTCCGGCTCCGTGTGCCTGACTTCCATTACGAGCGCGTTCCATCTCTACCTCGAGACGCTTCATTTCCAAAGCGTGTTCGCGCTCTTCTTTTTTCTCTTGTTGCTCTCGCTCTTTCTGTTCTTTACGTTCACGCTCTTCTTTTTCTTTCTGTTCTTTAAGTTCGCGCTCCTGTCTTTTTGACCTCTCCTCAATAGTCTCAAGGCATTCCGACAGCTCGTCATCCTCAGCCTCTAACTCAAGAATAGCCTTTAACAGTTCAGGTTTTCTTAGTTTGTCTGAGACATCCAGACCCAACTCTCTTGCAAGCTCCAACAATTTCGGTTTGCGCAACGACTTCAAATCCATGGCTGCTCTGAATGCTGCTTTCTCTACTGCTTACTATTGTCTTGCCGCAACTAACCCGGCAGCAACGACAACCACAATTACCAGCTCTGTTTCTAACACTAACAAAAGCCTGGCAAAGCTCAGAAGAAGAAAGTCCCGCACTCACCAAACCTCGCAGGCAGGAATTCCGCGCAGTCGTTCCGCTGCAGGCAACCAGTCGTCACACAGGGCTCGTTGCACTGCTCCCGGATCGTCGTTGAGCTGCTCAGCATACCGTCAACTGCATCTCTTCGCTGCTGGCCTCCGTTGTCGCGATCTCACCGCTGGCAGACAGTTGTTTGAAGTCGGAGGCGATCCCACCGCTGCCACCAGATGTTTGGATCGGACCGCTGGTACGATCTGTTGGGAACTCGGCGCTGACGCCCGTGGTTGTACCTGGGTCGCAAGCCCCAAGGGTAGCGTTGGCCTGGCGGCCTGGGGTACAACTGGAAGCATCCGAAGGTCCCGGCAAAGCATGAGTCGACTGGTAACAACGAAACAACTTGTTTATTTTAACATCGCAAAGAGTTGGCGGTCAGGTTTGACCGAAGTAGAGAGACGGGAGAGCACTTCACTCAACAGAAGAAATCGGAGCCCTCTTTTTTTGCGTCCGGGGGCAGCTGTTTTTATACTCTCGCAGTTGAGGGCAAGAAGGAACCCCTCAAAAGACGAGCACGTGAATGTACAATGGGCTAATGGTGACGCACACTGTCGTAGCGATGCCGTAGCACCATGTCGAGCACGATCTCGTAGCACCCTGTCGTGGCGCTGCCGGTCGGACACAATGACTGTAATGAGAGGATGGTCCCTGCTTTGGCCTCGCCTGTTTCGGGCACAATGACTGGAACGAGATCCCTGCTTTGGCATCGCCTGTTTCGGGCACAATGACTGGAATGAGATCCCTGCTTTGGCACCGCCTGTTTCGGGCACAATGACTGGAATGCGAGGATGATCCCTAGGCGGTCGCATCGCCGCAGTCGCGCCTGGAAACACCTGGCGATGAGTGTTGCGGCGACGACGATCGGGCCAAAATGTCTGCCGCCCCGCCGCAGTCGCGCCGGCAAAACCACGTGTCGCAGGCGAAACGCAACAGTAGCGTTGTTCTCACTTAGCTTGGCACAGTGTAGTAACTGTAGCTGTTGCGAGAATGGCGGCACATCACTCTCGTACCTCGGTTGCCCTTGTAGTCATTGTCCCTTTACCAGAATGGGCCAGTCACCTCGAAAGCACGTTGAGCTCGCACGTCGGCTCGTCATCGTCTAGGCGTAACAGCTGAAATGCTGTCTCAGCAGTCCCACGACTCTTACGCTTAGTCTTCGGCTAATACGTCAAACAGCTGGTAACTACTGAAAATTAGTTTCATTATTTTCCTTTTTCTTTCCTGTAATGGGGAAGTTCAACGATCGCAAATGTCGATTGGTCGCGAGGTTCATTTAGAAGTCTGACCGCACATGATAAAACCGGCCTTGGGTAGCAAAATAGGGTCACTTTTTTATCAACTCTTTTGTCGGTATACTTAAAAGGAAGAGTCTGCACATCGACTAAAATGGTATAAAATAGTTATTTATGTTTCGGCTCCCCCACGGGAGCCTTATTCACAATGAAACAAGTGGCAGCTCTAGAGCTGGCGCCCCTTTTTTATGTGTGTCTCAAAACATGACTAAGGCATCTGGCATGCATGGGCGGCAGATTGCCTTCGTTGCGATTAAGAGTGTGCGCCGTGGTTTGTATGATTAGGGACTCAAAATAAAGACGCGAAAAATGATTTCGTTCCTAGGCGATCACACGAGATTTCTCCCAATTAATCGTATGTGATGTGGTTGCGTAGTGTTCGGCCAAGGCATTCGATGCAACATGTCGTTTCTGGACGTCTGGACGCGCACGTGAGAGATTCGTGCGGTGGGGGATATTTCCTGCGTTGTAGTCTGAAGGGCTTTAGTATGGCGTGAAATTGTTTTGTAATCGGTTCCGTACTTTCCTCGTCATGGCTGTCTCGCTGTGAGGCTCGGTGAGAGCGCGCTCGAACCGAGGCGTGGACCCTCAGGTTCTCAGCGAGGGAGTCGTGTCCGGGTGTCTATACTATTGTGGCCGTTTCAAGAAGGGTAGAGGTCCTTAATAGGGAAGTCGCCGTTCGCGAAATTCTACCGACAGCGTAGTTGTCACAGGCTTCGTGTGAGTCCGTGATTATCGTGACGTGTGTTTTTCGGGGGTCCGCGACCATGGCTATGGATATGGCCGCCTCTTCAGCTTCTGTAGTGTCAATGCGCTGTATTGTTTCCGCGGCGATCTCACGGAGGGCGTAGTGCACGACGCTGACAGTGTGAACGTCTCTGCCCTTGTACCTGGCCTCGTCTGTGTACCGCGTGTCGTGAGAGTTGGCGTATTACTTTTGTAATGCTTCCGGGCGACCGTGTAGCGGCCTCTGTTTTGTTCGGCATGCAAGCTCCTGTTCCTGATGTTCCTGGGTAGAGGCATGGAGGGGCTCTCAAATGGTCGCAGATATGCGTTCCTTCAACTCCCTCTCGTTGAGTGGCACAGGGTGGCCTAGATGTCGTAGTACAGTTCTTCCCGGCTCTGGGAACCATAACCGTTCCCCTTCTGGCTCACCAAGTGCACCTCTATCAGTTCGCTGATTGTGTTGTGCATGCCAAGCTCCTCCAGGCGTTTGGTGGAGGTCCCTAGCTGAAGGCTCAACGCCTGTTTATAGGCTCGTCTTATAAGAGTCTCCAACTTTCGCACGTCACTGCTTGTAAGGGTAAGTTAGGGGGAGCTGAAGGTGACTATACTGGTGATCAGCGATTGTATCATCTTGACAACGTTGGCTTCTATGAGTCCGTGTTGTCTATTTGAGATACGATGGATGAGATTGAGGATTTGTGTTGTGGATTTTTCCAGGTGTTGCAGGGCAGTCGTGCTTCCCCCGTCGCTCTGCAGTTGAAGGCCCAATACGCGGTTTTATTTCACGCTTGGTACGGGTTTTCCTTCAAGCAGTATTCCACTTTCTTCGGGGTCTTCTGTTTCTTCCTTCTTGTGTTCCGCTGAAGAGTGATTAACGCCGATTTCTCAGGGGCGTACCGGAGTCCACACTCTTTGACGTAGCCACTGATGGCGTCTGCGCTGCATGAAGAGCGTCTTGCTGCATCTCCAGGGATCCTTAGCTGACCCACACCGTGATGTCGTCTGCGTATATGACATGTCGAATCTCGGCTATGACACTGACAAGAGCTTTTCAGTAAAAGTTTCATATTTTCTTAGAGACGAACAAAAGTCAACATCGGCACTCACACTTGTTCTACGACGATGTAACGTCAGTAAAGGCCCAACCACACGCAGCCAGGGATACGCGTCTCGCTACGCGTACAAGTAAGCGTACGCGTCTGCGTGCGCGTACGCGGGTGATGAAGGGAAGGGTGTCCAGCCACACGATACGTGCGCGTTTCGCTGCGCGTAGCACAGGGCTGACAGACCAGCAGCCCAGCGATGGCGGAAACGGTCGTCTTTGGCTTTGAGAAAAGCTTATCTTTAATTTCATTATGGCTAGCCATTTTTATTTAATTTATCAATGTTAGAGCTAGTACATTGTTTTTAAGTTGAGAAATGCACGCTGTTCATATCTATACATCCTTATGGCAAGAAAAGCTACATCAATTATCAACATCACGCGCGATAGCGTCTGCTTGCTCACAACTGCAGCTGACATCTGCGCGCGACCACGCACGATGTTGCTGCCGAGCTCTTGCTAAGCCGCTTGCTTCGCCGGCATCAGCGTTCTCTCCCCGCAATGTACCACATGAGAAAGAAACTTTTGCTGCTGCTGCTCTTGCAAAGGCGGCGGGAGCGCAGAAAGCGTCTCCGGCCTCTGCGGCGACGTTGGTGGGTCCGGCCAGTCTTTCAACTGAGAAGAAGGACTTTACGGCTGTGAGTAACTTCTTTCCTTTCGATGATCTACAGTGGTAGGACTAGGAGCCAGTGTTTGGACATGGGGACTTATCTTCGTTAGGACAGCAATTACTTATCAGCGTTTTTAAGTGCGCGCATAAGTGAAAGGGTTAAAATAGTAATGCGGGGATCGTACTCGCAGCGCGCGAACGCCCAATTCGCAGAACAGCATCGCGTCGTCGGTGCAAGGTTCGTCCAGGTTGACAGCACCGATCGAAACGATAACGTGACGTACGCGAACAGGGGGAACGACAAGAGCAGGGTGTAGTTCGGAAAGCGCGAAAGCATAGGCGAAGATCGGGCTGATTAGCCGCCGGAAGCATACAGATAGTATGTTGGATACGTGGTGACGAGGCCTCACGACGTTTCAACCGCCGTCTGTCTAACGCGTGTATGGCGTACGACATACGGTCATTAACTGTTCAGCTTGAGAGGGGAAGAAGCGCTTTATTCTATTTAACAGACAATCTGTAATACTCATTTGGAGCTCCCTTCATTATTAACAGTAGACCATACTGTTTACACAGAGCTTGTGTAGCGCGCTCTTGCACGAAATTTGTAAGGATTAAGTTTTGTAATACATTTTCTGCTATTCGATATTTTATTTGATATCCAGATTATTTTTTCTTCATTTGATTCGATTCCAAATCCACTTTTCTGTATTAGCACACCCCTACAAAAAGCTAAGGACTGCTAGTTATATTTGTGCCATTAGTATAGCACATAGATTCAAGAACACCTTTTTACACGTGTTGGTTGTCTTATATGAAGCTTGTGGACGAGATACGATTTCCTATATTTTTTGTCTCTCAGAAGTGTGACTGTAGAATATGAAGTGTAATGTAATTAAATTGTGACCTGGGGGGCAGGTTAAAATTCTGTGCGACTAATTTCGGAAGTTGCTTGGCAGTGGCCGCACGATTTTAATATACCGTTGACTGGCACTCCTGTTTTGCCAAACCACTGTTTGTATTCAAGCACATAAACAAAGCAGGGGGTAAAATTAATGATGGCTAGTGGCTATACGTGTGTGTCAGTGAAAAGTGTACAGCTCCTGGTACCTGCGCGTGTATGTGGGCAGGGCATGGTCTTGCTGCCAGGCAATAATGCACCATTTTTTACAGATGCAACGGACACGTCAGGATGACCACGGATTTTTCTACAAGTTCTTTCGCAAGGCGCCGCAGCTCTTGGACAAGCTATTGAGCTTTTTAGCAGAGGACCTCACACGGCAGCACCACATTCAAGAAACCCCTGGAGCCTGGAGAACGACTTGCTGTAGCATTGAGGTTGGTAAAGGACAGTTGCCCCTAGAGTAATAATGTGCGATTGGAGGAATACAGCACACCGTTTCTTTGTCATTTAATGTATCATTTATTTTATTTTATTTACATATTACTGCCCGCCGCCTTTTGGAAGCCAAATCAGGAAGGAGTCACAAAACATTGAAGCAAAACAAAAGAAAGAAGGAAACGACTGACAATGAGCGTGCATAAAGAATACTAATACATAATAATAATAATAATATATTAATAATCATCTTTATTTCTCTCTTTCCACAGAATACAGAATTATGCACAACTAACTATTTATTAACTCATCAACAAATAAGAAAAATGGGACACGAAATGCTGATACAAAACGAGAAATAGTAATGATGTTACTGACAATGCGCGTGAAAAGAAATACAAGAAAAAAATGATCGCATGATCACAGAGACTGAAAGTTTCCACTTACTGCATCACCAGTGTAACAGTTACGGCTAACTCTAAAAAAAACTGCCATCGACTGGCATCGCACAAAAGCTACCTCAGTGCTTTTGACCTTGCGCAACCTGTAAAACATGCACTGAGGTATGCTTGCACATGTAGTATTAAACAAAGGTGGTAGCTAACCTACACAAATGGATTTTGATCGTATGTCACCCGAAAAGGGCCCCCACAGCCATGTAGATCATTGTGAAGAAAAATCATGTCATCATAATTAGTATTGAGAATTAGTATTAGTATAATTACAATTGAGACATGCGTACTAATTTTTTTTCGACTTGCATTCAAGCTACTTGGCATCCCGGTAAGACATAAAAGACGTTGCCTTGACTTACTGTGTGGGGATTGAGGCGGCTAGACTCTGCAGTGGTGTGTAAGTCATATAGTGGCGATCGTGCCTGCAAAGTATTAAACAACTGCAGAACAGCACGACAGCCGCAGAAATTTCTTACATTTTTTTCAGTTTAAGAAATTTTTTAAAGCTCACATGCTGTTCACGGCTCCCGTCAGGTAGCCCTGCTTCCTGCCAGTGAAGCAGGGTCATACGTATAAATGTCTCATTTACACACTGCCTTCAATGTCACTGATTACGTACAAAGACTTTGGCCAAACATCCAATGCAGAACATGCAAAACCAACTCTGGAACTGAGCCACGGAACACAAAGAAAAAAAATGCAAGGAATGTGGCTTGTGGATGATAGTTGTGGGAGAGGTAGAGGTTGTCTATGTTGGCAGTGAACCTTGCCTCCTGGCTATGTGTTGGCAAGACTTTTCCCTTTCTGCTACCTCTTCTAATAATAATAAAACAATTTGAAAAATGCTTGCGCTGCTAGAACGCCCCGACAGGCCTTACAACTTGCAGCATATAACCGAACTTTTCAATGGGGTCTGGTTGAAGGTTCATTACATTTCTTTTTATTTACAGGCATGTACAGGCATCTTTACATGCATGCGCAAACTCTACATGCACAGGTGGTGAACTCAAAAAGGTTCATTGCTGCAAGACAGGCTGAATGAGTAAACACAGATGAAAGCGATAAACATCTGTCTTACAACAACAAACCTTTAGTTGCAAGTCAGTGCTTCTTTTTTCGTAGGTGTGTTGCTAAAACATGTTCACACATCTCTACAGCAGCAATGGCCAGCCAACCAGGCCCACAGATATCAACTTTATGAAATTCTTGAATACCGCAAAAAAATACGGATACAACACAATGTAAAATGAACAAAAAAGAAGAGCTGAGGGGCTTTGACATGACAACAACAGACAAAGAAACGTATATAAAGCATAAAGGAAAATAACTGTCATTTTATTTGTAATGTCAACATCACAAGGAGAACGGAAATGAAAGTGGAAAAAATATAACTTGCCACTGCTGGGAGCTAAAACCAAAACCAATTGAGCTGGAGGCTATTCCACCATCAATTTCATAGAATGTTTATGTGTACTAGATTGGGCTCTTGGAGTGTTCTTGCACGAGTAGCATTGGCTAACACTACCAGGGCTACCAGGGCTAACACTATCTAGTACATGCACATTCAGGCCCAAGAAAATTTGCAGAGGGATAGCCATTGCTGCAGCTCTACTGGTAAAGCAATGCAAGCATAATTCAATGGTTGTGGGTTCGTCTCCCATTAGTGGGAAGCTACCTTTTTATATACTTTCATTTCCTTCCTTATTTTTCCATTTCGATATAAAGTAAATAAATTCATCAATGATTTCCTTTTGTTTCATTGTCTCTTGGCTTTATTATACAAAAAGTATACATTAAAAAACATTAATCTTTGAATTACTCTCCTACTTGCATCAATTTAATTTTCAAGTCGAAATGCGTATCCTCACTGACCTCTCTAATGTGTTTGAGCAGAGAGACGGCAAAAGTTCGAGGTCGTCCTGTGGTTTGCATCTTTTGATTGCACTTGAAACATTGCCTGATTCCTCCAATATTAACTGACTCTAATCTTTCTTTTTCCTTTTCCTCCCCCTTGACTTTGCTTTAGAAGCAATGCTTCCTAACGTATCCAGCCTACGACTGCCTGCTGAAGCCAGCGATATTCTGACTGCGGACTGCTGTGGTGTGCCTCAGAATCCTCAGGAACCAGAACTTCTTGAAACATCGGTGATTCAAGAGATTCCAAAATGTCCTGAGACTCCGCAGACTCATGCGACACCGAAGACAGAGTCGATGCTGGCGCTTGTCACTCTTCACTTGACGGTGATGGCACTTCAAGTGTTGCCAGATCGGAGAACTGGCACATTTTTTGTTACGATGTCTGCAGCACTTCCCTCCTCACTCGATGGGGGCACTGGTGGAAGGTTGGCGGACATCCTGCATGTGAGCGTAATAAGGGTTGCACATACTGTCAATGTCTAAATAATGTGCCAGTCTGGATGCAAAAATATATGAAGGCTCAAATCCGTCCACATTTGTTTTAGTGTGTGATTTTATTAGAGTACATTGAAGCTCTGAATCAGTTTTGTAGGGACAAAAGTGGCTTGCCTACACAACCAGAATGAACAGTTTCTGCATGCGCATAAGTGTAGCTTTTGTATCTTTTTTTGTTTTTGCTTGTGATGCATTTAAGCAGTTCTTACGAGATCTGCATGCCTAAAGCCTAGTGATTACTTCTACTCAAAACAGTGCATGATATTTGGAATGTTTCAGTTCTGAAATAATTAGCAGGAAGCATTCCACTACATTTACTCAGTAAAACCACTTAATAAATTTCATGTTGAAAGACCTATGCTTGCACTCTCTAAACATAGAGTAGTAGTAATGTTAGGTCTTGCTTTAGTATAAGGCTCTCTCCTGTTCTAGTTTTTCTACTTGAAACGTTCTTGGCTTGTAACTTTGTTTTCCTTTCACTTGTTTGCAAACTTCATCTCATTCTAAACAGTTTTTCTTAACTGAATGTACGTCTAAACAAAGTGTGAAGCTGTGTACGTAGTAGTCAGTACATTTGTTGTTTGTATTTAGGAAGTTACGTCTAATAATGTTTGTCTTCTTGCCATCTGCCTTGTAAAGGGTGTTTTGGCCCAGCAAAGCTGACCTTAGCGAGCAAACCCTTCCAGAAGGTTTCTTACAGCCAAGCTTTTTTTGCCACTTCTCTGGACTTTCCTACCGCTGCTCCTACTGTCTTGCCAAATAGCTCGCCTCATACTGATATTAATGTAGTCGTTGAACCATTGTCATCCCAGCTGACTACTGGCTACTGTGTTGCACGAGTGACCAGTACTGGACGTAATGCAAATACCAATTAAAATAATGTAACTAGATCGTGGTTTTAGCATGTAAAATTTCAATAATCATTTTTTGCACAGTGCGAATGTGTTAAACTGGATCATCTAGTCCT
Source organism: Dermacentor variabilis (assembly GCF_050947875.1). Classification (NCBI taxonomy): domain Eukaryota; kingdom Metazoa; phylum Arthropoda; class Arachnida; order Ixodida; family Ixodidae; genus Dermacentor; species Dermacentor variabilis. Next base: position 86,334,590 of record NC_134568.1, read on the forward strand.
TCCTTGAAAATTTTGCTAAGCAGGAAGCGTTCTCCACAAACATCGTGAAAGCTTTGCTTAAACCAGTAACCACAGCACCTGGGATCTGCAGAATAACTGCAGGCTGATAATTAGGTAAGGACACTGCTGAGCAGACACAAAAAGAATTATCAATTACACAGCTGACAATGTCGTCAGTACTATGCCGCATTTATTCCTACAGCATGATGACACTGAATGAATCCCTAAGCAAGCTAGGTAATATTTGAGGGTCTGTGATGAAGCACCGATTTGCACACTGCTGGCAAGCTACAAAATGCAAAATTAAAACTGTGTATTGGAGTGCCCAAGGTACACATGAATATAGCAACATTCAATACTCAGTTAAATACTGGCCGTTGACTTGCACGCTGCCTTCTAGGATCAGTGCACAGAATAAAAAAAAAACTACTTGCATGATTTGTGTTTTGTTTTTGTGTGTGCATCATGCAAGCCCTTTTCTTTTTATTCATCCCGCTAATTTGTATGTTATATTCTCTGTACTTCTGTCTTATGCTTTATTGTTAGGTTTTTAAGTGCTATTTTACTTGTTATTTTGTACCTGTATTTCTGCTTTCTCTGCTCCCCACTGCAAAGCCAAACTGGCTTTGTGGGTACCTAAATAAATAAATATACAAAGTTATTCTTGTTAAGTGTCCCCTTACCGGATCACACTTAACGAAATATGCGATAATCGGAGCGGCGATGCAGCACAAATATTTTATAGCCAATTAGACAAAGCTGAATATAATGCATACTGTGCGTCAACTTGCTTGTGTAAGCACAATTTTGAGTCGATTCCCATAAGTGCGGTGCATTGCCAGCTATAATACAAACATACGGCATCGCCGGTCAACGTGGTAAAGGGAAAGCACTAAAATCCCGTGTTTCATTTTTAACACGCCGGCTAAGATGGAAACTTCAAGATCACTTACGGTCTACACTCCATTGTGTAGCGCAGAAACATCATCTGGTCGAAAAACAGCCAGATGACGTCGTCGTGAACGCCGACTGGCACGGCGCGGCTCTTTTCTTTCTGAAACGTCTTCCCAGGCGCCGAAATTTATTCCCCAGGGACTTCCATCACTTCTGCAGCGCTGTGATAACGTCATCTGCACAGATGAAACGCGTTTTCGACATTGCGAGTCGGCTGATGAGAGAGGCAGCTTATACCAGTGCCACACAGCTAGGCTTTCGATGGCGATCGAGCGCGATCAAATTTCTCGATCACGATCGGTTCTACGCAGATTGCGCGGTACAGGCAATCGTGATCACAAAATCCGACCCCGATCGGGCTCGATCGCGATTGAAACTGCTCCGCTATGACGCCCGTATAAAATTCCGAGCACTCACCTGTTCGGCAGCGTTGGGCATGACGATCCAGGACCACCTCGTCAAGTGCTTGTTCTAGTGGCGCTTGTGTTTCGCCTGCTACCAAAGCGCCGGTCGAGCCTCAACGCAGGCGATCAGTGCTTCGTTGTTGATCGCCTCCATAGCCTTTGTGCTCTATCGACACGAAACCAGCAGCGACTCCCGGCGTCTCCGCACGATTCTGAAACTTCAACAACCTTTCCGAACCGCCGGAAGTGTACATGCGGCCCACGTGACGTCGGTGCACAAGCTGCCACTTCCGTCGCGTACGCTCAAAAAGACGCCCAAGATCAAGACCTCCTTGACGCGCGCGTTTCCTGCGCGTCTGCCCTCTCTAGACGCGTAGGACAGGCGCGTACGGCCTCGCAGACGCGTGACGCGCAGCCAGGCGCGCACGATTCACCGCGTGTGGTTGGGCCTTAAGAGCGCGGCAGAGACTTGGACTGTTCTAAGGTTATACCAACTACTGCAAGGGAACTTGAGCATACTGGATTGCAGACGGAGGAACTTGCATTTGGGCAACGTAGTGTCGACTCACCGTATGGTTTTCGCCCCTGTGTACGCATAACCGTGGCTTCGTGCCTGCAGCGTCCAGAAGACATAACCTTCATTACTTTTATAGGGAAGGCTGAACCAGTGGTGTTCCAACCCTCGCGAATGCCTCTGAAGTGCACGCGCACCTCCTCCTCATTGGAAAGTAAGTACAAATGCATGTGAGACTCTTAATCGTGTTGTGGGAGATTGTGTACCTTTTGGGGCATTCTGATATAACAATGGTTGAGCGGTGAAATCTATGAGCAATCCAGGGGATAGTCGCACCTTTTACTGCCTGTTGTTTCCATTGCGGTGTAAGGCAGTGGTGCATCATCAAATATGTCATCTGACCTCTCTGGCAGCCACTCTGGATAGTGCATGCATAGCCAAAGTGCCTCCCCAACCTAGAATTAAGCCAGCGTCAACAGGGTGTCAGTGTATTGAAATATATGACAGGAAGGAGACGTGTGAAGGCAGTTATTGTTTTATTTGTGCTGAACTACCCTGAGAGCACGGATTACCATTAAAAGCGGAGTGGGGTTGTGGCATAGTAGTTCTAAGTGGCGGGAGTTGATCAGACAAATATATAGAGTTTATTTAAATGCTACACCGGTAATTTAGAAAATACTAGGGGAAAAGAAGAAGAAAACGCGGCAAATGCGTGCACTCTGAGTGGCACAAGTAAGTCAGGGGAAACATCAAAACGAAAAAAAGAAGAATTGGCGCAGTGGACGCAACCGTCGCAATGGCGCCATCGACAAACAGCGCAAGGGATCGAACGTGAGGAAGGGACAGACTACGGCAGCGTTGTCTGTCTTTTTCTCAACGTCCTGTTCATCGCTCCGTTTTTCCTGCTCAAGTTATCATTAATGTTAGCAATGAGGTGCACCATTCGGTGGCTGGATAATTTAAGTCCCCCAGAAGTTCTGAAAGACAGCATGCTTAGCTCTAGTTAAGTAAATCGCGTCATTTAAGTGGCAGTGTCTCCTATATTGAGAATCATTGGCGGATAGCTGGCACAATATTATACGCAGTAAGTCTCGCACTGTTTCCTGTGGTATAGGCTGGAGCAGCCATTCCCACGTACGCGCGAACAATGTCCTTTCGAAATGAAAAAAAACAGAAAATTTTAATTCAGTGACGACTGTAGTCCACGTTGAGCACCTGCCACGAAAATCACCATAGACACTGTCAAGTGCTTTCGAACTCGGCCGTTGGCCTTGTCACGGAAGGCATCGTTTCGTTTTTGCCTTAGTTCTGCGCGGGATTGGTTAAGTATCGGGTAGCTTTTCATTAATTTAGGTTCCTGCTTTCATTTCTGTCCCATTTAAGCTTGAAACAGTTTATTTCCAGCGATACATCTGAAGCCGCATTGATGGCCAGGAACGCTCCTGGGCAGGGACGTTCCGCCTCGACAGCATCTCTCAAACCTGGTGAATTACCTCTGTAAATCTTTCTCCGGAGCGGCGTGAGCAGCATTCCCGTCGCGCCGGTGCCCTCGGGTAATGTCTCTATCAGACTGAATAACCACAAAGTAATTCAAGAGCAACTTCATGTTGTGAACCCGCCTCGATGGCTTAGCGGCTATGGTGTTGAGCTGCTAAGCACGAGCTCACGGGATGAAATTCTGACCGCGGCGGCGGCATTTCGATTTCGATGAGGGCGAAATGCCTGTGTCCCTTGCAGTGGGGGATCTAAAGATACCCTGGTGGTCAAAATTAATTCGGAGTCACCCCCCCCCCCTATGGCGTGACTCATAATCAAATCGTGGTTCTGGCACATAAAACCCCAGAATTAAAAAAAAACAATTCATGCTGTGACTCCGCACTGCAAGTGTACCACCGTTGTCCGGCAGTTGGGTCGCGGTGAAGTAGTGTGCTGGTCACCAGACCAGGCTTGCGTAGCGGATCTACTGAAGTACTCGTCATTTGCTTCTGTCCCGATGAGTTTGTTCATACCACCAAATCTTGCATGTACCAAGGGACTCGTGCGCGGAGTAGACTCTCAGCTAACCCCATCTGAAACCCTGTAGAAGCTCGCCATGGCCGGAGTTCTCTAAATTTACCACTGTAATCGCACTGTGGAAAATATGTGGGACTCCACCAAGTCCGTTACTGCAACCTTTGCTGGTACATCGTGCCACTCAGAAATGAAAGCATGGCATCTTGTCTTCAGGGCTGAACCTCTTGCTTGACGTCCCCCACAATGTCGTAATTGCTGGAGAATCGGCCATAGTGCAGGTTGATTCAAATCTGCATTGCGCTGCTGCACATGCGAAGGTCATTGTAATACCGACTGCGTTGCCCAAGGTGAGAAGTATTGCCTCTGTGAAGGTGTGCACACAGTGGACTCTGCAAATTTTCCCGTTCGTGTGCAAGAAACGCAAGTGCCCGAACTTATTGATAAGAGGAGGTGCTCTAGGAGAGACGCTATAACGATTGTTGAGAAGACACAGATAATCTTCGGCGAGTTCTGACCAATATTACACGTTGGACTTGCACGTCTCTACTAACATTGAACTCGATGCTCGAGCTCAAAAACGTAGCCGGTCACTATTAAACCATGCTTATTCCCTGTCGCATAAGAATAAGAACAAAATTATCCGCCTAGTAAGGTCTTCAAGGAGGGTATTTTAGGGAAGGTTGTTGCTAGTGCAATACTATCTGCAATACTATCTTTAAAAGTATTGCAGTATAAGTGTCGTTCAATTTTTGCAGCTTCCACAGATTTGTCGTGTCTCACTGCTCAAATAAATACAGATACAATCATTTCACAAGAAACTTGGCTGGCCCCGGAAAAAAAGAATTTAATCTCAGAAACTATCACTCTCTTTATTTAGATCGGTCTACAAAAGGTGGTCATTTACGTACATTGGTATCAACAAGCATTTGCGACAAAGCAAAGATAGCGCTGAAACCCCTATACCCTCAATCCGAAATTCTAGTAATTGCCTTAGGTCTGCCTTTCTGTCGTTTATTTTTAATCTCGAATGTATACTGTCCTACAGGGGATCACGACACACGGCCCTGTAGATAGTGCAATTTCTACTAGCGGGAATGATGCTATCTTTGTGCATGACTTCAACTCCCATCCTCTGGCATGATGTTTCAAAACATATCCATGCGGCACTCGTCTGTGGCGTACTTCTTTAAGAAGTATGCTGTCGCATACCTTCTTTAAATTTTTGTTGGTACAGGACTGGTCTAGCACCCTTACCAATTTATCATATGTGTAGGGAAGATGAGACCATAAAACATTTTTTTTATTTCTTGTCGACGATTTATTAGCTTAAGAAAACGAACCTTAGAAACACCACTCCGCCTTCTTGGATTAGATTTAACTGACCAAAATAGGTGACCTTTGGGTACATCTACACTTGGGCATAGAGACGGGAAGGTTAGCGCTGCCATCCATAATTTTCTGTTAGGATCAATGAGATTCAAACTCTGAATACGAAATTTTAAGCCTCATTTTCTTTCACCCAAATTAAATTCGAAATATATTTTTTATGTTTATGGTAGATGTTAATTTTCGTAAAATCATGCAGGCTCTCCAATCTCTGTCTTTTGATTCTTAACTTAACTATTCGAAAATTTTACCTCATATTTTGCACTTTACTTTTACCTACCCGTTTCTTAGCCAATCCTCCAGAGTGCGTACGTGCGAGTATATCCCAAGGAGTTACATCTACATTGTCGGCGTTGTCTTTGATTGTAAAGGTGGCTGTCTCTTCTGGTGGGGAAGTGCAGAGGCACGGTTTTTGTCTTCCTCACCTTTCCTGTCCTGCCTTTGGCTTCTTACCGCTGGCATCGTTTAAATCCCTTCATATCGACGCTGATTTAGGACTGCTCCTACACAGCAGAGCGTCAGCCAATTATATTATTGAGCGCTCAAGGGGCCACGCGCAGCATTATTCTCTGCTAAATAGCATCGCTGAAGTGGCTAAGAGGTAGATCTTCCGAATGACAACCTGTGGGTCCGGAGCTCCAATCATGGTGAGGCAATGTGACATATATTCTTTATTTTGTGAAATTCCCGCAAACCACTTTCGGATTCCGGAGATGCTCACTTGTGATAGCAGCTGTTGGAGATGAAACCGACTCGGGGAGTGAGCCCGTAACAACTGTGGCTGTTCATGATGGCTGTCGAACGGAATACAACACGCTCCGATGAAGAATTTCATATGGCCGAAACGCGCGGAAACAAGTTATTTCGAGAGGTAATTTGATCGTTACAGGAGATAGCTGATAGTGCTTCTTCAGAGCTGTGATTATATAACCGCCTTAAAAACCAATCCTGTCTTTGGAGAGAAGTACAAAAGATGGGCAAAGAGCAACCTCGCTGCCAGAAATGACATTGAAGCTTCTGTGAACAAGTAACTTTCGAACGCCCTTTTGGCGATAAATGATGCTGCAATTTGCCAGCAGTGGTGATTGATGACAACAGTATTGTATGTCTTTACTCTAGTGTTATTCAGTAGAGGCGGTTTCTTTGTAGAGACCGAAGCAGCAGTATGAGTGGTGGGATCATGCCTACTATAAATGGAACTGTGTAAATGCCGGCTATTAGATAAGACAGAAAAGTGTACTTTTTTCGACACCTCTTAGTAAAATCACAATTTTTTAAAGCTACATCGTTATCTCTACTGAAAATAATTCTCCTCCAACCGTACTTTCGAAGAAACATAGTATTTGAGGTGGTGAACGTTTCCCGAAGCTTTCAGGTATAATTTAGCAATTAGACATATGCCTGTTGTTAGGCGTAGACAACACTGTTGGCGCTGGCGATTACGGGGCGCGCGTTCAATCTTATCATCTTGTAGCTTTACACGAGCGGATAATAATTCACGCACAATTGGCGAGGCAATTAGACGTACTACTGTGTCACTGAGGTCTAGATCCCAGTGGCGCAAGCATTGAAACGATGTGCGCAAGCGTGAAAATGCCGTTTTCTTTAGGCGCATAGCTTGATTCCTTGTGTGGTGTATAATAGATTACGAACACTTGGCAAAGGCAATGTCAGTGAATGAGCAGTATTTACACATTGTAATGTGGGGTTAAAAATTAAATTATGGGGTTTTACGTGCCAAAACCACTTTCTGATTATGAGACACACCGTAGTGGAGGACTCCGGAAATTTCGACCACCTAGGGTTCTTTAACGTGCGCCTAAATCTAAGTACACGGGTGTTATCGTATTTCGCCCCCATCTAAATGGGGCCGCCGTGGCCGGAATTCGATCCCGCGACCTCGTGCTCAGCAACCGAGCACCATAGCCACTGCGCAACCACGGCGGGTTTGGAATGTGGTGTCAGCGAATTGTAAATGGGACAGACGCGCTGGGGAATGCATTGTGCAAGATCATCTGATGTCAGAGGAAACGTGAGTTACTCTTGGCCGCCGCAATTACACCTCGTTTGCTTTCAAAAGCACAGCATATCGTAGTTTCTTCCCCTTCTTTTTGGCCATAATCATCCCGAATAATCCCAACAGACTTCATCCAATATGCTTACGCGATACTTGAACGGCAAGTTGCACTATGAGACGGAGCTGTTTCTTGATTATCTCTTCTTGCAGCATAACTGGCATTTCTATATGAGCATGCTAAAGGAATAAATGGCAATAAAGTGGGAGACAGGGCGGTCGCATTTAAGAAAAAGTAATCAAAATTTTCTTTTGCTGTTTTTTATAAATGACCCCGTATTGTTAATAGTCTTGCCTGCAACATCTTGGTATTACATGCCGCGAAGAAAAATAGGCCTCAATTACAGAGCTCTTATTGCTTCTTTTCGCGTAGGGCCTTAAACGCGGTCGCTTTCTTTAAGTAGCTTCATCTCCACGGTTTCTCTGGGGTAGTTCGCGAGATGATGAAATATATCTCTGCCTTAGACTGAACAATCGTAAGCGCACTGAAACACCACTGCTACGGATCAAGGCAAGCAGACGAGCTTTCGCAACATACAATGCTTGGCAGGGTTTCTTATTTCAGTCCTGCAACTGCTGTCATGAATATAAGGACATTTCTATACAGGGCTGCGGAACTTCTCACTGCAATATTGCTGTCTTTTTTTATGCCGAAAGAGTGTGCATCTGATTTTCTTAATTTTCACTCCGTTATGGATAGGTAGGCTCACAAACTATTTCTAAATGTCTTCATAAGAAAGAAACGACTTTCCTTTCTTTTAATCTCTAAAAAGAATTTATTGAATGCTTTGATGAGCCGCTTCACAGGGTTCGCCATATGATTTAAATCAATTATTCACAAACATTACAAAGAACGTGCGCGCCAACTGTTGCAGTGGGATCTCCTTGCAAAACAAAACGACCCATACGAAGTACGTGTTACATCTAGCGTTTTTTTTTTTTTACGCGCTATATCCGACTATTTCCAGGATATTATGGAGCCAACGAGCAAAGCACACGATAGCCTGAGTTTCATGGAGTATAAACTCAATAGTATATAGCCTCGTTACTTATTGTGCCGCTGTCATCCATGTTACTTCGAAAGGCAATCACTCTCCAACGCAACAATTCGACTGGACGACCGTAAACTCGCCATGCCGACGCTATACTTGAACACCGACCCCGCTGCTCGTCGGTGCTCTTTTGTGTCTTTGGAGCACAACTGAATTCTGCAAACATATTCGGTTTCGTGACGCTTTCCACGCACGTGCACGCATTCACCCTGTTTTCCGTCCATGTCTCTTGCACATTTCTATCTTACCGTTCACATCTCCAAGCGTAGGGTAGCCAACCCGACGCTTTTCTGATTAACATCACTGCTTTTTTCGCTTTCTTTTCTCGCTTTACCTGTATTTATTTCCGCGCATTATTATCCGGCCGACTGGCCAGTGGGTCTCCCATAATACATTCGCTCCCGCGTGAACTCTGTATGGAGCTATTAATTTCCATTGAAAACTCAAGCCTGCACTAGAGCTTTGACAGATCTTCATCATCGTCGGCACCTGCACCAACTTTCGACAGAACCCTGTGTAATCTTGGCGAACGCATGCGTAGTGTTCTTTATTAAGGCTTGATCGAAGCCCAGTTGGTTCCGATTAATAGGGAACGAATAACGGCGCGAAATGACGAGGACGAGGGGGTAACACACACATGCTCTGTGTCCTACTCCATCTGTGAAACAAATCCTGCTTAGATGCAATGATTCCCCCCAGGTTGGAAGACTATGCAGGGATTTTTCACATTTGAAAGCTGCCAAACATCTTTTAGAACATTAATGAAACCACCCAAGTGCATTGGCTAGCTGCGCGGAGAAACTAATGCACAGGGTTAGCTTTGCACGTCTTGAGTGGTATTCTCAGAGCCACAGTGTGTGCCCCTGCAGACGGCATGACTGGCTTTCGGCATGCCCTTTCATCTGTTCATGATTGTCGATGTACAATAGCGTACCTCACGCACCCAAAAGGTTGCAAATGTCTGTGTGCCGCTCTATTCCTCTACGGCACCGCGGCGTCCCATAAGGCTGTTTACTAAGCCCAACGCTGTTCAAACTCGTAGTCATAAAGTACATTCCAGGCATAGTTCAATAATTAATGAACTCTGATGGTGTCCGGGCTTTGGCGTCTGATGTAATTCGCCTGTATGTGCGCTCTAGGCTCTATAATCATGCAAAGCAAGCGAGAATTCACCTTCACTGATATGGTGGGCTCGGCAGGCAGCCAAAGCCACTCGGAGTCCTGTAATGAGGACCCACCCCCCACTCGGATGCAGGCTGCATAACAGAAGAAATCAGGAAGCTTGCATAACGTTTTTCTCGTTTTTCTTGAATAAAAGCTTATATTGTACCTATTCCCAGCTAAATTAGCGAAAATAAAGCTAGGAACGCACATATTGTCATATCTTAACTGATTTATTCTTTCTCATTAGTGTGCCTTTAAGATGCCTCAACGGGCCGCATAAATCCTTAAGAATAAATGTAATCTTCATGTTGCTTAGCCAGCACATTCTGTAAATGCAGCAAGCTAAAGCATTTCTTCATAGTCCCGTAGAATCATTGGGCTGCGCAATTTAAACATCGTGCCGTATTCGAGAATCCACTTGCGTTCGTTATCGTATACGAGCACAAATTATTGATCAGAAATAAGAGTGAATGATGTTTCAGTTCGCTTAATACTTTCCTGTTTGCTTGAGCTTTGAAAACGCTGAGATAGCCTCGGTTCAGCTTTTTGCCGTTTGGCACAATCTACCAGCCACAAAGCGAACCGATAATTCAATGGCAAGGCTGAAGAACGCTTTTTGCGCACTCTCTCAATTCAATAAGTTGGCATTACCGTAAAAACCGCACTTCAGAATGCTTCTAGGAACAAGGAAGCAGGTGCGGGCCGTACGTCGAGTTCTTGTGTAAATGTCTGTTGCAAGCCACAGGAAGAATTTTTCTTTTAAGGTCGAGCCCCGCGAACAGAGAAACCAAGCACGTGCACGCAGAACGCGCGTCTGGTCCCGGTTTTCAAGCGTATTCCTCCTCGGCCCCTACCCCACCTCCCCTGCTCATTAAATTTATTGCGGCTCCCGACAAGACAAACAGGTTCTCACAAATATTATTTTCCTTCCTTGGCTTCCACTTAGTCCTCCTCTCGCTTTGTCTGTAGACGCGCTTGTCGCTGCCGTACTCTCTTGTACCGGCACGTATCGGCGATACTGCCGCAATTCAATCTATCGCTATCCCATTGCCTGTGCGCTCACGTACTGCGGCCAGCGCTGCAAGCCGACGCTTTATTCCTTTCGACCTATTTTAGCCACGAAGCGGGACAGCGGAATACCAAGAAGCTTCTTCCTCGACCTTTTTTATTCTCTCTCTACGTGCACACGCGCGACCACTTTAGCAAAACACCGCACACGTTTTTGCTAGCATTAATTCGTGTCTGGTAGACCCGTATAAACAAACACATGTTGGCGGTACGGCTGACGCATTGCAAAATACTGCGGCTCAATTTCATGTCCTACGTCGTTTTGCCCGCAACTCTGTAGGCTTTACGAAGCAGACGTGCCTAGCCTTTAAAACTAGTCATCGTGCTCCTGCGCATCCACCAGGAGAACATCGACGAAGCGAATGAAAGTTGTTAGTCTGGGTGTTTAGAATAAGCATCTCCAGCCAATCATAAGACGATGATTGCTGTTGTCTGCTTTCGCTTTTCCTTGTCGTCTGGTCTTCCCATGGCCTGTTTCCTTTTACTGGCTTCGCTCATGCAAAATGAGCTTTTTATTTAAAAAACAAAGTATCTCCACTGATGCGCGCCAGTAAGGTTACATATATGGGCCCTATAACGTAAAACTTCGCGTTCCAGCAGGTTCCAGCGCGTTCCAGCACGCAGAAGTCAGTTGCCGATGCCCCTCCCGGCATACGCCCTAAATTAAGTGTTATACCTTACATGCACGGGATGTGCCATAATTTGAAAAAGATGGCCCAAAGGCCGAATGTAAGAGTTTTTTTTCTGCTCCCAACAAGCTCGGCAGACTTTGCAGGTTGACGGATCCAAATGCCGTCCCTTCCGATAAATGAAGAAAGCATCACCGCAAAAAGTTCGTCGAGTGTGTCCACCGGGTGGTTTACAAACCTCCCGCTTTCATGTGAGAAGCAATATATCGGACAAACTGGGCGTTGCCTCAATGATCGGCTCCGCGAACACAGCAACAATGTAAAAAATGGCTCCGGTTGTTTCTTAGCGATTCATTCTCGCGAGCATGGCTGCAGACCTCTTGAGGACCAATGTACGATTGTTTCCCGTGGCAGCACGCAGCTCATCCGTGAAATATCTGAAGTGCAGATTATGGCAAAATTGAGTGATAAGTGCGTTAGCTTCCCTTATCTGGCTCTCACAGAAAAAGAACCAAGTTTCTCGGAGGCGGCATCACATGACTCATAACTATGTTACATGAATGCGCAGTTCATTTTCTTATAAGCGCATGCGCGGCCTACACTGCTTCACATGTATAAAATGGGTTTCACTGGTACAATAAACTTAGTTGAAAGTTTGTGCTGGTGTGTCGTCCTCTCTTACGTCCGTGTCGTTTTTTGTTGCGCAATATCATTTGAGTAACGTAAAACTATTCCAATATGTTTCATTCCAATGTCCTCACGCCAATTTACGTAAGCGCCGACGCAAGCATCGGGCGGTGACCCGGGGGCTTGTCTGAAGAGATCAATCAAACGTTCTCCTCGTCTATAGGTGGTCACTTTTGTTTGCTTTAAAAACGAATAACATTGCCTGCACTGAGTGGCTTGTCTTATCTAATTGGCTGACAAGAGGTGAGGAGCACACTCAAGGGAAGAGGGATTCGATGGGGCCGAATCAGTGCACTGAAAATCGATATCCGGATGAAGAGGGTTGTGCCGGCGTCTGCGATTGGTCCGCCTTCACTTACTTAGCTTGCAGCGGCTCGTCGTAAATCGCGGCGGCATGCAATGGAAGATCAAGAATGCTGCTAAAACGGATCCACAGCAAAGAAGAGTTGGCAGTACGAAGTCGTAAACGTGCCGAAAGTGCTCGAAAACGTCCCACGGCCGCGAAAAAAGCCATATTGAACGCAAATAAACCCATGCTCTACGGCAGGTGCGAGTAGCCAGTGCCTTCGCGATCGGCGGCAACCACCTTCTATTCCTTTCGGAACGGGGCAGCCGCCTGCTATTAGGCATAAATTCAGCTTTGTTCGCCATATTAATGCATTTTTAACGCGCACACGTCACTTAGACGCGGTGAGTTTTCGTGGTTTTGTGACGTCGCGTGATAGGTAGGAGAAGTGGGTGCAGCCCTAAACCTTTTGACCAATAGCCGTGGTCTAATGGCGAAACGTTTTTGAATGAGAAATAACTATCTTTCTTTTGTTCGGTCAAATCATGCATAATCGATGTGTAACGTCACATCAGGGGCGCGATCGGAGATATTTTGTTCGATACGCGTTCTGTTCAGTTGCTGCAACGTCACAAAGTTGCAGTATGCAAAATTTGTGACAGCGGGGCGGAGAGAGCAGCCAATCAGGAAGCGGTGACCTCCCCGGAAGTTTGCCTCCGTCGTTTGTCGTCTGCTTGCAAACAGTATACTACAAAGCCAAATGTTTCTCGTCTTCCAATTGAGTGAAATCTTTATCTAAAAAAAATTATTTTTTCTTCTCAAGCCCAAACACGTTTTCAAATAGTAGTACGTGTGACTACTGCAATTTATAACTATTAGGTTCTTTGCGTCGTCCCTAGGTGGTGTCGCGCACAGCGAGAAGGAAAAAGAAAAAGAAAAACGACGGGAAGAGTGGCGCACTTTTCAAGAGGCAGCGACAACATCCCAGTGGCTCGCTGGCACCGATGATCTTGTCGATTTCTCTGTACAACCAACGAATTATTTGTTTCGAGAAACAAAAACGACGCCGGAATTCACTTTCTGCCATTTCTTCAAACGCGTTTCGCACCGCCACCCGCTCTCCTCCTTCCTCTAGAAAAGCCAGCGCAACAACCTAAGTTTCCAACGGAAGCGCCATTTTCTAGAATTAAACTATGGATTGGATTCAAACGTGCCATTCCGCAGCCGAAAAAGCCGCCTGTTGGATCCAATCCAATCCACCAGATGCGCCATGCGAAGCCGTATGATCGCTCCAAACACGGAGGAAGGAAACTAAGGAGAGGCCCTACCCCCTCCGCGCGCTAGGAGAAAAGTGTGGCGGAAATGACGTATCGGTTCTCATTTTTTTGCTGCTTTTTTATTTTTTTTTTTTGTATGGCCACGCCTTTTGGGCCACAATGGCGGCGTTGTTCTGATTTTGAGCGCTCACACGTGTTGCTCTGGTAGGTTTCGTGCCGTGGCAAAGGCGCTGTGTGGGCGGGTTTGCGTTAGTCACCTTGTCTTGTTGCGCTGTGTTACCTGCACCGTGCTCTGCCGGATGTTGCGCGAGCGTGCGCGAAACCACGCGCAGCGCGGCGTGGTTTCGCGAAAGATGTAAACAAGAGAGGAGGGTGGCACAAAAGGCGGAGCATCGCGATGAGCAACGCCAACTTCCGGCTTCACTTTTGCTTCACAAAGAGTGACGTCAGGGCCTCTCCTTAGTTTCCTTCCTCCGTGGCTCCAAACGTCTCAACTCCCGTCGCGTTCGGACGAAATGCTCGGTGGGCGGATGATTGACAGGAGCGTGTCGTCATTTTGACGTCACCAAAAACGGGGCGGCGCCCCGCGGCTGGCGACGTCGGCGCGGAGTAGGCCAATCGCGCGCGCCGGTAACCGAACGAACGCGCCGAACAACCATCTCCGATCGCACCCCAGATCGGGAGCTATCGCAGTTTTGGTGACGTCGCGTGACAGACAGGTCACGTGGGAGTGCTCCAAAAAAGTTTTTGACCAATCACGGAGGGCTGATTGCAGAATTGGAATAGAAACGTTAGGAATAGCATTACCTTATATAGTGCCCATATGCATATAAAGTGCGTGCGTGCCTGTGAGTGTGCTTTCTTTCTTGAGCCCCTGGACTAAACTGTTAAATTGGCGCCATGTAACGTTGTGTTTATTTTATCACAGGCGATCCAATAAACCCATTACACGACGCTTCATGACGGCGTGGATCTTTGTAGTCCATTAGAATCGAGCGGTAAAGTCAAACCTGACAAGTGTTCGCGTAAAAGTTGTTACCCACACAGAAGAATATTCGTACGCTCTCCTTTAACATGATTGGCTACAAGACGACTGATGAGACAAATATTCGCTCCATTCATGAGATGTATATTACTTCACCGCATCAGGCTTGATCAAGCAGCCCACATGATTTTCGTATCAATAACGACAGTGAATTGTCCTACTGCCAAAAGTTTGGATAATTAGAAACATTTTGGTTTTGTTTCTTTGTCTCATCTGCTTGGAGAATGAAAGCCTGCAAAAGAAACTGGGAGAATAATCGTCTGCAGCCCTGGGAAAAGGGAATGCTCAAAATAGAAAAAAGAAATAATAGAAGTGCTCGAAACACATCAATAACAAACTTTACTGTTGTCTGAAATGGACATCAGACTTCTATTTGCTACCAGCCAATAGTGTTGTAGCGTCCACCAATCTTTGGGAAGCGGTGCGAAGAGGAAGTCCCATTATACCGCCTCAAACTGGCATACCTCGAGGCGCCCCTCATGGAGCTCCGCGTGGATGTCGCAGGCGCGTCCACGGACGGGCACGTAACCAAGACAGCACCGTCTCCATTTCGTCGAGGAATACAACGAGTACAGGTTGGGGGGCCCTGCACGGGCCACCGACGCCACTGCGTGCGGTCGCTAAAGGTCGACCCCCTTGGTCGACAATGCAAAAAGATGACGAAAAGAAAGTTGGGCGACGCGTGCTCGCGGTGCAAGCACGACACGCGCAAGTCCGTTCTAAGAACCCGCTACGCTGGTCCTCTGGTTCTGGCGCTCCGCTGCGACCTCTCGGTTCGCGACAGCGTCATTACGAGTAGGAATAGTCAGACTATTGCGCGCATAGAGAAACACAGCCTATGAGACGTTAAGCAGAAGTTCGCAGCACAGCATGAATGTCACTGCCTTCAATAGCAGCGCACGCCCAATACTAAATCTGCTCAATGCGCTTCGAGGTGCCAAGTCGGCGCACCACAAAGACAGGAGCGCGTGCCATCCTCGGCTATCATTTGTAGCCTAGGTCTGGATGATCGACCGCAAGAGCGCGTTCCAACGCTTACCTGCATCAGCTCCCACGATGCAGATAGACATAATTGTGTTCGTAAGACTCCTTCCCCTCTATCGCACAAATTACTTCTTACATCGGCAGCTGGCAGGGCTGTTTTTGTGAATCGACTTACGCTTCCTATTGGCTTATGTACTGAAGTTCGCACCTGTGCTTTCGTTTCATAACCGCCTTTTTTCGGCTACAGCACTCGTCTCTATGAATACACTTTTTCGTAAGATTTTTCTTAAGCCAAATTTTTACAGCAAAGCTGTATACCGGGTGTCCCAGTTAACTCGGAACAAGATAAAAAAAAAAAACCAGGAGCTCTAGAGAAATCGTACCGACTGCATAATAGCCGTAGTCGTGTGTATTCACAGCCAGTATTTTTTTCAGCACGAAATATTTATTATTTGCTTTTAATTAGTGAACTGTTCAATTATTGCTTGAATCACAAACATGTCGAATACAATGTTGTAGGGCACCTTAAATAACCTTCGAATCAAGTATTTATTTCTTGCTAAAGTGTACCTGGTTGTTCGTTCCAAGAAACAAACAAAGGCGCGCGAAATATGAAATAGATGCGTGCTTGTGCATCTATTTCTCCGGCGGTGGTCGACGTCCGCCCGTCTTCGCATCGCGTCGACCCGAAAAAAAAATTTCGTCTCCAGGTGCTCGCGAATGCTCTGTAGCGCTCAATCTAATGTAGGCGCCTTGGAAAAAATTGTACTGAAATTGGCCTCTAAGAGGACTCTATCAACACACCGAGTTTCGTTTACTTGTCATAAGTGGTTCACAGTGAAGTTGTAAACGTTACAAAAGTCCCGTCTGCTGTCAATACATGGCCGTCTACGGAGATAGTATGGTTACAGAAAACGGCTGTAACTCTTGTTTTATCGAAACAATCCCGAAACAAATTAGATCACAATTAGCCGCCAAGACGCCTCTAACATTACTCTGAGTTTAATCTACTTTCATTCATTACGTAGTTCACGCTGAAGTTGTAAATATTGCGGAATTCACGTCTGCTGAGCATACATGTGTTTCTACGGGAGAGAAACGGACGGCCCCATGTTTGTCCGCTAGAATAAAACTCCAGCCCTTCCAATTTTCATTCAGCTAATAATAATAATAATAATAATAATAATAATAATAATAATAATAATAATAAATAATGTCTATATATACATGCGTCGATCGAAGTAAAACACACCACAGCTTCGCTGCTCGTCCTTCTTCACAGAGTGGAAGGGCTGATGAATTTTTTCTGCAAGTTCGCTTAGTGAATTCCGCCCCATAAATTTATTATTGTACAACTGAGCAAGCCTAGAAACAAAACGAGGCATTTGAAGCAGCGGCGTCACGCCAGAGAATGTTGTACCAATTATGCCGCAGCTCTACGCCTCGACGCTCGCACGTCACCATTTCCGGCGTTTTATTGGGATCCGCACTCGGTATGGTCGCGCGATAGAAGACGATGTGCGATGTCCTTGCGATGTGCAAACGTACTGCAATTAGGCATTTACTTCATATACACTAAAAGGCAGGCGGTGATTACTTGATTACCACATGATTTCTTCTTCGTATTATACCAGAAAAAGAACATCGTAGAAGCATCTAAATAAGCACCCCTGGAAGTGTTTGAGGGCGTGCGTGCGTATTTATCTTTCTGTTTTGTTCGCGCATTTACGGGATGTGTGAAGCAATACTTTTAATGCGCAAGCATTCGTTGGCAAGCTCCCCAGCCCTGTCACGCGAAAAGTGTAATGCCTTGTATCTGCAAAAAAATGGTAATTTGCAAAGACATTTAATCGTTATTATAGTGTACATCTAGATGACTGGTAGCTTTTAAGTGGTAAGGAACACTTTTAAGCAAAAAATAAAATGAGAATACCCACAGATGTACATAGCGCTCCTTAGAAAATGCAGGGGTAAGCTCGTAGTACGGGTGGGTCCACTTGAAATTTGGGTGTGCGTCAATTTAAATTTGGGGGTCGGCAAACTTGAAATTTAGGGGATAGGCGATGTTAAATTTGGGGATGGGCCATGCTGAAATCTCGCAATGGGCCAACTGAAATTTGGGGGAGGGCCAACTCAAATTTCGTGCATTACCAACTTGAAATTTGCATGTGAGCCAACTTAAATTTAGGAGTGAATCAGTTTGAAGTTTGAGGATGGAGGGTGGCCCAACTGAAATTTTGGGTGGGCCAACTTACATGTTATGGTGGGCCTACTTGAAATTTGGGTTGGCACAAGTCAAGTTGGCCAACTTAAATATAGGGGTAGGCCAACTTGAAGTGTAGGGTGGCCCAAAATAAATTAGTAAATTTGGGTGTGGGCCAAGTTGAAAGCTAGGGATGCGCTAACTTAAATTTGAAGATGGGCCAAATTGGAATCTCGGGTCGTGCCGAATTAAATGGAGGGGTGCGCCAACTTAAATTTGGGGCTGGGCAAACTTAAAATTTGGGAATGGGCCAAGTTAAATTTGGGGATGGGCCAAGTTGGCATCTGGGGATGGGCCAACTTGAAATTTGGCGGTGGGTCAACTGAAATTTGGGGGAGCACCAGCTTGAAATTTGAATGTGGGCCAACTTAAATTAAGGAGTGGGACCATTTGAAGTTTGGGGGTGGGGGTGGCGCAACTGAAATTCGGGGTGGACCAACCTACATTTCGGGGTGGGCCTACTTAAAATGTGGATTGGCACAACTGCAGTGAGGGGTCGGGCAAACTTGAAATTCTAGGTTCGACCTACTTAAATTTTAGGGTTTGCCAACTTGAAATTTCGGTGTGGACCAACTAGAGCTTTTGGAGTGGCCCAATATCCAATTGAACGCTGCTGAGCGTCCTTCGAGTTATGAACACCTCTTGGGCAAGCGAGCGCCTTGAGACACTTGGCGCGTTTTCATTGGATCTTACCGAGGCGCAATGAGAATGCAGGGGAGAGCTTGCTTGTGAAAGGAACGCCCGCATAACACAGGCGTGCGGGAACGACATCGAGAGTGACATGGCATCGCGTCGATGCACTCTCCCCTCACGCAACGCCTCACGCCCTACCGCAGCAGCTGGTGTTCCTTTCCGACCGCTCTGCTCCGTCGGGGCGAGCTCGTGCCCGGCGGTTTGGCTCAATTGGTGCGACTGCATTGAAGGGGCTGTATGAGGTGAAAAACTCTAAAAATTGTCTACTGGAGACTAAGCATTCTTTGCCACTGGAAAGGTCATAGGTAGATGCGCATAAGCAAGGAAAGGCAAGTAAGCAAAGCTAAGCACAAACAAAGTCACGGCCGAGCCAAGCAATGCTTCCACATTAATAGAGAATTCTTAGAATTTCTCTACCTTTTTTCCAACTTTGAAGGACGCCATTATTGAAATGCTGGGACCGCGGTGGACACACGCATACGTAGTGGCTGCAGGAGTGCGGGTGATAGCGCAACGTAATTATGTGACTTTCAAAGTAAACCGACGTGGCTGCTACGCATTGACCATGATCAAAATAGTACATCGGCGTAGGAGTTCGGAATTCGAAGGGCAGTAAAATGAGGGCGGAGGTGTACTTAGCAAGCACAACGCTGGGCGAAATCACACTTAGTAATGGAGCACGCAATAGACGCCCACAAAGCGGCGCTAAGAAGGGTGACTGGGTCATTAAGCAACCACGACTCCACGTCCCAGACGCTCAATCCACCTTTATCCCTGCCGTTGATCTAATTAATTTGACGCGAGACGTCCCTCCATGTCGCTCCCTGATCGTGACAATTGAATGACTGCGTAAGCGAGAGGCAGGATTTCTTCGCAGCACGCGTGACTAATTGGTATTCGGCTTGATCACACACGAAGCTTGCTTCAGCGGGGTCACCCAAACGAAGAAAGAAAAAGAAAGAGGTCATCAAACCGCTCATGGCGTGGGCCCAACCAGCATTGAAGGCGCTTGTCTCCTCAAGTGGGCTTCCAAAAAGGCATTCCCTTCAGCGTTTTCAACGAGAAAAATTAAGCTTTGCGTGGCGCTGCAGGATCAGGTGGTGGCTTGGGTGTTCAAGGCCTTTCTTTGCTGTTTTAAGGTCGCAAGTATAGCTTGTAGCGTTAATACGAAATATCAGGACGCCTAAGGATGCGCACTCGCTTTATTATGTGCATGTATACTAATTAGCACACTCTAGTCCACAGCTATCACTGCAGTTAAATGCGAGTACTCAACTGACGCAGCAAACTAATTTATTGCAGGAATCGCAAACTGAAACAGGACGTAGACTTCATGCGCTATCAGGCTTGGTTGAAAGGAATGACGTCCGTATTTTGGCAACAATGTAGAGTTTCAATGAAATGAATGCTAAAGCCAGGGCAGTCGTTTAACCACATTGAGAATCATGGGCATTGCATTAGCAGTGGGCAAGAAACTTATTTAAGAAATGGCAGAGACGTTGGCTTTTCTTTATCTTTAGCCTTTTACTCTGTGCTGAAATGAAGGGAAAGAGAGAGAAAGCAGGTTGTGAGAAGGGACGATGTAGATGGAAGGCGCAACTAAATACGCACTAAACCTTCTAATACCTCTAAGAGTGTTCGAGCGGTTTTTTTAGCTTTACATCCTTTATTTCTCTCCTTAAGCACCCATTTTACTGAAAGCACCTCATAATAAAGGTACATGCCAGAAAACCAAAAACGTGATAAAAATGAATGCCCTATGCGAACGCTGTTAGTACACCTACTAGTTTACGTTAAAAACTATCCTTGCAGCTATGCGAATGTTAGGCTTTAGACTTCAAGGGTAACGAACCCATTTTCTTCGATTCAAGTTGTGACCCTGTGCAAGGTTTCTCGTGAAATGAAGCTATTTCAGTGTCCGGAAAATTTATGCATATTAAATACCAACCAATATTTGAAGAGTTTCACCGCGGCTCCAGTGTGGCGCAGTGGTTAGGGTGAATGGCTTCTACGTGAAGTTCCTTGGCTGACATCCAACGCCGTGCAGTTCTTCCGTAACCTATTTAAGGACGAATTGTCTGTTCTTTGTGATTCCCTTTGCATAGTAATGCGACAAAAGACTCTTAAACAGTGGAAAGTATAACGATCTGAGGGCGACATTTTCCTTCCATTTCACTTTCATTCAGTTTAACTCGCTTTCCTAGATTTAATCTTGGGTTGTCATCACTTGGGCGTTACCTTATGGGCGGCCGAAAAATAATGGGTCACTTAGTCAAAGCAGCGGCGCCTGCTTTCATTTGTTTGTCCTTCCACCCAGTGCGAGATAACTTACTTGCCCACTACCTGTGCAAGTACGTTATAGGGAAAAAATGTTATCTTTTAACTTTATTCGAAAGAAGAGAAGGGTTGACGTGAGAATGCCCCACGTCTCCACCGTTCGCACTCGACGGTAGATAGATAGATAATGTCCCAAAGAGGAGGCACGCCCTTGACGCGCCCCATGCAGAAAGGCGTGGCAAGCGGTTTGGGCCGAATGTGTACATAGATAGCGGGACAGTCACGGTATTGCGACACTGGGCTGAGAGCAATAAGCGGCGCAGGCACGTGAGATTGCCCAGTCAACAACGAGGTCCACATTTCCAGCATATTTATTTATTTAGGAATACTGTAACCCTCACTTCAGGGCCATTACAGGAGAGCAGTTGTCAAAATAAAAAGATAAATTTCAGCACCGACAATAAAACGTTGTACAGCATTGTCAAACACAAATTACAGGGAGGGTGAACAAGTATACGGGTCATTCCACGCCAACTGTCCCAACCTTGGCGCTCGACCATCAGCGATTTCTTTGAAAGAAATTGAGGACTATCTATTTAAAGCAAGAAGTCTTTCTGTGAAACGTTCTTGCGAAAAAAAAAAAGAAATTTCACCACCGCTAGGAACATGTGAAGTTTTTTAGAAAGCTCGAAAGTATGAGTCGTAAAACGCATTGTCAAAAAAAAAATTTCTCTTCTTAAATTATACGAGCACACGATTTTCCCTTGAGAATGAAGTTAGGCTTTTCACTTAAAAAAGGTGTTATCGATCTTTACGTTTCCGTGAGTTTGTTATATGGCACTAAATATGCAAAATTTGGTGCATATTGGGAATTTTTTTTTGCGGAAAGATAACTTTTACCGAAAGTTTATATTTCATAGTAACTAATTGCCAGTAAGTTGTACTGTAAGTGAAAAATAATAACAAAGTTACAAAAAAGTTAGTTTTAGCCTATGTGTAGTAGTAAATTTAGCATTGGAGGTGGTTGGGGTAAAAATACGCTAAATAGTGTATCTATTACAAACATTTATTGTCTATAAACTGAGATACTTTTATCAAATTACTTTTTTGTTTTAAGCAGTAAAAACATTTTTGAATTTGTGTTATACCGGTCTCGGTGCTCGCACGTGTTTCCCCTTCGTAGGACAGCGCTCTAATTTTTTGAGTCGATGGAGGAACATCTAGACAAGATAATCAGCTCCTCAAGTTTTTACCTGAGTGCTTTATTAGAAATTATTAGCCTAGCCAATAAAAAACGCGAGTCCCAATAGAGCGCATTTAACCGGACGTCGCCGTACACCGACGGACTGCATAGCGTCGTCACGCGGCATCGGAAAGTTACGCCGGTGAGTACAGAGTGCACTTAAGTACACTAAGATTTAGAAATGGGCGAAAACTTTGTGAATAAGAAAACAATCTGTTGCTTTATCACGGCGAATATGTAGCAAATATCAGCCAACACTATCGTGTTCTGGCGACCATGTTGGCAATGATGTTAGAGGAGTGATGTCGACTCGTCAATAAATGTTTTGGCATGCTTAAGTTCAAACTACAGCATCTAAAAAGATGATGGAAAGAAATAAATACGTTTAGTTGCTCGCTCTCTCGCTGTCTTTCTTGTAGTTAAGTGTTAAATTCAGACCGAATGAGGCAGTCTGCTGACCTTTAGTGGAGGATTTATTATACCGTCGGCGATAATTGAAGAAAAGAAATGGGAAGGCTCGTTCGAGCTATCGACTGTAATAAGGTTGCGGCTTTAATGCCAAAACGCGCTTATATGCTCCTCAGATGCATTATATGTTTTCACACAAAACCTAGTATGTTTCAATGCTTGCACTTCCCCAGGTGGTCTTCTTGCAGCAACGCTCAGAATAAGGTAACAATGACGTCTCTTAGGCATTAAAAGGCCACAATAATTGCTTTAAATAAAAGCAGGGAGATTTCAATTGCAAATATTTCCGGTACCTATAGCTACAATGTATTTCTTTAGTGGCTCTAGCAAGACATCAGAACAATTATTGGTGATATCTGCCAGAGAATTCAGACTATATATGCTGAAGCGTGGAAAGACTCATACAGATCCGCCTAGAGGATTACAGTTTTGACTGTGCCACTTTTGCGTTATAGAATAAGAAGGGCATCAGATACTTTTCTTCACGGTTGTGCTTAATAGTCTTCTTGTATATTCGTGTTTAGAGTGGTCGCACTCATTCTTTCATATGTCGGAACGCCGGCATAAAAAAACGCATGCTATCGATTTCGCACGTGTTATTGCATACGACATGGAGGAAGGAAACCTAGGAAAGGCCCCGACCAGCACGAACGTATTGGAGAGAGTATGGCGGATGTCACGTGCTGTTTTTCGCAAAGGAGCACTGGGACGGGTACCCCAAATGTCAACATTGCCATAGCAACCGCGCTCACGAAGCTTTCGCTGCTGCTCTCGGTCTCTGAAAAGTGAGATAACATTTTTCCACTGGTGCCTTTTTCGCAGCACATCTTGTTCGCGGAAAGGCTCACTTTGGAGTGTGGTGCGTAAGCTTGAAGGTTCTGTTTGGGTCTGTGAGGGTGAGTGTCGGCCAGCAACATATACACTCAAGCAGTCACAGCGCGGGTCTTCGTCGTCTTCTTCAACGTACCACGGAAAAAAAAACAGGAGCGCGTCTGCTTCACTAAAACTGCTACAGAAGTTTCGTAGGCTTTGTTTTGACGCGCGTCGGCAGCACACACTTCCGGCGGTTCGTAACAATGCAAGTTCAAACTTCATGCCCATCTGCTCCGGCGAACTGCAGAACCGCAGATTCGAGGCGCAACCTTTTTACAGTCGATAGCTCAAACGAGCCTTCCCATTTCTTTTTATTCAGTTATCGCAGACTGGATGCTAAATCCTGCGCTTCCCAAAGGTCAGCGGACTGCCTCATTCGGTCTGAATTCAACATTTAACTACAAGAAAGGCCGAAAGGGCGAGCAACTAAACGTATTTATTTCTTTCCATCACCTCTTTAAATGCTGTAGTTTGAACTTAAGCATGCCAAAACATTTAATGACGAGTCGACATCACTCCTCTAACATCATTGCCAACATGGTCACCAGAACACGATTGTGTTGGCTGATATTTGCTACATATCTGCCGTAATAAAGCAACAGATGGTTTTCTTTTTAACAAAGTTTTCGCCCATTTCTAAATCTTACTGTACCTAACGGCACTCTGTACTTTTACCGGCGTAACCTTCCGATGCTCCGTGAAGACGCTATGCAGTCCGTCGGTGTACGGCGACATCCGGTTAAATACGCTCTATTGGGGCTCGCGTTTTCTATTGGCTAGGCTAATAATTTCTAATAAAGCACTCAAGTAAAAACTTGAGGAGCTGGTTATCGTGTCTAGATGTTCCTCCATTGACTCAAAAAATTAGCCCGCTGTCCTACGAAGGGGAAACACGTGCGAGCACAGAGACCGGTATAACACAAATTCAAAAATGTTTTCTTGCTTAAAACAAAAAGTAATTTGATAAAAGCATCTCAGTTTGTAGACAATAAAAGTTTGTAATAAATACACTATTTAACGTAGTTTTACCCCGACCACCTCAACGCTAAATTTACGACTAAACATAGGCTAAAGCTAACTTTTTTGTAAACTTGTCGCCAGCTGTACAGGCCATTTCACGTTATATTCATCCCAAATTATTTTTCACTTATAGTACCACTTGCTGGCAATTAGTTACTATGAAATATAACCTTTCGGTAAAAGTTATCTTTCCGCAAAAAAATTCCCAATATGCACGAAATTTTGCATATTTAGTGCCGTATAATAAACTCACGGAAATGTAAAGATCGATATCACCTTTTTTAAGTGAAAAGCGTATCTTCATTCTCAAGGGAAAATCGTGTGCTCGCCTCATTTAAGAAGAGAAAATTTTTCGACAATGCGTTTTACGACTCATACTTTCGAGCTTTCTAAAAAACTGCACATGTTCCTAGCGATGCTGAAATTTTTTTTCGCGAAAATATTTTACAGGAAGACTTCTTGCTTTAAATAGATAGTGCTCAACTCTTTTCAATGAACTCGCTGATGGTCGAGCGCCATCGTTGGGACAGTTGGCGTGGAATGACCCATATACAGTATACACAGAATGACAGTAAGCATGGTCAATTCTTAATTATCACCTTGCATCTAACACAACTCTAGTTGAGCATAAAATTCGTTAACATTATGTGCTGTTACAGTAGAGTCCGGAAGGCCATTCCATATATTAATACACAAAGGAAAGAACGAGTATTGCAAACCATCAAGGCGTGTTTTATAAGGCTGTACACTAGCACTGTGGTTTAAACGCGCACTATGTTTTAGAGGGGGGGCGAATGTATGTTTCTTTGTTTATCCTTATTTGATTTCTGGTTATCTGGAAAAACAATATCATTCGTTGTTTTTCTCGTCGTGTTTTTATATATTATTAAAGCTTGTATCTCCCGCTCGCTGTGTTTGAAAGAAGGAAGCAGCCTCCACAGCGTGTGCTCCGTACTGACATAGGCGGCTTTATCTCGAATTTATTTTCTTCTGCTTTAGAGCTTTCTGCACTGTCTTCGTTCACTGACTGCCATCGAGCAAACTCAATTAATTAATTACACTTTGGGGTTTTACGTGATGAAACCATGATTTCATTATGAGACACGCCATAGTGAGGGACCCCGGATTAATTTTGACCGCGTGGGGTTCTTTAATCTGCGCCCAATGCAAGGTACACGGGCCCTTTTGGATTTAAGCCACATCGAAATTTGGCAGCCGAGGCTAGGGGCACTATAACGTAAAACTATTCCAAACTTTTCTGTTCCGATTCCGCAATCAGCCCTCCGCGATTGGTCAAAAACGTTTTTGGACCACCCCCACTTCACCTGCCTGTCAGGCGACGTCACGCAAACCGCGGTAGCTCCTCGTCTGATATGATGTGTACACACTGAGTAAGCATAATGCGACTG
This sequence comes from Dermacentor variabilis, assembly GCF_050947875.1. Taxonomy (NCBI): domain Eukaryota; kingdom Metazoa; phylum Arthropoda; class Arachnida; order Ixodida; family Ixodidae; genus Dermacentor; species Dermacentor variabilis. Next base: position 86,360,373 of record NC_134568.1, read on the forward strand.
AAAAAAACAAAAATAGTTACGTCTGATTGGACGCCTTTTCGCCATTAGCCCTCGGCTATTGGTCAAAACTTTTCGGGCTGCACCCACTTCACCTGCCTCTCACGTGGCGTCACAAAACCGCAAAAACTTACCGCGTCAAAGTGACGCGTACGCAATAAAGATGCGTCATTATGCCGCGGTGGTGGTGGCGTAGAGGTAGAACACCCGCCTCGCGTGCATGAGGTCCATGGTTCGAATCCCAGTGCCGGCAATTTTCCACCGGATAAAAAAAAAAAGAAATCCGCGTGTTGATAAAATTGCATATACAGGCCTGGAGTGTCGCCTGATCCCGGTGACCAGAACCAGTAACGCACTCTCTCACCAGAGCAGGATTGGCCACCCTGGTGCAGTAATTGGCCACAACCTCCTATATGAATACAACAATCAATCCCCGGCCCTCAGTCCCCAGCAGCCGCGAAGCAACTGACCACGGCGGCGGTCAGACCTGCGACGCAGCCGAGGGTGCTAGGAATCCCTGGCTCCCGACAGGCCGCGATTGGAATATGAACCTGGCAACGTTTAACGCTAGAACGTTATGTAGCGAGGCGAGTCTAGCAGTGCTATTGGAGGAATTAGAGGACAGTAAATGGGATATAATAGGGCTCAGTGAAGTTAGGAGGCCAAAAGAAGCATATACAGTGCTAAAAAGCGGGCACTTCCTGTGCTACCGAGGCTTAGCGGAGAGACGAGAACTAGGAGTCGGATTCCTGATTAGTAAGAATATAGCTGGTAACATACAGGAATTCTATAGCATTAACGAGAGGGTGGCAGGTCTTGTTGTCAAACTTAATAAGAGGTACAAAATGAAGGTTGTACAGGTCTACGCCCCTACTGCCAGTCATGATGACCAGGAAATCGAAAGCTTCTATGAAGACGTGGAATCGGCGATGGGTAAAGTCAAAACAAAATACACTATACTGATGGGCGACTTCAATGCCAGGGTAGGCAAGAAGCAGGCTGGAGACAAGTCAGTGGGGGAATATGGCATAGGCTCTAGGAATAGCAGAGGAGAATTATTAGTAGAGTTTGCATAACAGAATAATATGCGGATAATGAACACCTTTTTCCGCAAGCGGGATAGCCGAAAGTGGACGTGGACGAGCCCGAACGGCGAGACTGGAAATGAAATAGACCTCATACTCTGCGCTAACCCTGGCATCATTCAAGATGTGAACGTGCTCAGCAAGGTGCGCTGCAGTGACCATAGGATGGTAAGAACTCGAATTAGCCTAGACCTGAGCAGGGAACGGAAGAAACTGGTACATAAGAAGCCGTTCAATGAGTTAGCGGTAAGAGGGAAAATAGAGGAATTCCAGATCAAGCTACAGAACAGGTATTCGGCTTTAACTCAGGAAGACGACTTTAGTGTTGAAGCAATGAATGACAATCTTGTGGGCATCATTAAGGAGTGTGCAATGGAAGTCGGTGGTAACTCCGTTAGGCAGGATACCAGTAAACTATCGCAGGAGACGAAAGATCTGATCAAGAAACGCCAATGTATGGAAGCCTCTAACCCTACAGCTAGAATAGAACTGGGGGAACTTTCGAAGTTAATCAACAAGCATAAGAGAGCTGACATAAGGAAGTATAATATGGATAGAATTGAAAATGCTCTCAGGAACGGACGAAGCCTAAAAGCAGTGAAGAAGAAACTAGGAATTGGCAAGAATCAGATGTATGCGTTAAGAGACAAACCGGCAATATCATTACAAATATGGATGAGATAATTCAAGTGGCTGAGGAGTCCTATAGAGATTGATACAGTACCAGTGGCACCCACGACGATAATGGAAGAGAAAATAGTCTAGAAGAATTCGAAATCCCACAGGTAACGCCGGAAGAAGTAAACAAAGCCTTGGGAGATATGCAAAGGGGGAACGCAGCTGGGCAGGATCAGGTAACAGCAGATTTGTTGAAGGATGGTGGACAGATTGTTCTAGAGAAACTGGCCACCCTGTATACGCAATTCCTCATGACCTCGAGCGTACCGGAATCTTGGAAGAACGCTAACATAATCCTAATCCATAAGAAAGGGGACGCCAAAGACTTGAAAAATTATAGACCGATCAGCATACTGTCAGTTGCCTACAAACTATTTACTAAGGTAATCGCAAATAGAATCAGGAACACCTTAGACTTCTGTCAAGCAAAGGACCAGACAGGATTCCGTAAAGGCTACTCAACAATAGACCATATTCACACTATCAATCAGGTGATAGAGAAATGTGCGGAATATAACCAACCCTTATATATAGCTTTCATTGAATACGAGAAAGCGTTTGATTCTGTCGAAACCTCAGCAGTCATGGAGGCATTACGGAACTAGGGTGTAGACGAGTCGTATGTAAAAATACTGAAAGATATCAATAGCGGCTCCACAGCCGCCGTAGTCCTCCATAAAGAAAGCAACAAAATCCCAATAAAGAAAGGCGTCAGGCAGGGAGATACGATCTCTCCAATGCTATTCACAGCTTGTTTACAGGAGGTATTCAGAGACCAGGATTGGGAAGAATTGGGGATAAAAGTTAATGGAGAATACCTTAGTAACTTGCGATTCACTGATGATATTGCCTTGCTTAGTAACTCAGGGGACCAATTGCAATACATGCTCACTGACCTGGAGAGGCAAAGCAGAAGAGTGGGTCTAAAAATTAATCTGCAGAAAACTAAAGTAATGTTTAACAGTCTTGGAAGAGAACAGCAATTTACAATAGGTAGCGAGGCACTGGAAGTTGTAAGGGAATACATCTACTTAGGGTAGGTAGTGACGGCGGATCCGGATCATCAGACGGAAATAATCAGAAGAATAAGAATGGGCTGGGGTGCGTTTGGCAGGTATTCTCAGCTCATGAACAGCAGGTTGCCATTATCCCTCAAGAGAAAAGTGTATAATAGCTGTGTCTTACCAGTACTCACCTACAGGGCAGAAACCTGGATGCTTACGAAAAGGGTTCTACTCAAATTGAGGACGACGCAACAAGCTATGGCAAGAACAATGATAGGTGTAACGTTAAGGGATAAGAAAAGAGCAGATTTGGTGAGGGAACAAACACGAGTTAATCACATCTTAGTTGAAATGAAGAAAAAGAAATGGGGGGGGGGCGTGGGCAGGACATGTAATGAGGAGGGAAGATAACCGATGGTCATTAAGCGTTACGGTCTGGATTGCAAGGGAAGGGAAGCGTAGTAGGGGGCGGCAGAAAGTTAGGTGGGCGGATGAGATTAAGAAGTTTGCAGGGACGACATGGCCACAAATAGTACATGACCGGGGTTGTTGGAGAAGTATGGGAGAGGTCTTTGCCCTGCAGCGGGCGTAACCAGGCTGATAATGATGATGATGAATATGCCGAACAAAACTGAATTTTCTTCTGAATAGCCGCAGGCTGCCCCGTTCCGAAAGGAATAAAAGATGGCTACCGCCGATCGCTCCGGCACTGGCTGCTGGCACCTGCCGGAGAGCATGGGTTTATTTGCGTGTAAGAAGACTTTTTGTGTGGCCGTGTAATGTTTTCGAGAACTTTCGGCACATTTACGACCTCGTTCTGCCAACTCTTCTTTGCGGAGGATCTGTTTTAGCGTCATTATTAAACTTCCGTTGCATGCCGCCGCGATTGTCGACGAGCCATCGCAAGCTAAGTAGGATAAAGAGGACTAATCGCAGACGCCGGCACCAGCCTCTTCATCAGGTTATCGAAATTCAGTGCAGTGGCTCGGCCCCATCGAATTCCTCTCAGCTAGAGCTTGCTCCTCGCCTCTTGTGAGCCAATTAGATAAGACAAGCCGGCGAGCGCAATGTTATTCGTTTTTCAAGCAAACAAAAGTGGCCTCCTATGAACGAGGGGAGCATTTGATTGGTTTGTTCAGACAACCCTTCGGGTGACGGCCCGATGCTTGCGTCAGCGGTTACGCAAATTTGACGTCGGACGATTGGAATAAAAACTTATTGGATAGTTTTACGTTATACGGCCCCAGGATTTGATCCGCCGGCTTCGAGCTTAGTAGCGCAACGCCATAGCTACGACGCCGACACGGCGGGTCGAGCAAACTCCGGTGAGCGAGACGCTCAGGCATCCTGCATATCACCACTGCTGTTCAACTCGATTTACAGTATGGCCAAGATCCCAGTGGGGTGTCTGCTGTTAGCGTTCAAGTACCACTCTTGCACAAAAAATAGCTCAATGCGTGCCGTTCACGCGCTTACTGGGGACAAATACGAAGGACGTAGTGTACTGTTTCCGGTATGTCACAGCAATCACAGTTGGGAGTGCCGCACGTCGAAGTATATGCGCAGAGTATCGTTTGGAAGAGGCCGCACCTAATCATTCACTGCGAAAAATGCACGCATAACTTCACTGGAGGCCATGTGCCATTCGAAAAGACACAGTAATGTCAAGTCTGCGGAGGTGGTTATGGCGACTGACCGGTTGTGACCAAGTGCTCTTTTGTCGCAGTTTTCATAGTAACAATGACGAGTGAGTTAGCATAGCGTCTGAGAATACAAGGGAAGTCTGCCGTTATTTAAAGTGTTTCTCACAGCTTCATCTATAAAGCCGTTTCCACACAGTCGGCAGTGTCCAGGTATTCACTGGTACTGAGTGCAACGTCCTTATATTTTTGTTTTTTTTTTCATCACGACCACGTGTTAGCTCTGCCTCGTCAAGAGCCAGAAAATTATAAGCATTACTCCTTATTTCAGGACAACATTCATTTGGGCTAGATGGTGCATACTTGAATTAGAAAGGAACCTATGGTCATTGTGCGCATGTCTGTGATTTTCCTTATATTTGCAGATTTTTCGGTGAATAAAGATAGATGAAGTTGGCGCTTGTCCTGTGTCGTTCTCCCTCTCGTGATCGTCTTAGTTGGCGATGTTCCTGCCTAATTACTCCTTATAACGTATTCAATTATTCGCACGGATGACTTAGAGCCACAAATTACATTCGGCAGATATGTATCGAATGGCCTCTTCGATGGCGGCAATTGTCATAGCTGTTTATGTTTTGGGAACTACGAAACTGGGCATGGCTGCGTTAAGAAAGCATATTATGGCAAGAATTCTTTTATTTTTCTTTCTGATTGGAGTTTCTTGCGAGCTAAACACAGATAATTTCTTTACAGCTGAATAGTGTCTTACATTCACAATTATTCCACTTTATGATGACGAAATGCGAGAACACCCGTGTACTTAGATTTAGGTTCACGTTAAAGAACCCCAGGTGGTCAAAATTTTCGTAGTCCTCCACTACAGCGTGCCTCGTAATCAGAAAGTGGTTTTAGCACGTCAAACTCCATAATTTCTTTTCCACTTTATTATGTGATTTTCTCCGTATAAGTAAATCTTGACACTTTCGTCAAGCCGTGTCGCCAAATATAACTATAATTCAAGTCAATTCTAGACAAGATAGAGAGAGAGACAGCGTAGCTAGTTACTAGAAAACATCGATTTTCGCTAGTGGGTCTACAACCATTGACATGCTACTTTGCATAGGGAGAGGGAAAGGGATTAAAATATTCCAGAGGAGAATGGGAACAAAAACAAGGGAATAAAAATAAATATCAAATGCGCGAGTGAACCTGATAGTGATATCTAGAGGTTAGAGGTTCAGTGAATTAAAGCTTTTCTGTATCATATAGTGAACTTTTAATGCTTTCCGAGGAGGCCAATTTCTCATAGGCATTGGAGTAATAAATATAAGACCCGCGGTTGTTTTGAAGGGCCGGGAATTGTACCCAAGATGCTAGGTAACGTTAGTGGATCGTGACAAATCACGTTCATGTTATGCTCAATGGAATGTCGCTCGTCACGCTACGCAGAACATTCAAGTAATATATGCTCTCCTGTCTTTAAGCTGCAACAATTATCACGGTATGGATTTAGTGGTACGCCCTAGGCGATGTAGATAATTGCTCGTGAATGCTACGTGCAGTCGAAGGCAATGGTACAATGAACCTCAGTGGTGAGAAAACGGTCGTGGAATTTTTGATCTTGCTCTGGAGGGAATCGATCGCAGAAAGTCATCGTCGTAAAGCGGCAGATTAGAGAGGCTATCATTTTTTCCAAAGCCATAATTTTTGGCCTTGTTTGAAGCGTTGGCTTTCTTAAAAAACATTCTTTGAAATCTCGGTTTTCAAGACCTTTTCGGGCAGCTTCATCCGCATTTTCATTTCTTGATATACAGGCAGTGACCACGAATCCACTGAAAGGTTATGCAATGCCCTGATATGTTGGCCTTGTCGTGAAGACAGGCAATAGTACAGGCTGAAGGTTGCTTGTTACACCTTTTTTTCCTGTTCCACATACTTTGTAGGGCTGCTTTCGTATCCATGACTACGTTTATTTACAAAATGGGCAAAATATAGTGTATGAGGCTGCAATAGTCACCCTTAGCAGTAAATTTAATATTCAAAAGGGTTCTTCTTGCATGTAGTGTCATAAAATAGGCCCTATGGCCATTCATGATACTGATTTGGGCTAGTTTGAGCAGTGAGACTAAATTAGAATCGAAAAAATATCGCTAATTGTATAAACTGACAGATTGTGGCAATGGATGCAATCTATAGCTTCTCTGGGTGTTTATCATTCTACAGTGCTGTCATGAATACTCATTCATTTGCTTTCGGGATTGGGGAATGTTTAAGCTCGACTAGTAGCTCAACTACAATAACATCATTTAGTTGCTCTCTGAGCAAAACTAAGACAGACACGCTTCGCACAATCACATCCTCCACTAGCCGAAGATAATCTCGCAGGTTACAAGCTGATCGAAAAAATCTGCACCACATAAAGGGCCTCTGTCAGGCTCACGACGGCAGGAATCTTTTTGAGTGACGTGCGGAGTAAAGCCGTGCAAGGGGGGGGGGGGGAATGGCATCTGCTTTCCTTGAAATTATAAACATGCTATGCAATTGAGAAAGCAAAAACCAGCCCCCGACTGCTTTTCCAATGTGAGATTCGAGGGATTCAAAAAAAAAAGAAAAGAAACAGCAGCATGGCCTGGAGGTTTGAGCCAGCTGGTCGAGTCTTTTGTAAGAAGGCGAATACTCGGATTTTACAAAGGGGTACACAGACACTTGTGTTTGGGAAGGCAGTGCAATCATTGGGCTTTATTTCCCAGAACTATCACGGCATGGCGTTTTCTTTTCATAGAATACACGGCGCCATCAACATCTTCAGACCTGTGGCATATCTGAATGGTACAGAAGTACTTTCGCCAATAACCAGAATTTGCAAAGGATGTCGTTCTCAGCGATACCCTTGACAATGAACTGTTTGTCCATTGCCAACGCTGACTTATCTCTATCACGTTAAGTGAATAAAGTTGGCCCAGAAAATTGAATCAAATAAAGCTCTGTTTCGGTGAATACCACCTCACATTGATGTCCAGAAACGAGACACCAGATGTGCTTGCATCTCCAGCACACATTCCTGACTTCAGTGATGGTACCTTGTACAAACTCTACAATGACGGGCTACTATTTCACCGCCACCAACAAGGCTCGCAATCATATCAATGTGTCGCCAACCTATCGAGCCCTACACTAATCGGTGGCCGTGCTTTAACCCATCACACAATGTTCCTTCTACTTAAGGTACTCACCAAGTACGTTAATGTGGCAAATCACCTGGTTTGTCAAGGACGTGCACCAACGCTTTCGTGTCCGGCTCGTGGATACCATAGCGAAATGCTTTAACACGCTTTTTGCGGTTGAGAAGCTTCCAGCAGCTTGGTATTCCACGGCCTTCGCTCCAGTGACTTCGCATTGCCTACAGGTCGAGCTTCAAGTGGATGGTGTTCTACAATTCTTAGCTGCGACAGTCTACTCTCGCCTGTATAGAGCTCGCATCATGCCTCAGTGGGATGCATTGTGCTGTGCTGTGTGATCTTCTTCTCTCTTTCCCTCCTTCACTTCTCCCTCTACAAGCGACGAGGGTAGTAGCTGTATCAACAGACAATTACTACCCTGCTTCTCTTTCCCGTCTGTGGTGCTTATAGGTTTTCATGAATATAATAATAATAATAATAATAATAATAATAATAATAATAATAATAATAATAATAATAATAATAATAATTCGCCACTTGCTATTGGGAGGCGCCAAACAAGCATGGTGAATCGATCGATGATCGGAATGCTGCCGAAATACGCTCCTTTATGTTACAGCGGAAGTCGTGCGATTGCACTCCGTCTTTCCTTTAATTTCCTGCATATCTAAGGAAGTGGGAAATTATGTATAATGAGAAAATTGCCAAAAAAAGTCAAGGCGCACGTGTACGTATTGAAGACTGATCAAATCGAAACAACTGTAATGTGCGATCTGTCGCTTGGCCAGCGCAGAAGTATTATTGGGGATTTGTCACGCAACTCTAATGATGCATGCACAGCTGAATAGCGGGCTAATATCCGGAAGCACGGTTTGACGCGCACTGCTAGTACAAGGTGGGCTTTGGGTGTATGAAGAACAGCTGACAAAGGTTGTTTTGCAGTTCCCGGCTTATTTTGAGCCATCGCTTTGCAGATGACTCCTTTCTTTTTCTGTCTTTGCAAAGGAATGCCGCGTCTGCGTGCATGCATACGTATTTACTGTCATAGCGTCTTTCTTGTGGTTATTTGAAGGGGAGCTACGGAAAAGGCTTCTAAAATGCAAAAATAGCAACAAGAGTTGATAGGCTAGCCTGATTCGACATTTTCGTTCTGTATGCTGTGCGCAGAAATTGTTAGTTTTTGAGAAATAAAATAATTTGTTAGATTATCACTAGAATCGTCTGTTTTATGTTCATACATTCGCACTCGTTCTTGCATTAGCACTCGCATCGTCCGTTTAACTATCTTTCACGTGTTGCTGTTTCCACATAACCCGCCGTGGTTGCTCAGTGGCTATGGTGTTGGGCTGCTGAGCACGAGGTCGCGGGATCGAATCCCGGCCACGGCGGCCGCATTTCGATGGGGGCGAAATGCGAAAACACCCGTGTGCTTAGATTTAGGTGCACGTTAAAGAACCCCAGGTGGTCAAAATTTCCGGAGTCCTCCACTACGGCGTGCCTCATAATCAGAAAGTGGTTTTGGCACGTAAAACCCCAAATATTATTATTATTGCTGTTTCCACAAAGAAACTGCGTTGAAAATATATTGAAGGCAGCGCCAAAGAAACGCTAGTTTTGTGTCTAATATCCTGAGTTTCTGAACTCCGCTCTCACCTGTCACTCACTAATAGTCACAAAATAAAAATAAAAAATAATACTGGAACAAGGGGACGAAAATACATTCCTATAATGATCGTCATGCTCCAATTAATAGTATTATATTGGGTTCTCAAATATGAAACAGTCAAAGAAGAGCTTGCCTGGCAAATGCCACCAGGTGGGAAACAACTGCATGCTCTCATGAGAAACAATGTGAGGAGGCGAGGGGTAGGGGAGATTATTATTATGAGATGACAAGTAGGCTAAGAAGGGGGCGTACAAAGCTGGTTGCTGTGGGTTTCTGATTAAAGTTAAAGACAACAAATTTCACAGTTTCGCCCAAAAGGCGAAGCATCCATTGCGATAGCAAATTAGTACACAGCTATACGACGTAGGCATATTCGTTTTATCGGCCGTATAAACTTGCAAACTATCGCTTACATAACTAAATTAACAAGCATGCTGTCCCGCATGCAGAGGTAAACCTGAACACATCTTGCTCGATGACCGCGGAAACTCGCTGTCAAAACGCTGTAGTGAGTAAGCGCAGCAGCAGTAGCGAGCGAATTTACCTTCGTGCTGTCTATCGCTACAACGCGAACTAAACGTCGAAAGTACAGTGGTTACGAAGCTACCGGCACTCCGCGTGCTTTATCCACATCGCAGATCACTTTGAAGATGAGGCTAGCGCTGGTGCGCACTTTGTCAACGTCCCCGATCGCTTGCAAGATGCACGGCCACGCCGTAAGCAGCAGCCGTCGGAGCAGAACGCCACCCCCCCCCCTCCTCTCTCCGTCGCCCCACCCCTGTGCCTCGCGCGCCACAGAAGACGGTGCGCTTCCGCTCCGCCTTCCTCCCTCGCGCACATGAGATTGAGCCGCCATCGTCAGTTGACCCTAGCAAGCTTTCACTAGCACATACAGTCTACGGCGCACGCCGGCGATGTTATCGTGTTTAGACTTTATACCCAACATCACGGCGACGGAAAAAATGCGCTGCTATCGCAATAAAAAAAAAGACACAATGACACGAGCGCTGTGTGATTGTGTCCCCTTCATCGCTATCTTTTGAAGGCGGCCGATTTCCCCTAGTCCTATTCCTTAATACCTTCGCCCTCTGGCTCATTTTGCAGCTGGCAATCTCCTACGAAATGTTCTTGTTCAGACTAATTGTACTATTCATACTCTGTTTGGATTTTAGTTTGTATAGAGAGTCTCGACCAAGGTTTCTTCTTAAGTTATCCGGAACGTCTGGAGTTGTAGAATGACAATAATGTGCCGTTATCTGCATTGAATTCTTGGGCAAGTTTTCAGGCCCCAAAGATCTCCAGTCGCTGACGTAAAAAGATGCCCGTTATCCTCCATATACTACGAGTAAAACCTCATGTAATCGCTATCGTCTCTGGCTTTTGCAAATAACCAGTGGCAAGTGAAGCCAGTGAATGCGGGAGAAACTCACAAAAAAAAGTGTACTGGACCTGCTTTCCTGTTTCTCCCAGCTCAAAAAGAAAATATTTTTTTCACGTCTCTCACAGACGCTGAGACCCACCATGCCTCAGCACTAAACAACCTCGCCGCGGTCATGCACGCTCAGCAAGGAAAGGCAGTCACAGGAGGCGCGGTCGCTTCGAAGAAAAATCGCTACACAAACGCAAGCAGGCACGAATCACGGAGGACTGCTACAGAGCTGAGGGAGGCAGGGGAGGAAATACTCGCCAGGACATGCTGCCCAGCCGGCGTTGGCGCTTAGCAGCTGAGCGTATCGTGGGCGGCTGAGGGCTGCGTGTCACGCTCGAAACTGGCGCCGTCCTCTCGCAGTTTCATCCAGCTGAGGGAAAAGGCAACGAGTCAATGCAGTGACGGGAGAACACAAACGTACGCACATGCTAGGAGGTGGAAAATCAGGGACCATAATTGGATGCTGATTGAGAAACAGGCACAGACACACGCACGACCACGTCAGGAGAGGACGAATGAGTTCTGGAGATCGTCGGGCGCAGTGAATGTCATAATTTTCTTTGAAGGGCAGTTTCGCTGCAGTCATGGCCGATCCGTTATTTTATGTTCTCCTCTCTTGATGTCGATAAATACGTCTGTCTGCTACCACCTTAGTTTGGCTGAATTAGCAGGAATAAATTGTGTACCAACGCATCCAGTATGAAGTTTTACTGTTCGGTGCTGCGATCGTAAACGCGCATGACCAAGTGCAGTCAAAACTTTCAAAAATGCAGGAAGAACAAGCTCCCACAGCTCTTGCTGTTCGAGTCAAATAACAACCTTACCTTCTAATATGTGAAATCTTTTCGACACACAGAGAAAAAGATTGTTTTGCTTATTAATTCACGTTCAAGATGTTCAGTGCAGAGCCCACGACATTTAAACATATGCGTTATAATTAGCGCACGTTGAGCGGTTCAAGAAAGTTAGTTTCCGACGTTTAGTCTTACGTTGTTGGCTTTTACTTGAAGTATTACCATGACAGAGCCCTCCAGCGTCATATCTTGCTTTTCATGAGCCCATTAAGAATCGCGGACTTCAAACGTTAGGGAATTAGTGGAGCAATGTTGTGGCTCATGAATGCAAAGTGTGTTACATTCATGCCGATAGGATAAAACATAACGAGTTGACAACACCTTTCGTTTGCTATCGTGATGCCATATACATGTATGTGCAGCCTCCTTGAAAAATTAAACCAAGACAGATATTAACCTTTTCAACATACATTGAAGCACACAGAAAGCATTCGTGCCGTGAATTTTCTGCGTCATGTGTTGAAATCCGAACTCCCAAGTTTGTGCTGCAAGCTTATATCTATATGCTCATGGGAATAAACCGAAGCTAACTCACTGTCTCATAAACTGAATATAATGTGCGAACGCTTCCTGCGATTTTATTTTGCCGCTTCTCTGAAATCATCCTCTTCTTGTTTGCATAGGGAGTTAACATTTTACTTATGAAACATGCCCAATCTGCAAAAGATCATCTGGAGAACACCACATGTCAGAGGGCCGGGTGATATATAAAAAGAGAAAACCCAAGTTAGGAATGGCGAAATAACGCTTGTTTCGTCTATTGATTATGTGCAGGCTTACTACATAATTTAGGGCTGTTGACAGGATGGTAAAGCTTTGCGAAACAAACAGAACCGAAGGCAACCGAGCGAATTACCATGAAAGAATGAAAATAAATTTGGACAAGAAGCCAAACACAACGTTGCCAGGTGGTAGGAGACGTTGCTCACGCGAGAAAGGGACTATGAAACACTGGTTCTGTATGCAGGGTGATCATTTCTAAGTTTTACGGAATTTTTAAATGCCGTCTGTGGCAGCGTAATTCCTGTCATAATTCCTGTCATAATAATAATAGCATAATTCCTGTCATTGCGCTAGATTATTCGAAGAGGCGGACATTACTAAAGATGTTTCATCTATTTATTATATGCGAGCTTATCAGAGCTTATTAGTGTACAACGCACTTGAGGCCGCTACCTAGAAGCGGCATGCAGCAACTATGCGGCAGCCGAGACAACTACATAGAGTCGGCGGCAACGAACGACCAGCACGTACGGTAGCACACCGTGAACTGACTTTATTCAGTACACGAACGTTGCTCACCCCATTAGCGCCTAGCTGGCGCTAGCAACTAGCAACGCTAGGTTAGGTAGCGCTAGTAAGGCACGTGTATGCTGCAGGGAAAATCCGGAGGTCACTCAGCACATCCTAATGAAATGCCGAGAGATTCCCCCAGTGAGAACCGTAGGTAACGTACACCTTCCTGAAGCGCTTCGGTTTAAAGCGGATGGAAGCGTCAACCGGTTAGCAGCCTAGATAAGCAAGAGACGTTTAGAGTGCAAGGTAGATTTTGAAGGGGGAAAAAGATTAAGGAGATGTATACAAAAATGCTAGATAAAAAACATCTATAGCATACCTGATTAAATCAAGCAGGCTAGGTCACTATCTCTCACTGCCGCGTTTCAAAGGGGATGACATGAAATCAACATCATCATCATCATCATCATCATCGTCATCACTTGCAATGCACAGCAGAAGCATCTTCGCTAAACTTCAAAGGTATAACATGGCAGCGGTTTAAGAGTATGGCGATGAAGCTTCTTCAATGCACGGTTTGTCTATTGTTGAGGACAGCTAAGGGGAAAGCCAGCACTGTGTAAGAAAGAAATTTAGTTGTTGACCCTCCTCCCGAAGACGCGACCGGGTAATGTTCACCGCTCGTTGTACATTCGTTCAAACAACCGCGAGTGGCCGCCTCGACAAGGGGTCCCACCGGCCTTACTGCACGTACCCGCCGTATAGTTGCTGAGGAGCTATGGTGCAGCGCCGCTAAGCACGAGGTCGCGGGATCCAGTCCCGGCTATGGTGGCCGCATTTCAATGGGGGCGAAATACAAAAACACCCGTGTGCTCAGATGTAGGTGCCCATTAAAAAAATCCCAGATGGCGAAAATGAATCCGGAGTCCTCCACTTCATCGTGCCTCATAATCAAATCGTGATTTTGGCACGTAAAACCCCATAATCTAATAGCCCCATAATTTAATTATTACTGAAGGTGCTGCGGGATGGCTCGGCACCGCAGCTTGTACGTGTGAATATTAATTAAAGTGTCGTAATGGTATGAGTACATCAGCTGCAGGCAACACCAGGTCATTTTCTGGAACTACATGAATGGGCAGAACAGGAACGGGGATGTGCATGGCCTTCTGGTCAATGCGAACTTTTATCCAAGTTCGGTTTGTTGCAAGCTTTCTTCCTTCCCTCTAACAGCCCCACGAAACTATTCCTCAACAATTTTTATTTGTTGAAGAAGTGGGTGACAAAGTGGATTGCTGACACATCTAGCTATATTTCCAAGCAAATCGTTCAATCAACCTTGCACACGTCTACGACTAACATTGGCTCATATTTGAGAACCATCCGATTGCTTCTCATGTGTGCCTGTCATCAAGCGCTTAAATACCTGCACAATATTTACACTGACTTCCCAGTGCGCTCGATCGATGTTCCTGCAGTGTCCTCTATGGGCAACCAGCGCTTAACTTTCGCGCGCCAACTGCAGCGCCGTAACACGCAGTCTAGCGAGTGGTCGACACAGTTCACAGCAGCACATGCTACAATTTTGCATCAGCAAGTTCACCGCTTATTTTGCAGCACATGCGTCCACAAACTGATCTGTTTGGGCACGGACGTGCTAGAACGCATCAGCGCATGCGCTACTTGCAACGCGCGTGGCCATGGACAGAACTTGGCTGACCGTGTCGGGCTCAGCAAACATTGATAAAGGCGCGAGTCTGTTGTTGCTAAATATGTCGTGCCATCTTCGTGGCCTTCCTACCGGACGGTGTCAGCATATTTAAGCTACACACTCAAACTGGCGTAGCGCCTCCTGGACAGCGCTGGTTCCCCATACGCGTCAGATTTCTCGCACCACTAGCCCGCCCATGGTTGCTTCCATCATGATCAACCTTCAGCATGTGGCACGCGCATCCCGAACTGCTCTTATCACTGACATGATAACATTGTCGGGTGCGCGCACACACGGCGTGCTTAGCTTCGAGAGTTCGTTCACCATCTACCTCGGACATCCACCATGTTAACTACTTCTCCGATGCAAACGTAAGCGACAATAAAAAAGTCGCAGGCCCGCGCGGCACACGCAGCACATTTACAGCGTAAGCTGGAGGAACGGCTCCATAGGAGCTCCATTTTCGGGAGGACGCACTAGAGGGTATTCGCGGCCAAGTCTCTTGGCGTCGTTTTCACGAGAACGATCTGAACTGTCCGCCTGGCGTCGACGGCGAGCTGCGGCTTGTTCTGCCCAGCGGTCTGCTGAGCCCGACGTTGCCTGGTCGCAGCCACGTGCTATCTCTACGATTCGCCGCTACTTGCGAAAAGGCGCCATAACGTGTACCGAAGAGTAAACGCAGGTATCCAGACTACGGGGCGCGCATATCACATCCCTAGACCCGTGACACCACGCGATGCTGTTGATGATAATGGTTTATTGGCATGCCCTTTGCAGCGGGGCGGTGACAAATAGTCACCTAGTCTGCTTGAATTAACAAAGTCCAGCTACATTCACCCTGAAACTGCTGCATGCAACTGCTACATATCAGCACAGCTGGTGGAATAGAACGCAACGGCAATGCAAAGTTTACAGGTATCGACGCTGCGTGGCGCGCATGTCGCATCGCGTGACAAATAGCACGATACGATGCTAATGATGATGATCATGATTTATTGGCATTTTCTTTTATACGGGACAGTGACAAACAGTCGCCTAGCCTGACAGATTTAATCAGGTATGCTATACATGTTTTTCATTCGAGGAATTTTGTATACTTCTCCTTAATCTTCTTTTTCTTCCTCAAAGCTTCTCTATATACTTTGTGCCACTATCTATGCAATTGCTGTATGGCGAGCCACGGGGTGTAATAATATGTAACTGCAATACAAAGTGTGCACGTGTCGACGCCACGTGGCGCGCATCTCACATCGCGTGACAAGTGGCACGATACGATGCTAATGAAGAAGGTGATGAGGCGGAGGAAGGGGAGGAGGATGATTTATTGGCATCCCCTCTGAAATGGGGCGGCGATAGTCACCTAGCCTGCTTGATTTAATCAGGTATGCCATATATGCTTTTTCATTATAGCAATTTTTATACATCTCTATAATCTTCTTTTTCTTCCTCAAGACATCGCTATCTACATTGTACCTCTACCTATGCTGACGATGATGATTTGTTGGCATACCCTTTGAAACAATTAGGCTGTGACATTCACCTAGCCTGCTTGAGTTAATCAGGTATGCTATACACGCCTTTTCGTTCTAGCAGTTCTTTAATCTTTCTTCTCTTTCCTCAAAACTTCTCTACATACCTTGTACGCCTACCTATGCATGTAACGGACCCAGTAGTATCTGTCTTTTCCTTGCTTTTTTTCCACAACTACTCTAAACGTCTATTGCTTATCTCGACAGCTAACCGGTTAATGCTTCCGTCCACTTTAACTTCCTTTCTTCATATTCTTGTCAATCTCCATGGTCTTTTTTGTTTTCGTTCTTCGCATACAATTCACTGTCTCGCTTTCTCTCACTTTCTTTCTAATGACTCCGTTAATCTTCTTTCTCTTCCTCAAGCCTTCTCTTTCTACCTTGTACCGCTACATATGCAACTGCTACGTGGCGTGCCACCTTGTGTAATAATATGCTACTGCAATGCAAAGTGTGCGCGTATCCACACTATACGCTGCGCGCGTGTCACAGCATGTGTCTCCTCGCGCGATAAGACGCGTTTACGGGCCATATTTCCGCTGCAAGCTAGCAAGCGCTGGCAACACCTGCAGTCTGCGAGGCAATACCTAAGTGAAAGTCTTAGGTACACACGTGATACCCTCAAGCACATGATTCAACCGACAGAGTGGTTTTAGGAGCTCGATAGTCTAGTGTCTGTGATATCCTATTTGAAGGCCTTTTAAATCAGTTGTCTATCCAAATGATGTAATAATATTGTTCAGTGTCAAATGGACCTGCTTTATACGCGTTTTTCGTTCAATGTAATAAAGAAAAAAAACCTGGCGTGACTCACTGGTAGAGTAGCTGACTTTCGTACAGAGCCCGTGTTCGATCCCCGAGGTTACGGGCTTTTTTTTTTTTTTTCATTCCCGGTGGTAGCCGCGACGGGCACTGGCGGCGAACAACATCGCCAACCGAAACGGCTATTGGAATGAGTTCATAACAGGTGACACTGTGGAACACTATGCGAGCAGATGACTCGTTCATCTCGTATAGCCGCTAATGGAGTGAAGGAAGTAAGAGCGGCTTCCGCCCACCTGCCACCTTCAGGCGCCAATTAATTCTATCTATTAGAAATTTTAGTTTGGTCCCTTTTCTTGCATTTTGAGAATTATGAAAACCATACAGCGGCCGAACGTTGACGACTTTTTTTATTTTTCAGTGAGTTTTGGTCAAGCTCACAGAATGTGAACTCCTTGAGAGCAATCTCTACAGCAACGTGAGATACGGGAACGTCAACTGTTCAATGTCTACGGCATACTTGGAAAGCAGCTGTGCAGCCACTGAAAAATATTTCTGATGCATAACATTGTGAAACACAGAGAAATATTTGGAGCCGCCACATGGCGACATAGCGAAAAAAGAACAAACCCCCATCCGTCTACTTTTCCACTCGTATATCTGAACACTTCACACGTAATGTTAAAGCTTTCAGTGCGGGCACAATGGAAAGGCGTTCGAAGGTGTATACCGCATGTTTTAAATATCATAATTTTTTTCAGTACTTTTGCTTTTGGTGCACTATTTTGAAGTGCACAATTATGCATACAGCGCCTGAAGGCGATATATATATATATATATATATATATATATATATATATATATATATATATACCGTCGTGTTCAAAGACCACCGCGTAACTTTAAGCGTGGTGGTTGTCTAAGTGCACCTGTGTTGTGTAATCAGGCGCATTGCACAGATCTCGACAAGCTACGTACCTGCGGCTTCAAATTCGAGTGCACCGGCCCTGTATTACGGAACACACACTGTAAAACTGATAACTACAACAAAAAACGAGCTGAAGTAACAAGGTACACTTCATAATTTTTTACATATGTCTTTAAAGGAAAATTGTTCTCCAATGTTCTTGGCTAAGATTGGTGGTAACACGCTTGACGCCAGGTTCGAAGAAGTTTTTTGGGTGCGTAGAAACAGGTTAACCATGCACAAATAGACATAATATTGGTGTTGGACTTGCTGTGTGAAGCTTGCTTAGGCGCCCGTCTTTAAAACGTGTGTTACGCGAATGCGAATATGTGAAATGTGTTCGTAGCAGTGCGCTTTGTGTGAACACATTTAATGTGTGTACAATGCACATACCAAGTTTGAGACAATGTGGATTGTATGTAGCATTATCACCTTCCATCTGCCTCTCCCGTTGTCTCTTTGCCCTGTGAGGCTAAAGACACGCTCTTTCGACCCACCTCTCCTCATTTCTCTTCATAAAACCTCCGCCACCCCTCCTCTTGACGCCAGATAGTGAGAAATTTCGATGCGCGTGTGCGTTCCACTATGCGATCAAGAAACTATCTTCGTAAAAGTTGAAACCCTACGTGCAGTTATTTACTGGGAGACGTGAAACACACTCGTGAACATTCGCAATATACTGGATGTTTTCCGTAACACGAATAAATCTAAAAACAAAAGGAAAGGTGGCACATCTTAGGTGGATGAGACAAAATACATATTGTTCGTAGCCGTATTGAGGTTCTGGAACTATTTATTGAAGTGCCATTTCTTAGTTAATTACAAAGTTCTAATACGCAAATTATAAAAAAGAATTCAGAGCACTAACTATGGAGAGAGAGAGAGAGGAATATAGGAAGGCAGGGATGTTAACCAGTCAAGAGTCTGGTTGGCTACCCTACACTGGGGGAAGTGGGAAGGGGAAGAGAGAAGGGAGAGCGAAGGTGTAGATGCGTGTACGGACAGTACTTGAGTTTAAGCCGCTCGCGCAAACCAGATGTTTTGAGAAAGCACAAAAGTGCCTTCACTGCCTTATGATCCGATGATCGGTGGGGACGGTGCTCTAGTATTGTCTGCTCACTCAGATGACGATCATCGAATTTCCTGAATGTGTTGGACAAAGATTGTCTTTGTGCTTGAAATTGAGGACAATGGCACAATAAGTACTCAATGTTCTCCTCGCATCTACAAACATCACATGCAGGACTATCAGCCATTCAAATTAGTGCTGAGTAGGCATTCGTGAAGGCAACTCCAAGCCACAACCGACACAGAAGAGACACTTCGCGTCGGTCCGGACCGGCCGGAGGTCTGAGTTGAAGTGACCAGCTATATTATTTAAGTTGCAGAGTGTGCTCGAAAAACTCAACACCCGCCGTGGTTGCTTAGTGGCTATGGTGTTGGGCTGCTAAGCATGAGGTCGCGGGATCAAATCCCGGCCACGGCGGCCGCATTTCCATGGGGTCTAAATGCAAAAACACCCGTTTGCTTAGATTTACGCGCACGTTAAAGAACTCCAGGTGGTCCAAATTATTCCGGATGCCCGACTGCGCCGTGCTTCATAATCATATTAAGGTTTTGGCATGTAAAACCCGATAATTTCAGAAACATTCAACGAAGTTGTTTCTATATTATCGTTTGCGTGTTCTCTGAAGAAAGCCAGCAAAGTTTCGAGAAAAATTGCCTCACTGACCAATGGCGCATGTGGATTGCAGCACTCTCAATCGTGTTTTATGAGAATGAAGATCACCGGCGGGTTTCAGCGCCGACCTATCAGTCACGATTTAGGCCCTTCCATCTTCAAAACGACGCTGCTGACCTGGCCATGGAGTTTCCTACAACATTTACTGAAGGGAACTCTGGCGCTGCAATCGTTCAGACACCACGGGAATGATGGGTAGTAGATGTATTTGTCTGTACTTCGTGCTTGTGCATTCAGACGTTTTTGGTGATTCGTTTATTACGCTTTATCGACCTTCATTGTCCAAAACATTTCAGAGCAGTCTATCTAAGTGCCGAAGGCTCGGCGAACACGCACAATCGCTACTATTTTCAGCGGTTCAACCTGTCGAGGTGGTCAAATCGAAACGCGCCAAGCGTCTCAGCGCGCTCGCATTCCCGCGAGAAATTCAAAGGCGCGTTGCATGCGGCTTGTCGATGCATGCGTCCACAGCGTGATGCTTTCGTTATCGGGATTATCTGCTAGAGGTCGTGTGTTTGAACCCAGCCGTTGGGCCAATTTCAATTATTTTATTTAAATATTTATTACGCAGTACTTCGTTGAGAATGACGAGTTCACAAAGTCACGCAGCCATTAGAAGCCAGAAGGACGAAGTTTAAGCAAATCCATGCACTACCCATCATTCCCATGCTGGCTTGCAGCTCCCGTAGACACTGGCGCCAAATTCCCTATACTAATTATTGTGTGAAACTCTATGGTCCTGGCTGCCTGGACTACGCTAGGCGCCGTGGCTGAGCGCCTCCGTTTTGCGACCGGAGTGCGGGCTATGTTTTTTTTTTTTAAACACCTTCGAACGCGCTGCAGTCTAGACAAGCCGTCGCGCGGTCACGTCGTTTCTCTCTCTCTTTTTTGTTCCATATTTATCAGGATTCCTTCAGCGCCCAAAGACAAACCGCGCAAACGAGAACGTAAGGAAAACAACTTCACTGCTTGTTTCTAAGCTCGTTCTACAGCTTCTCATTGCAACTTATGCCATAAACAGAACAAATATATTTGCCTAATTAGACTTATTCAATTTGCGATCTAATCGCACTTAAATATAATCTAAATAACTCAACACCTTTATATACAACACGCCACTAGCATTCGCCTAAGATGAACTACTTATTTCATAGCTTAGTTCTATGTTGCGTTAAGCGTCCAGTACTGTTGTGTCATTACCACAAGCCCGGATTCCGAATCTGCAAGATGCAGAATTTATCCTGCGAGCGCCCTTTGGACAAACCCGGGGCTGCGCCGAAAGGCACAGCGCCCTAATTCTCCCTTGACAAGTCAAGATGCTGAGCCGTCAGGCAGTGGTGTCCTCCGGAGAAGCATCGGCGGGCAACATGTTCAAAAGTGTCGCCAAGTGCCGGACAGCCCGGCGCCGTACCTCCCCTTGCCTGGAGGTCACCGCGCCCGCCAACTTTGAACGGGGTGGCCAGCGCGGTCGCTGGTTGGACCTCTCGGACGACCGTCGAGTGCTCACTTTGTATTGGGCCGTTTGAGTGACAATGGTTTCTGAGGGCTTATAAGCCGCGGCGCGCCGCCTGGAAAACCGGATCCGCCGACCCACCGGGAGCAGAGTGCCGCTCTCGACTGGAGTGAGATGTGTCACGCGTTTTCGCCGGACGTCGCCGTGCGGGAACAGTCGCGTTTGCTGTGAGCTCTCGGCCCCAGTACCGATCCCTTCATGTCCTGTATAATGACCTGTATATAGTGTATAAAATCCCTTTTGTTATTCTCACCGACGCCTGACTCGGAGTCTTCGCTACCAACGCTCTGTCACGAAACGGGTGACGAGCGCTACGGAACCACCTCAAAGTCGTAACAGTACATGGTACGGACGGTCTGCGAGAGTTGTAACTGAAGAGGAGCACTTCTCCCTGTAGTCCTTTGTAGCCTGAAGAAGCCTGCTTCACCACAATTTTTTTTTAAATGTAACTACTTATTTAATGTACTACGTATGCAAGGGACAGATCTTTTAAGTGTCATTGCTAAGTACCTTATACAAGCTGGAAACCGCAGAAAAGAAAGGGATTTTTTTTTTCATATGGTGTGTTTCACCCAACTTGAACCAGACTTTATATATAGCGTGGCACGCTTTAGACAAATGAAACCAACAGCATATGCTTCGGTGTCTTCTTCATTTACTCAAACTATTTTTGAAGTGTCATTATTAATCAGTTACGTTTAGTTAAGCAATATTTTAAATATTTGTTTAAGGCGTAAGTCGTAATCGAAAAGTATTCGAGCACACGCAGAAGCACCCGATGAAGCGTGCGCGAGGTTACATTTCACGTGTTCTTTTTTTCGGGCTCCGAAGAAAGCTCTCAATGGTATTTCAAAAGAACGAAGCCCTCGTGTGAAATGCAAAAGAAAGAAAGAAGTCGCAGTTTCGCCCGAAAAGGCGAAGCGTCGATTGCGATAGCAAATTAGTACACAGCTGTACGAAGGAAGGATAGTAGTTTTATCGGCCGTATAAACTTGGAAACATTCGCTTACTAATTGAATTACCAAGCATGGTGTCAGCGCGCACAAGCAGACATGAACACATCACACTCGATGAGCGCGTGCACTCGCTGCAGAACGCTGGTGTGAGGAAGCGCTGCAGCAGCAGCGAGCGAACTGGCGTTCGTGTAGTCTATCGCTTCAACGCTGGAGCGGCAAGAACACAGCTCAAAAAAAGGTATGAGCCGTCTGCAGATCCCTTTCAAGATACGGCAAGATGCGGCCATGCAAAGTACACACTTGGCGGAGTCAAAGCCGCCCCTCCCTCCCGCGGTGCCAGCCCGCGTTCCTCCATATAGAGCGCGCGAGATCGAGCCGCGATCGTCAGCGTCTTTCGTGCCCGGTCGCGAAATGCGCAGTTGCTGCCGGAGCACAAAGCAGCCCCGCATCTCTCCCTCTCATCACGCCACGGCCTTTCGCGCGACCGAATACGGCGCGTTTGCTATCATCTTTCTCCTTCGCGCACGCTAGGTTGAGCCACGATCGCCGGCTTCCCTCCAGTGCTTTCACTCGCACATACAGCATACGACGCGCGGCGATGCTGTTATCGCCCTTGGACTTTATACGGAACATCACGGCGAAGGCAAAAATGCGCTTGGAGTGTCTATGTAATTGCTATCGCAATAAAAAGCAATTGACCACGTCGTCCAGGGCAGGTCAGCGCCTTTGTTGTGAAGATGGAAATGCTAAATGATAAGCGCTAACTTAGCGCTGAACATGGTTGCAAATGGTTGTGAATACATTTGTCGGCGTTCTACGGGCCTGTGTGCTTCGTTCTTTGGAAACACGATAGAAAGTGCTGCAATCCAGACTTACAAGCGCGCAGTGACGTAACTTCTTATTTGGCGCTGCTTTCTTCAGATCCTGGAATGAAGGACCGCGTGAACGATAACGTCAAGGAAACGACTTTATTATGTGTTCTGAGCAGGCTCTACAGCACTTCAATTACAACTTATGCCGTAAAACAAGAATGTAATGTTTGCTTAATTGAGCATAATTACTAAGTAACCTACTTCCAAAAATAGTCGGAGTAACTAGGGACAACTACGAAGAATATGCTGTTCGTCTCATTCGTCTAAGGTGTACATTCGTCTATCATTATGGGTCGGTTCATGGCATGTGAAACATCCGGTATATAAAATAAGGCATGACACGTTCGTTTACGCCAGGTAATCGCGACGGGGGCCATGGAGCTGCTCGCTCCCACCTTGCAGCAGACTTCATGGCGGCACTGAAGTGGCTGGAATGGGAGGTGGGAACATTGCAGCTGGGAACGCGCGGCCGTGAGTGCACAAGCAATTCATGACGACAAAAATTACGGAAGGCAGTTTGTCGAGACTAAAGTGTGAAACGGTGGAAGCCTGACACCATTGCCAATGGCGATTTGTTGCGTCGGAATCAGAATCAGCATCGGTTTTTATTGAGATCATTTGAAAGATTACAAGTTGCTAATATTCAGAAGGAGGTCCCGAAGTCAAAGACTGCAATGGGACCTCCTTTACAAAGTAAATGTAATTAAACAAAAGTACAGCAGTTTAAAAAAATTGTTAACATAGAAAAATTACAGGTTTTAGTATGAATATCATGATTGAAGAATTACATATGCATAAATGTCACGAAAAAAGCACTGTAACACAATCTCGTTGACAATTGATAAAGCAAATGCTTAGATAACGTGACGCACACAGTATAATTTGTTAACTCGAATGTATATGCGAGGCAGAAATAGAAACCTAACAGTATGGCAATGAAAATGAAATGAAGGCACCCTGAAAGAATGGTTGTGAGTATGGACTAGGCATCAGTATTCGACAGAATGTAATCTTTTAGTTGTTTCTTGAATTCGTGAATTTTAAGTGTTTTTATGTATAATGCTAGTGTGTTCCAGAATGCGATAGATGAAAAATGGACGCTCTGTTTGCCATAATTAGTATGTATTTTAGCTAAAATTAAGTTCCTACTTATTGCAAACCTGGTAATATTAGTATTTAATAGAGAAGATTGTGGTAACAAGCTATCGCATCGTGTGTAATTGATTTGACGGAACAAAAAGGTACCTAGATTATATTTAACGAGTTGTGTGACTGTAAGAATGTGATTAGTTCGTAAAAGATATCAGGCGTTGTTGTTATATGGGCTAAATGTAATTGTCCTAATAGCCTGATTCTGTAGGATTTGCAATGAGTTTAAATGGGTTACGTAAGTGTTTCCCCAGCAAGTAACGCAGTAGTTAATGTGGGAATGAACAAATGAAAAGTATAATGATAGTAATATTTGATGGTCAAATATGTTTCGTGCTTTTAGAAGTACCATAATCCTGTAGGTAATCTTCTGTTTTAGTTTGGTTAAGTGTTCAGTAAATTTAAGATGTTTGTTTGTGAATGTTTGTTTGTTTATTAAATGCCTCCAACGTCGTTTACGGCTATGTCTATCGTTTCGATGTCTTCTGAGTCCATCATTTCAAAGCTGTCATCTGGGAGGATGTCAGCTTGCAACGCATGGCCGCTGAACTCCTTGTGCTTTAGTGGCTCCACATCTACGATGGCTGCTTTATGGCCGATCACACACAGGGCACGTGGCGCTGAACTCGTTCTGGAAGAAGTGTCTGTTAAAGTAGGTTGTGGCCACCGGGAACTGTTGCAGCGCCGTTTGTGGATCAGGAGGAGATGCGTCTTCCATGGCGGTGTCGGGGGGTAATTGGCCATCCTCACCATCCACTTCGCTCGATTGACTTGTACTTGCTCGGCTTGCCGCGGCAAGGTGGCGGTCACGGCGCTTCCGAGCTTCATTGGACCTTGGTACCCGGAGATGCAGCGAGTCGCTTCAAACGCATTGCCTCTCTTGCATTGGCCCGTCGCGTCTCTGGACTCTGTGGTGTCGGACGCGCCTCGCGCCTTGATGCATGCAACGTATACGCTCAGCCTCTCTTGAGCGCCGCTTGCGTTCAGCGGCTGCCGCACGTCGCGTGTTGGGAGACACTGGTTTGGCGAGATGAGGCATCCTTCCCACACGATACCGCAAAGTAAACGGCCGCCACCGCCACACCACACCCAAGCAGACGGTCGCAACGCGCGTGACCTCAAGCCACACAGCGACCAATCGGGAGGCCACCTCAAGCGCCTCGCGACAGTGACGTCACGACACAGAGGAGACCAATCAGGAGGCGGGAAAGCTGCGACGGTTTCTGCTAACGGCAGATGACATTGACAATGAGCCATTAAAGGCTTCCGCCTTAATAGTGGTGCTAGCACGGCTTTTTAGACACTTGCTTTCGGGTGGAGCCGTAGTAGCTGGTTGTGACGCGGAGTCTCGTGTTTTATGAGTATATTCCGTCGTGTCAATTTGTTTAGAACAACTTCAATGCAGCGTCAAGACTTTAGCAATAACGGATAAACCATTAAAACGCTAAAAGCATTGCTTTAGAGCTGGGTGTAAGCTCGTGCGAGCACTTTTTCGGGTCTTTTAAGGTGCTCGGAAAAAGTAGCGTTGTCGCACGCGAGCTGCCAGAGGCCTACCTTTTTCGTCCGGGCGGTGATATGCGTGTAACACCTCTGTCTGAACGCTTTTGGTGGTCTCGTCCCTGTGCACAGGCCTCACAAGCTGGCGCTTTTTTTTGTACTTGCTGGATTTAGTAATTGTTATTTAATAAGCAATTCAGTTTTTGTTAGTCAGTAATTAACGTATTGCGTAACAAGCTATGTAGCCTGAAGAATGATCAGCAAAACAAGTAAATTTGACGAGTGGTCGAGATCGCTCATTCTGCCACCTGTTTCCGAAATGGCTGCGGATGCCTGCCTAATGAAGAAAGTAGAGAGGAGAAAGGTCTGCTTTACCCATCTGATGAATTGCAGACATTACAAACGTCCAAGACTCGTTTACGTACAGCTTCAGGTTCAGAACACTAAACCAAATTAGCATACTGCAGTTGAGTTCTGCGTTGACAAGGAAATAGTCTCAGCCTAATTGGTTGCACACACTTGAAAGATATTGACACGTGTACTTATCTTTATCGGGCGACCACGTTTCACCGCCTAACAAATGTTATCGCACAGCGCGGGATGCGCCTGCATGTATCCGAAGTTTCTGGAAAGTTTTCGATGCTTCTATCCGCTGTCTGTTGTCGCCGGACCTTGTGTTATCTGATTTCATCGCCTGACGCGAATGGTGTAGAACTTTGTGGAAGGCACGTGGGTCCCAACGATTAGTCTGGAACATTCGACAACTGCTGTATATAAAAGCCGACGCGCTTGACCCGTTGATAAAATTTTCGACTATCGCCGACCGTGTTCGCCGCTATCGTTGTGCTATAAGTGTAGCCTGTTTTTGTGGGCACAGGTTCGCCCAATAAAAGTTAGTTTTGTCTTTCACAGTATTTGCTACTGTGTTCTTCAACGTCACCATCACGTGACAATATCACTAACAGCCTCATCAAGTTCTATGCAACGATAAGGGTGCATTTCCTCGTAAAGGCAGAGAACAAGCCAAGAAAAGGCAAATGGAGCGAATGCGCGATTTGAAGCTTCGTCGCCTTAAGTGAACCTGCCTGCATATATATGCTTTCTTCTGGTGTGGTTTTGAGCTGCTTTTAATGACATCCATGATTTGTGAAAATAAAAATAATGTATTTAAAGTCTCTGGACAATGCGTCTGTATGTGTGTGCCTCGCGATGGTACCAATTAAAGGGCCCCTAAACCACCCAGAGGTCGAAATTTACTTGTGGTGTTGCTGTTGTGCACGAGTCGGCAACGAACACGTAGCTGCGAGAATTTTTCGAAATAGTACCTGCAATAGCAGAGGTACACGCGTTTGATGATCAATACACGGCCCTCGCTCGTTTCGCTCTTTCCTTCGATTCTCTGCGTTCGTCGGCTGGTCTCCGCCTCGCCGAGTGCGCCTCTATATGTCACGTGACACACGTCATCGCCAATGTACTTTTCAAAACACTGTCCACTTCCGGTTACCGCGACTCCGCGCTTCTCGACTACCCGCTGTTGCTGCCGTGCCGGCTCGTGCCCCCGCATAGCGTGCCGCTACGGACCCTGTGTTGCGCGCACGTCTAGAAAGGCTCGCCAAAAATTTGGAGGAGCGCGATAGCATTCAAAGATCCCTGACAATATCTCACGCTCCTGGGCAACTGCCGCGTATGTAACCGTAATGAATGGAGGAAGGAAACTTGTGTTACTTGTGTGCTTCAGGGCATGAAACGACGATGTGTTAACAAATTAACTGAAACGCCAATGCATTTCTCCGCCAAGTTCGGGAATTTATGTCTCGAAACTGGTGTCAGCTTGAAAATTCGTTGCAAGTGGATCGGCCTTGCGAACTCCACGGCTAGAATTTGTAAATTGCAATATGGGCCACAATGTAATTAGTGAAAAACTTAATTAGCAAATTTTTATTGATTAGTCGATTTTGCATCTCAATTTATCGTGCAAGTATTGGCCGCCGCTTCGAGTAGACCAGCTCATGATCTAGAATTGTGATAGCTGCCACAGGCAACTTTTAAAGATTTTTGAAAGTGTTAGCTGAAACACCTTGTGTATATATATATATATATATATATATATATATATATATATATATATATATATATATATATATATATATATATATATATATATATGTGTGTGTGTGTGTGTGTGTGTGTGTGTGTGTGTGTGTGTGTGTGTGTGTGTGTGTGTGTGTGTGTGTGCGTGCGTGCGCGTGTAATGTGGTTAAAGGCGGTATATGCTTCATAACGGTTAAAGAATGTGCCAGCATTTTGTTTAAGTGGGCATTTACTCGAACTCAGACAATGCCGCCCACCTCGGATACGAGCATCCCGCACCTCGGCGGCAGCACTCTGGCCATCTTTGTTGCAGAGTTCAATTATTCGCATCTGGTCGTTAAGCCCTGCTTCTTAATGTTATAGGCAAGCGTATAACCAATAGCATAAGTGGAACGGTGACGTCGAACATGCGTACGATATCGGCCAAAGCTCCGGCATATTTGCGACGACGTGCTCGCCCATGGACCCGCCGCGCCATAGTAGGGCGACACAAGTAGAGACAGCAGCGCCGCCACTGCGCTCCGCGGTCGCCAACGCTTCCATCGTCCATTCTAGCCGTCTTAATAATGCCATCATAACACCGCAACGAAAAGTAGCAGCGCGTTTAGCGTAAACAACATCGTGGTCGTATACCAACATACCCACACCCTTTCGGCAATGCGATTGCCGGACTGGTCACACAGTGGCACGCTTGCGCTCAGACCCTTGTCGGGGGGCGTGGCATGCTAAGCGTATATGGCCAAGCACACATCCCCAGCGCCCATGAAAGGATCTCTCTCTTTCTGCAGTCCCAGTGGCTGCGTTTATATCGCTCGTTGCTCAATGTTTCCTTCTTGTAATGGTTTTATATATATATGCCTCGCCTCGGTAATACATAGAACAAGTGCTCGTAAAGTATCAGTCAGTTGTTTTATCTATAAGTCTAAGTATAATCATTTTCTACAATCCTCAGAGTGTTTTCTCACACTAAACTGTTTTTATGTTCATTATGCCGCAGCTAAGGAGAATTTATATTATGATATATGGCAATTTGATGCATGCTACAGTACTGGCTTTCATCTTGTCTGTCTTATTGTGTTTGTGTAAATGCGGGCCTCTCTTGTAATATTTTTTCCCTATTTAGCCTAACAAGGAATATTTATGCAGCACTGTTTTCTGTTCGTTAAACAGACTTGTTCACGTTGTAATCTCTTTTGCTGTGCTGCCTATGGGCGAAACGTAGGTAAAAGATAAAAAATGAATGAATGAATGAATGAATGAACAAATGTTACCTGGCTTTCGTGCGATGCCTAATGGCCCCGTGTAGTTAGCGGCCCGTACATAGTTGAAATGACTACTATAGCATGGGTGCATTCTTTTGCGTACAGTGGGGGTGTTCTAAATTGCTCTGTTTTTTACTCGATGTCCTGCTGTTAGCTCTGAGTTTATTGAGGGTGAAGTGTTTTAGTTTAAGCGATCTACCCATGTGCTTGAACCGTGCGACCATGCCGGAACGCGAAGAGTACGTTTTAGAAAGCGATCCCACACGTGGTCATTGCGGCCACTCGTGGAATCCTAGGTTTATGCTAGCGGCCGAACAACAATGCCCAGCACTTTAATGCGCCAACTACGAACATAACTTTAGAAGCCTACGAAGTTTGGCTACTTGGTTCAAGTCGCAAGAGCTCAAAAGGCGGGACAGAGCAAGGCGTGTATTGAACAACCTTGGCGAAATGGGCTAGTTGGCACAAGAGTTCGTACAGGTGTCGACCAAACTCTTGCTATTACGTTGTCACGCTTTGCACAGAGCAATCTTGTGTCGGGTACTTGACATATGTTCTAATGAACGTCTACGCACGTTCCTGGTCTACCTTATTGTGTCTGGTGTGTTTGCGTGTTGTGATCTTATTCATAAAAGAGCACAGCGATCGGCACAGGTGCTCTATATACATCTCGTCCACGTTCCTCTGTTCGCCGTCTGTTGCGTAGCTATTGCAACACTGAGCTCCGCACAGGCGTGGCTCGCATGCGGCCTCTACCTCAAACATTGTCACGCACTGAGATGAGGCTGCCATTGGAGGGATCCTCACGTAAGCGATGCAGCGACGCGGTAGCGACAGCTGTCGTTCCCTTCCGTCGCAAGCTTCTATGTGATCGCTGCACGCTAACGACGGCCACTGGAGATGCTACGTTCGCGGTTATAACGGCGCGCTTTGTCTGGAATGCCCTATCTCCTTGCTTGCGTTCGCCAGCTTCAGTTTCGCGTGAATACAGTATTGCAGATGGTTGTACCATGATTACTCTGCACATGCTGCTTATGAAAAAAAAAAAGAAAGAACAACGGCATCGGGAATCAATCAGTCGTTTATTGGAGTCGGCAAACTGGCGCATTGTACTACAGTAAATTCCAGCATTCCACGAGAGATGTCGTATTTTAAGATCACAGACCCTGAGAAGAGCACGTTTTCTTTCGGTCGCTCTCCTTCTGTTTCCTTCTATCCTTCTTTCTTTCACTCTGAGAAACAGGAACACTACTTCTTTGAATTGTGCTAGGTGGGGCCACTTGCCTAAAGCGTTTCACCCGTTAGTGCATTTACTCACAGGCGGGAAGGTACGCCAGGGCGTAAGATTGGCGTAGAGCAGTATCCAGCACTTCCGAAATTGCCGTACAACAAGCGAGAGACAAGAGTGCAGGAAAACATGAAACTCCATCACATCACTTCTCCCTTAGTGCGCTTCCGGCACTCTTTAAACTGAAGCGATCCTAGAAGACACCATGATGCAAATTTATAGGCTTTGCGTACCTCTGCGGTCGAGCAGCTTTACGCATGCTTAGAACGTTTCGTGACAGCGGTCTCCTCAATATAGGCACGTAAGCGCCGTTTACGTGCGCCGTTTATTTATTTATTTATTTATTTATTTATTTATTTATTTATTTATTTATTTATTTTCACTTTCCCGTGGACGTAGCAACAAAATTTCCCGATTTTCAACGCAAAAGTGAGATCGTCATAAACACGTGACTTCCGTGTTCCTCAACGTGTGCAAAGCTTTTCTATACATGGGGGATAATTGAAAATTTAACACTGAAAGCTGCATAATAACATAATAAGTAATCATTGAATAAGTATTTTTAAGCGTAACGAAAGGTTCAGCGAAGTCAACAATAGTCGACTACAGTGGACACATCAGTTGGTTCCACACACGTAAATGTCTCCGTTGCATGCTTCGGAAATCACCTGCGCTTTTAGTTGTGACAGTATGCAAAAAAGAGCGCGCAAAGGACGGGATGAAGCTCGAGCGAATTATCTCCATCAACTAAACACCTAGTATTTTCGTCGTCAAGCACTATAGACTGGAATTTGCCGCGCTTTTAGGGGTCAGCCATCTTTTGCCGGGAACTGGAGGAAAGAACGGAAGGGCGACAGCGCTCAGCCAGCTCTCGTCGCATGCTTGCCGCCAGTGCTCGCTCTCCATGGCTTCGTCGTCAGCTTCCCCGACATCAAACCGACAAACCAGCGTGGGCTACGCCGACAGCTGGCGACAGGGGTCGAGATCAAGTGCGCCTGCTCGAAACCGGTGTGCGAGAGTAGAATATTCTGGTATATAGTTGCGAAAGCCATGAGATTAATCACTCGGACAACATTGGTTACACACACACGTCTCCATGAGGTTCCTGCAGCGTTCTCACTTCTTTTTATTTTCACTGCTTTTTTTTTCCCCTGGAACGTCCCACGTAACGTGTGCACCAAACGGCAGTGTTCCGAGAATGAAACGCGAAACCGTCACCTGACAAAAAAAGAAAAGGTTTTTCACCCGATAAAGCTGGCGCAGTCGTTCGTGACTGAGCGCCTTTCTTTCATTTGCTTTAAATGTACCTCCTCTGCATTCTCAGTTTATTATTTCACAATTAGGCGGATTGATTGCGGGATCAATTCCGGCACTACTAATGTAGCTCTCGGTCAGACGCGGATATTTGCTTTTTATCGCATTCCGTCGAAAGAACCAGCGTTTTCAAACATGTATTTATTGTGCAGGAAATAAATCGATGGAGTGCAGCGAACTCGAACGACCCACGTTCTGTTTTTGTCGTGTTCTTTTTTTTTTACCGTTTTCGATTTTTCCTTCGCGTTCGAAAGAAAGGAATGGAATTGATCATGTCATTATCAGCTTAGCTTATGCGCAAAGTTCATGCTGCGCCTTGGAACCGTCTGATATTGACTGCGGCGAGTATTGATCGCGCTTGTGCCCTCCCGGGAATCGGTCGGGTGGCGATCGCGAGGCGCTGGCCTGCGCAATCGAAACACACATCACAAAAGATATTTAGAATAAACAGACTAACGCTGTCCTGGCTGCCATCGTCCTACTTTCTTCCTCGACCTGCGAAATGCCTTGTTGGAACAAAACAAAGATTTTAATCTTTGAGTTGCCCAAGGATTAACATTCACCACCTGGTGTCCTTTTACGTGCCACCTAAGTCCAGGTTCTTCTTTTTTCTCTTTCTTTTCTGCCTTCAAAGGAGACGGGAATCGAGCCCGCGACCTTGAGCTCAGCAGGAGAGCACCGTAGGGCGCCCAACCGCTGTTACATAAATGCATCGCAGCCGCCCGTTGTTTCTCCTCACTCTTACATTGTCGCTCACATGATTACACCATCGAGAATTGATCCAGTATTTGCATGAGCTGGGGCCAAGAAATAGAATGGGGCAGCAAAAAAAGAAAGGAAAAGAAAGCAAACGAGGCTGGCAGCATTGTGGAGCAGCTATGCAAGCATGCAAATCAGCTCTGAAGCTTCGAGAAGCATTCTGCAGAAGCCCTTGGTCGCTGCCACGCGTATTTTTGCAAGAAGTGATTGAAGGTATAAAGTTGCGGGGTTGTGCAAGCATGCTGAAGTGGGGTGTCGCGAAAATGGCAAGTGCGCTACTCTGGCGGCCTACTAACACGAAATTCCGGGTGCAATTCAAGAAAATGGTGAGCTCAGGAGGCGTGTAGTCACGTATTCGTCCAACTGAAGAGAAAGCACACTTCGAAGCGGCATCCCGTGACCTTGAAGAGGGCGACATACAGTGTCACCCTGTTTAAAAAAAACGCAGTTTAGAAGTCATCATCGCCATCATCATCAACAGCACCAAGAAAATGTGGCATAAAATCAATAACAATGTTGGATAGCGTCGTTCAAATTCCAGTTTCATAACATCGCTTGCAACAATTTCAAGCCCTCGCTCGACCACTTTCACCAAAAATATGAGGGTAATGTCTTGCACTAGTTTTACATCTGCGACTCTTCGATCCCACGAGCCTACACCCTCACTCACTGTTCACAGCATCACTACAAAACGGTAGCGCCTCTAAAGGCTCTCTCGTCTCCTTCTCGACACTTCAAAGTTGCTTTCCACTCCACCTTCCAAAAGAGTTGCTGATAACGGCATTTTCTGGCCGAATGATACAACGCCTCAAAGTACATCTGCATGGAATGCCACTACTCTTGCCAAACGCTGACTTTATTGCAGCGTGCAACAGCGGCATAGCGCCATAGCGGCATAGCGGCATGACAAAAGCACTGAATATACGTAAGGTAAGTCCGCAGGTTGCCGGAAGTATACGGGGTGAATCTCAGGCATATCGAAAAAGTTCCCGACGTTTTCAAATGGGAGCTGAAGAGGCCCAAAGACACCGTGCACGTTATTGAAGGCCCAGAAAGGGACAGCTGTTGTAAGGCCCTCTAAGTTTCTAAGCGCTGTTTGCTGCCGCCGGGACATTATATACAATGACAGTGCTTGTAACGCACAGATTCATTTTTTCCACTCTTCCAGTCGTGCTTCGCTAGGTTCAAGTAAGACCCGCTTCGATTGCGGATCAAATGACGGTTCATAGACGAACTCATTTTTTCTCGTTGCCACGCTCTACCCTCATCGGAGTTTTAACTGGTCTCCCTGCGGCTTACTAGAGATCAGC